>NC_136262.1:121993333-122268333 GCF_964187855.1 Myxine glutinosa
GCATAACAATTGTGCATTTTGTGAGGAAAGCACCAAATTTGGCACACTAGTAGACTATCCTATTATGAACAGATTTGGATATTGGGCCATCTCAAATTCAGCCCCTGATGGCTGTGGCAGCCATTTTCCAAAATGACACCTTCAGCTTGTTCCGACGAATTGCATCATCAATTGGCTTGGTCCTTTCCACCAGGCATTCTCTGGTGAAAGCCTGGAACTGCTCTTGGCCAATCTTCTTCACATTCCTGACAGTCTCATCTGCAGCAGGACCTGCAATTTCCTTTGTGTCAAGGACAACCAGATCCATGCTCTCTTCCTCAAAGGGGTTGCCAAGCTCCCCTATGACGCTGACAAGGGCGCGGACATCCTTGGCGAAAGAGGTCTGCACACTTGGTGTCTGGTCGTGATGACGTGTGTCCCCTCGCCTCCCCCAGTGTTGATGGCCATCTTGGAACTCTTCTGGCAACTTCTGGCCCGGCAATCATCCAACGCCGCAGGGCACTTGGGTTGTCAGTGTGGCCGACTGCTCCACCATCTCCTTTGATGCAGGCGTTATTCTGTTCATGCGTCTGGTCGATTGGGATCGAAGAGAACACCTTCTTCGTCTTCTGTACAGTGAAGTTGCCAGCCCTGAATTCTCTGGCTACATCTGGGTGCTTCATTGGGAGCGCAACCATGTCCCTCAGGTGAACAGGGACCCACCTGGCATAGTGTGTGTGGTCTAAGGCATGGAACCATGGGACCAGTTCCGTCAGGGCAGCAAGGTACATCGTGAATGAAGCCTGCCGCAGAGAACGCACGTAGACCAGTACCAACATCTCTAGTTCCAGCACAGTTGCCCAGTACTGAAAGTTGGGAATGTCTTCTCCTCTCTGGGGACACCGGTCTTCGAACTCAGGCAGGTCTTCTGCATCATCAGCAATATGTCATACAGTGGCGTTCATACGCACGGTGTTGCAGGATGTGCAGTGCCACTGCAGTGATTTGATGAGCTCTTCTTGTGCGGGTGACGTGGGCAGCTCGCAGGAAGGAGTCGGCCGTCCCTGGCGTTGCAATCTCAGCTTGCAAATCTGCAAAATCTGCAAATCTTGCAAAAATCAAATCTCTGAATCTGAGATGGCCCAATATCCAGATCTTTTCATAATATGATAGTCTACTAGTGTGCCAAATTTGGTGCTTTCCTCACAAAATGCACAATTGTTATGCTATATTTAGCTTAGCTGCCGGACTAAAGGTGGAATTTTTTTATATAATTTTTTACAAAACAAGCATTCTGAGTATTGCGCTGCAATACATGTCCCCCACGGCAGTCTGTCGTCCGGAAAAGTGTTGGGGGCAGCCTGCACGTATTGCACTGTGCGAATTATATAATTACCAACTCACGGTCTGAGGTAACTCGGCTAAAATTATCCAATTTGCACCAAATAAAGGATGAATGGTTGCACAGACCCCTACTTCTCACTAAAAGTGGAAACAGAATGTAAATTGGAGTTAAAACAAGGAATATTAACAGCTTTGACTTACCGCACTCCAAATTATAGTCCAGAAAACTGTTGGGGAAATTACCAAAGTGCAAAATGCCATAACTTTGTCAAAAATGATCGAAACGTCGTGAAGTTCGAACTTGATCTGTAACTTATCATGAGGAAACGATGTGCCAAGTTTGAAATCGTTAGCATTAAGGGTTTAGAAAAAAAGTCCGGAAAACTGTTCTTTGCGTGACGGACGGACAGACAGAGGGACGGAGTGCAAACCTATAGCCCCCTCCGGTGTGCACCGGTAGGGGACTAATAATAAAAAATGAAATACAGAAATATGTAATTTATTCGTATTCAAGCCACCGGGCATTGGTACAACACCATGAGTCAATACTTCGTAGAAGCACCTTTGGCAGCGATTAGTTTCGAGTCTTCTTGGGCACATCTGTATCAGATTTGCACATCTGCATTTGGGGAATTTCTCCCATTCTTCCTTGCAGATTTGCTCAAGCTCTGTCAAGTTGGATGGGGAGTGTCGGTGAACAGCAATCTTTAAGTCTTTCCACAGATTCTCAATGGTATTCAAGTCTGGGCTTTGGTTGGGCCATTCAAGGACTTTCACATTCTTGATCTGAAGCCATTCCATTGTTGCTTTGGCCATATGCTTGGGGTCATTGTTCTGTTGGAACGTAAATCTTCACCACAGTCTCAGGTCTTTTGCACTCTGAAGCAGGTTCTCCTCAAGGATTTGCCTGTATTTGGCTTCATTCATTGTTCCCTCTATCCTTACCAGTCTCTCAGTCCCTGCCACTGAAAAGCATTCCCAGAGCATGATGCTGCCACCACCATGCTTCATGGTATGGATGGTATCAGATGGGTAATGAGCGGTGCCTGGTTTCCACCAGACGTAGTATTTTGCATTCAGACCAAAGATTTCAATTTTGGTCTCATCAGAACACAGAATATTTTGCCTCATGCTCGGAGTCTTTGACGTGCTTTTTTGCAAACTCCAGGTGTGCTGTCATGTGCCTTTTCTCAGAAATAGCTTCTGTCTGGCCATTCTCCCATAAAGCCCTTATTTTGTGAAGTGCTGCAGAGACTGTTGCCCTTCCGACAGGTTCTCCCATCTCAGCCGAGGAACTGTCGTTCTCCGAGTGGTCATTGGGTTCTTAGTCACCTCCCTGACCAAGACTCTTCTTGTAGTGGCTCAATTTGGTCGAATGGCCAGCTCTAGGAAGAGTGTGGGTAGTTCCATATTCTTTCCATTTCCTAATGAAGGAGCTCACTGTGCTCTTGGGAACTTTCAACACTCTAGAAATTGTTTTATGTCATTCCCCAGATCTAGGCCTCCTCACAATTCTATCTTGGAGTTCTATGCACAGTTCCTTGGACTTCATGGTGGAGTTTCTGCTCTGACATGCTCTGTCAACTGTGGGGCATTATATAGAAAGGTGTGTTTCTTTCTAAATCATGTCCAATCAATTGAATTGGACACACAATGACTCCAATCAAGTTGTGGAGACTTCTTAAGGACGATTTAAGGAAATTGAATGCACCTGGAGTGTCATAGCAAAGGGGTTGAATACTTATTGACAAGATATTTCAGCATTAAAAAAAAAAACTATTTTAGAAAAATTTCTGAAAAAATTCAAATCTCCACTTCAACATTATGGGGAATTATATGTCCATCAGTGACAAAAAAATCTCAATTCAATCCATTTTAAATTCCGGATGCAACAACATGTGAAGTCAGGGGTAGGGGTGTGTATACTTTCTGAAGGCCTTGTACACTACTTGTACGTTTAAATTTACCCACATCATCCCAAGGTACACTACATGGCCAAAAGTATGCGGACACCCTTCTAATTAGTGTATTCGGCTGTTTCAACCACACCCATTGCTGACAGGTATATATAATCAAGCACACAGCCATGCAATCTTCATAGACAAACATTGACAGTAGAATGGGCCATACTGAAGAGCTCAGTGACATTCATCGTGGCACCATCATAGGATGCCACATTTCCAACAAGTCAGTTCATCAAATTTCTGCCCTGTTTGAGCTGCCACGGTCAACTGTAAGTGCTGTTATTGTAAAGTGGAAACGTCTTGGAGCAGCAACAGCTCAGCCGCTAAGTGGTGGCGTTGCGCGTAAAAATAGTCTGTCCTCAGTTGCAATACTCACGACCGAGTTCCAAGCTGCCTCTGGAAGCAACGTCAGCACAACAACTGTTGATCGGGAGCTTCCTGAAATGGGTTTCCCTTGCCGATCAGCCGCACACAAGCCTAATATCACGATGCGCAATGCCAAGCGTCGGCTGGGGTGGTGTAAAGCTCGCCGCCATTGGACTCTGGAGCAGTGGAAACGCGTTCTCTGGAGTTATGAATCACGCTTCATCATCTGGAAGTCCGACGGACGAATCTGGGTTTGGCGGATGCCAGGAGAACGCTACTTGCCCGAATGCATAGTGCCAACTGTAAAGTTTGGTGGAGGAGGAATAATGGTCTGGGACTGTTTTTCATGGTTCGGGCTAAGCCCCTTAGTGCCAGTGAAGAGAAATCTTAACGCTACTGCATACAATGACATTCGAGACGATTGTGTACTTCCAACTTCATGGCAACAGTTTGGGGAAGGCCCTTTCCTGTTTCAGCATGACAATGCCCCCGTGCACAAAGCGAGGTCCATACATAAATGGTTTGTCGAGATCTGTGTGACGAACTTGACTGGCCTGCACAGAGCCCTAACCTCAACCCCATTGAACACCTTTGGGATAAATTGGAACGCCGACTGCGAGCCAGGCCTAATCGCCCAACATCAGTGCCCGACCTCACTAATGCTCGTGGCTGAATGGAAGCAAATCCTCGCAGCAATGTTCCAATATCTAGTGGAAAGCCATCCCAGAAGAGTGGAGGCTGTTACAGCAGATAGGGGGGGTTGGGGGGGGGGGGGGGACCAATTCCATATTAATGCCCATGATTTTGGAATGAGATGTTCAATGAGCACATACGGGTGTGATGTTCGAGTGTCCACATACTTTTGGCCATGTAGTGCATCTATATACTGGATTCTACAGGGTGTCCACAAAGTCACGCATCATACGCAAAACATTTATGTGTAAGGTTGGCGATATCAGTTGTTCGAAATGTGTCCCACCAATCTCAAAACATGCTTGTAAATGGAAAAGCAGGTTTCTCTGAATGTTCTGCAACATATCCAGGCTAATTGATAAAGAAATAAAATATATTAAAAAAGATATGCATTAGAAAATTAAATAATTTCCTGTGATGCGCAACTTTGTAGACAACCTGTATATTACTCACCCCTTCATGTTTAGTACAATGTAATGGTGATGCAACAACATATTGGATTTATTTGTATCTTTTTGCAGTGCCATTTGTATCTTTGATACTAGCATACAAGACCCATCCCTTCGCTGACAGGAATACTGTCCTGTCTCCGGTGATTAAGATCACGGGTGGCAGATAGCCGAACAGTTTGCGCCAACTGTTCGGCTATCTGCTATCTGGATTATGTTCAGCTATCTGGATTAAAAAAAGAATGTTGAGGTAAGATAACTGCAGTATTTGCTACTTTGAGGAACCCTCCAGCTGACACAAAAACACACACAAGGGGAATGATAAAAGAAAATAAATTGGTTTGTTTTAAGCCGGCCGGCACTTAGCTTTGCGTCCCAAATAGCTGATAGGAGCTTGCTGGTCGTCAAACCTGAGTTGCCGCGTGGGAAGCGCACAAGATGTTGCTGAATCACGCCCGTTGTGAGCCGCCGGCGTGAGGCAAGCAGGCAGGATAACCTTCGTTTTGCTCGTGAGCTCCTCCGTCGCCGAAGAGCACCACCGTCAACCAACACCCCCTCCTCCAATGGTGCAAAGGTTCACCCCACTCCACACGTTCTCCTCACGAGCGCACCCAAGACAAAGCGTGACCGCCTACCACGAAAGTCGGCAGAGAGAGAGAGAGAGAGAGAGAGAGAGAGAGAGAGAGAGAGAGAGAGAGAGAGAGAGAGAGAGAGAGAGAGAGAGAGAGAGACGCTTCCTCCTCTTCCTTTCTCCTCCAAAGCGCACAAACTCCACGACCCAGCCGAACAAACAATGGTTAGCGTCCCGCTCACGAGCCAAATCGCACCAGCGCGAACAAAGGAAAATGGCGCCCTTCTTGTTCGTGCTAAGAGACCGAGAGAGCGACAGATTCTTCTCGTTCTCTGACGTCATACGACCAATCACAAAAGCTCGGGGCGTGGCCTTTTCTTTACTGGTTGATGGGTGGGGTTTAATTGCCTGTTATGATCTTTCAGAGGCGGGGTTTATTTATCGATCGTTATATACGGGTCTCTGTCGGCATGTCGGTTGGTGTGGTTAATGGAGCTGATTGCATGGCTGGCCGAGTGAATGTAAAAAAACATAAGGGAAAATCACAGGAGGCAATTACATACGAGGAATTATCCTTAAGCCCTATTTAACTCGCATAAAACCACCCTCGGTGTGGTGACACAAACACTCAAACTCAGTTTCCCAGCTCATGTACATCAAAATGTCTCCGACGTGTCTACGGTCTATGCTAATACTACGCAATCCTACCTCTACTATGGTATCCTTTCACCTACCCCAACAAACGTAACAATACCAATCTCAGATACATATACTAAATATACGAATAAAATACCAACAAAGAAACGGGTCTTTCTGTTGCCTCGGCAAAGCTGCAATGGCTAATCTATGGGGCAAGAAAAAAACCAAAACATTTCCTGTGAGATCCTGCCCCTCCGTGCAGAGATTACCAGCATCGCAGTTTGGTGTTTGAAGTTTCATCACGTGCCCAGACACCAACCTTCCTGGGAAGTTTCCTGAATCCACCATGGTTTGTTTTATTGAAATCCGTTCATAAGTTATAGCACAAACAGACACAGCTCCTTTTATAGTGTACATTATTTCATTCACATTTTTATGGGATTATATCACGTGCATGAACCCAATCCATTCAAACTACTGCACATCACGCTCCACTCGGATTAATTTCCATGAATGTACATCACGCTCCACTCGGATTAATTTACATGAATGTACATCACGCTCCACTCGGATTAATTTACATGAATGTACATCACGCTCCACTTTGATTCATTCAAACTACAATACTGCACATCTACATCATGATGTCCATTCATTTACACTACTCTCGCGAGCGAGATGAGAACCTACATGCGGTGCTTCTGTTAAATGATACTCAACAGTGATTATACTCTGAATATCAGGACTAATGTCTTCAGATGACCAATGCCACCGACACACAGGACAAACCGGCCCGAAGCTGCATAAAGCTAAAAAAAAGGCCCTTTCCAGGGCCAAAAGCCATAGACCACAACACGACCAGTGGGTCCTTCCTGCCCCCCCCCCCCCACCTCCCCCGGAGCCTCAAACTTAATGTTGAGAGGTTGACACTTCCCAAGTCTGAGATCCTCACAAATATCCTAAAGGAATACACCATCAATGCAGCCATACTCCAGGAAATTCACAGCAAGGATGACAAAAATGCTGCAAAGAAAAACAGTGCAGGCTTCAACCTTGTGGCCTCTTAACGCAGCAAAGCGTGGCCTCACCACCTGCATCAGGGCATCAGGCACTGTCATCAAAAGCATAAACAACAATTCACTATATGCACCAATAAAGGTAAGTGGTGTCACTGTTGTAAATGTGTACATGCCGACCATGCAAGAATGAGCATTACCAGGCCTACCCCAACATAACCAACCCACGGTTTACATCGGGAACTTTAATCGTCATCACAGAAAATGATGTGGCTGGAGAACAGCCAACTGACTGGGCGTTGACGACCAATCTCAACCTACTGTTTGACCCAAAGCAGCCAAAGACCTTCCACTCGGGATGCTTGCAGACCGGTACGAATTCGGACCTCTGCTTCCTGACAAACGATGGCATCAAGAAGAGTTCTTGCTCCCTTCCCAAAAAGCAAACATCGCCCCACTGTCGTCCACATTTGTATCGAGATTCCGCTGGTGTACTCAAAGCCAAAACCATGCTAAAACTTCTGGAAAGTGGATTGCACCACATTCACCAAAGCAGCTGAATCCAAGATCGAGGATATACCATCTGTCCCAGCTAAATATGCAGCATTTGTGCACCTCCTCTCTGCTACCACCGATACCATGCCGCGCGGCGTACACAAGGCCTACACACCTTGCTGGACAACGGAGACTGAAAGGCCAGTCTCCGAAAGGAGAACAAAACTGGGAACCCGGACATCATGCAGGCACTAATGGAGGCTCTCGACACTGAACGTCTGAAGCACTGGAAGGAGTTGGTGGAGTCAACAGATTACACCCACAGCAGTTACAAGGCAATGGCATTGCTGAGGAAACTGGGTGCCAAAGAAAACACCACTGCTACCATCCCAAGAGTCACCCCCTGATTCCATCACGTCTCACCTCCTCCAGACCTCCGACATCAACCTCCAAACCACTAAGGCCAGAGGTAAAAAGGGACTATCTCCGAAACCTCCACCAAAGCCCATTGAGCAGCCACCTGTTGGCCCCATATACAAAGAAAGACATTGACACCTCACTGTTGGCAACCAAAAAGGCAAAGCCACAGGAGCGGATGGACTTTTCCCCAAATTCCTTAAAAACCCCGGATAAAAGGGTCATACTTGCACAGCGGCCCTTTTTACTGCTATCCATGAAACAGGGAAAATTCCTGCAGCCTGGAAGAAGGCTAATGTTATCACTCTCTTAAAAACTGGTTGCAGACTTGCCCAGCAGTTACTGCCCTAGAGCCCTGCTATCAGTGATGGGAAAGCTGATGGAGAGAGCCATACTATCCCGTTTAACCCCCACCCTGGAGACGTTCCTACTTGGTGAGCAAAGCGGGCTTTTAGGCCCAACCGCAACAGTACCTGCAATCAGGTTCTTGCTCTCTCTGCCATAATCGAGGATGGCTTCCAGAGAAAACAAAAGATGGCAACTGCCTTGGGTGGACCTGTTGGCACAGCCTGTTGCCGAGGGCTCCTTCTCAAAGTCTCGAAAGTCTTCCGTTGTCACAACACTTCCCACCTCTCCCCCCCACCCCCCCCCCCATCCCATGCCTCCTCCCCCCAAGCCCAAATACCTTGGGGTTACATTTGAGCGGACCCTGACCGATGAAGAACACCTGCAAAGATGCAAGGAGAAGGTCAAGGCACGGGTAAACCTCGTCTGAAAACTGGCTGGAACATAGTGGGCAGCCAGTGCTGACACCTTACGCACAGCAATTCTTACCCTCATAAACTCAACAGCATTGTTGTGTGCAAGTTTGGTCAGCGAGTGCCCATACAATGGCCATCAACGTTCAGTTACACGCAGCAACGAGAACAGTGTCTGGATCGCTCAAGCCAACAAAGACCGAGTGGCTTCCTATTCTCTGCAACATTGCTCCGTCAGCTATCCAAAGGGATGTGCCATCATCCCAATACTTCAACTGCATTTTGGCTACCGAAATTGCAGCGCACTTTGAGCCTTCTCGCTAAACAATCGCGCTGGCGCCTCATGTCCTGAAAACCACCATGGAACCATGCCAAGATCCTTACCGGTGCCCGTCAAAGCGAAGCCGACTTGCAGAGGGCTTGCTGGGGGGTTGCGACAACTCCTCATAAATATATTGTACATGATCCAACCACTGCTCCACCTGGTTTCACACTCCCACGGAGGCAATGGACAGCCCGTAATGGCGTAACAGGCTCCGCACTGGACAGCGCAATGCGGTAGCATCCTCCATCGATGGAGGATGAGGTCAGATGCGCTCTGTGACTGTGGAGGAATCCAGACACTGGAGCACATCACGTTGCACTGTCCCTTGTGCACTGCACTGTTTGTCATCCTCGCCAGCTATCAGGAGGACTTTTATCCCTCCACCAACTCAGCCCTGAGGCAGCCACATGGTTGCAGAACCTGGACATTAAACTTCAGCACACTCCATATTGTCATACTCAAGAAGAAGACACCACTGTACATCACACTGCATTTGGAATCAGTCAAACTACTGTTCATCACACTCCACACCGAATCATTCACACTACTGTACATCACACTGCATTTGTATTCATTCAAACTACTGCACATCACACTCCACACCGAATCATTCACACTCTGTACATCACACTCCAATTGTATTCATTCAAACTACTGCACATCACACTCCACACCGAATCATTCACACGACTGTACATCACACTCCACTTGTATTCATTCAAACTACTGTACATCACTCTCCACACTGAATCATTCACACTACTGTACACTAGGGTGCACTAGGGTGCACATGGTGCCCCTTTAAAAATATATATTTATAGAATCAATCTGTCCCTGGTCTCATTGTATTCCTATACCAAAATAAGAAAGCCAGGCAAACTTTCAAGAAGATTGGAAACTATTTATGTGTCCCACCACTGCTTTGAATATTCACTGGCAAAAACAAATAAACGGCAATAAACGCTTACAGAAATAGGTGGTATACATACAAAGGACACATGTAGGGATTTATTTTGTTAGCAAACATCGACAGAAAATATTAATGCATGACAGACATAGTTCAGATATTGATATAAAGTACATTTTATATTCCTTCACAAGTTCACACATGTATTCAACAATGTATTAATTGAACATAATGGCCAATTTGGCTAACATACACAAAACAGAAAGGCAACAAACTCATGAATCAGCTGCTTATGACTTTTGGTCTAACAATGACTTTATTGTCCCTGACTTTTATCATCTGGTTCAGTTGTCCTTTTTCTCAGATTGGGCCTCATCTTTCTGTTCTCTTCAACAACTTGGAGAACATTCTGATAGTGCTCTTCACCGTGAGCAGCTGCCAAGAAGTCTGAGCTCAGCTTCACGCCTCGTTCTGCTGAATCATTCACCACATTGATTGCTCCAACATTGATCAAGGCATTCTTGTAGAATTCTGATTCAGGCCACTCGGAAACATCCAGGGACAGGAACCCTGCTTCCAGCTTCAGAACATGGAAGAAAAACCATGAATCTTCAGTGACAAAGTCAGCAAGTTTTGAGCCGAGATTGACTTCTGTTGGGAACCTTGGTTTGCCGAAGCCTGTTCCGAAACGATTCTCAGGAAGCTGGCGCGGTGCGTCAGGTCTTTTTTGGAGCAGTTGGTCTGCAAGTAGGCGACACTCATGAGCTGGGGTGTTACTGCTGAATAGTGCCAGTGGTATTAGCTTTCCGGTAAGGTACCACAGGTGTCGACTGAACGCCTTCAGTGCGCTACTGGCCACTATGGTGTTGAGTTCCTGATACCGTAGCAGATTCTTGTACAGGAGGAGGTCATTCCAGGGCGCATCTACACTGATGGCGCATTGCATCCACCAAGTGGAATAGACGAGTGTTGCAAAGGTGACGAATTCTGTGAGCTTCTTTCCCTGGTGCTTGGCTGTTATTGTTCCAGATGGGAGATCCTGGATTTGCGTCTCAAACAGGCAGATTTTCAAACAGTAGATCAATTTCGCCATCCACCTAGCTTCGTGTAAGGAACCAGGACGCTGGAATGTTGTAGTAGGGTAGTCAGGATCGAGATAGACTGCACACAGCTGTAGAAATTCTTTGTAGTCGTCCCGTTTCTGGTCAACTTGTGATGTCACGAGTTGCAAGGTTTCTGCACGCCATTCATCAATTAGATCTTTACCTTCCTCGGGAAATGACGCTAACTGTATTCGGTGCAGTGGCTGATCGCTCTCATGGGGACCCAAGTTCCAATTTTTCCTGAGACGAGTGAACAGCATGACATCTGGAGACTTGGATGTCTCGATCTTGAGATCCTCAAACACGTGCGTAAGAATGACTTCTCCTACGTGATGCCGACAACCAGACCACAAAAGTGGACGTTCTAGGGTTTCCTGTATCTGAATGCATGCTGCGGACACATGCCCTGTGTTGCTAGCGGTCGTATCAAACACCATGTTACAAATTGAGTCTGTGCAGTTCCAACTGCACAGCAAATCAAATGTGAGCTTTGAAATGATTTCTCCAGATTTTTTATCAGTTCCAGGTTTGTAAGCAGGCACACCAAGAACCTTGATGTCTGTCACATCTCCAACCGCCACAGTCAGCCGCTCCTCATTTTCATATTTATTTGTGAGCGAGGGAAGCAGCTTGCCATCCCAGTGAAGAGAAGCAAACTGTGGAACATCCCACTTCTCCTGGTAACTTTCAGCTATTTGCTTTCCGATTTCTCGTCTGGATTCATCAGCCACAGCATACGATGTATATACTTTGGACACATCCCCTCCAGCTTCCTGGACGAATGCCTCAGTGAAAGCAGCCTGTTGTGATGGAGTCATCTTCATTCTGGTAGCAAGTGCAACCATTTTGGGGGATTTCATGATGTTATGAGGTATGAAAGCCTCTGTCCCAGAATGTACCACTCGTCTGTGCTTTCTTCTCGGATGTGTATCCATAGAGGTTCCTGGCAAGAGATCCACTCCATCCTCGGTGTCACCAGGATCAGTATCAGAACTGCTCTCAAATGTTGCTGTAGCAGTTAACTCCGCCATCTCAGCTTCTGCCTTTTCTTGCCTTCGTCTGTCCAGAAGCTTGCGTTGTTCTGATCTCTGTTTCTGTTTCGCGAGGGAAGCGTCAAAGCCTCCAAAGCTAGCAATACGATCTGTCTTCATGGACTGCAGGAATTTGATGTCCTCAGGAGTTTTCATTTTCTCTTCAGCATCAAGCGGCCAGAGTGGGAATGTTTTGGAAAGATCCTGCTCATGTTCATGGACTTTGCTCAAAACAGTTGGCATGTCACGGCGACTTTTGGGGATTTGTCTTAGTTTGGAGTTCTCATCGTGCAGCTTCAAGATCTTTTCACATGCTTTGCGATCACATATCAAAGGAACGTTTGCTTTCTCATAAAAAGGCTGAATCTTTGCAAGCACCAGCTTGGAACAATCCCACTTGGTTTTGTTGGGAGAATATCCATCCTGTATATGGAATATCAGACACCGAAGGACCTGTAGTGCTGTAGGCAAGCGAGATCCAGTTATTTCTGAATCAACGTCCGTGATCGATTGACCTAGTGCAAATATCTCAGAAGAGTTTCTTGTTTTCATTCTACTAGATCCTGCTGCAGTTGCTGGCGAGCCTGGCGTAGATTCATGCTGGAGTTCATCAGTTGAGCAGATATCAAGAACACCAGCATCTTGTGATGATTTATCCTCCTCCATGATATTTCCTCTCTGCTAGTAATTCTGGCAGTGCACACAAACGTATCACAAATGTGTGTCAATATCTACAACTGGGTAATAGCATCTGTGTCATGACAGGCCAAAGGCAAACATGTCAGCTACATCAGGATCAGTTCCTGCATAATGCATATACTTGCTACAGAGCAGATCAGTCAATCAGCTCATATTATGTCTGCATTGTTATGTCTAGACAATGTCTAGACTGTGCATGTCTAAAAATAGCCCAAATCTAGCAGCAGTTTCCATGGCAACTGTCTGGACATTTCATCCCTGGCATTTCTATTTACAACTTTACACAGGTAAGTCAATTCACATTGAACTCTCAAGAAAAAACAACAACAAATAATGATACGAGTGCTGGAATTAAAGACAGCCTATTTACCATAATATTGTTATAATGGTGGCTTATGGCCATTTTTGTGGAAATATTCAAGTGAATGTTGGGACACATAAATAGAGTCCAATTTTCATAAAAATTGACTAGGACTATTATTTTAATGATTGGAACAAAATAAAAACAGGGACAGGGCAATATGCTCATATGGGGGCACCGTGTGCACTGTGCACCCTACTGTACACCACACTCCACACTGAATCATTCACACGACTGTACATCACACTGCATTTGTAGTCATTCAAACTACTGTACATCACACTCCACACCGAATCATTCACACTCTGTACATCACACTCCACTTGTATTCATTCAAACTACTGTACATCACACTCCACACCGAATCATTCACACTCTGTACATCACACTCCACAACACTTGATACCTAAATCTCAAATGAGAGATCAGGATGCTCCAAGTTTCAAAGAATGAGGTCTCGAGAGCAAAAATAACAGGAGGTCTATTTCAAGAAGTCCCTTCACTGGGACAGGATCATCAAACTAACCCACCTCATGGTCAGTTCTGATCCTGATCTTTTCTGGGCTAACCACGTTACAAAGCTCATCTTGCAAGCCAACCTCACTGAGCACTGACCTGTACAATACCAACTTGTTTGGAGCTATCCTGGAGGAACATTTTACATCCATAACAGCGCTCGCCAAGTAAATGCACCCACGACCATTGTTTGTATTGTGTGCACATTGCACATGCTCTGAGACAATCAGCGCTGTTTAGTCCGCCTTCGTTTATACAGCAGGATTAAGCTTCTCCCATTCGATAGGGTTCCACGCGAAGTATTGACATGGGCATTGAGGAAGTTAGGAGTGGAGGAATGGTTGATCAGAGTAGTGATGGCAATGCACAAAAGAGCGCGCACAGCTGTAAGGACGAAGGACGGGAACAGTGGTGAGTTTGAGGTGAAGGTGGGAGTGCATCAGGGGTCGATACTAAGTCCACTACCATTTGTAGCTGTGATGGAGGTGCTGGCTCAGAACGTAAAGGAGGGTTTACCGTGGGAGTTGTTGTATGCAGATGATCTGGTGTTGATTGCGGAAAGTATGGATGGACTGAAGGAAAAGATGAACAAGTGGAAGGAATGTATGGAGACAAAAGGTCTGAAGGTGAATATCGGAAAGACGAAGGTGATGGCAAGTGGTAAAGCATGTGGTGAGGTGGAAAGAACTGGGAAGTGGCCATGTGCTGTGTGCAAGAAGGGTGGCGGAGTGAACGCCATTCAATGTGCAATGTGCGCTGAGTGGGTTCATCAAAAATGTAGTGGTCTGAGAGGGTCATTAACCAGTGTGGCAGCTACATTCAAATGTAAGGTGTGCACAGAGGGAGCTGCAGATGGAGGAAATGTTGAGTTGGATCTTGGAGACGGCGTGAAGCTGGAAGGTGTGAAAACATTTTGCTACCTCGGAGACATGCTGAATTGAGAAGGTGGATCAGACTCGGCAACGGTTGCTAGAGTGAGATGTGCGTGGAAGACGTTTCGGGAACTGAGTGGCATGCTGATGAGGAGGGGAGTGTCGTTGAAGCTGAAGGGAAAGGTGTATGCTGAATTTGTGAGAAGTGTTACGATTTATGGGAGCGAGACATGGGTAATGAACGTAGAGCAGCAACGAAGGCTGGAAAGGGTGGAAATGCGAATGGTTAGGTGGATGTGCGGAGTATCATTGAGAGAGAGGAAGACAAATGATGAATTGCGAAAGATGATGGGAATAGAGCCTGTGATGGATGCTGTGAAGAGGAACAGGTTGAGATGGTTTGGTCATGTGTTGAGGAAGGATGAAAGTGACTGGTTGAGAAGAGTGATGGAAATGAATGTAGAAGACTGAGAAAGACTTGGCTAAAGATGGTGGAAGAAGAAATGCGGGCAAGGGGGTTATAACAAGGAGAGATGCAGAAAATAGGGCAAAATGGAGAAGATTATCATGGGGACCGTAAGGCTAATAACCCCCGCTCTAGCAGGGAAAATGGCCTTAAAATGCATGTTGTTGTTGTATTAAGCTTCTCCCACCTCGTTTACACTTCTGCTGTGTCGGGGGAGTCAGAGCGACGGCAATTATTATTATTATTATTATTTTTTGTATACATAATCGAGGCTCGTGAAAGAGCTAACATTTATCACACAAACAAATCAAACAGACAAACAAACAAAGTATATAAAAAGGGGAGCGGTAGACAAGATCGGGAGAGAAGGGGAAGCACATAAACACAACATTTGTGAGGGACATCGGGAATGTGTGGGAGGAAGAGGGCTTGGGGGGAGGCGGCGTGGGAAGGGGGGGGGGGGGTGGGTGAAGTATAAACACAAGGACACCAAGGACTTCCAGGAAAGAAGTTGGTATTTCAAAAAAGAGGATTTGGGGTGAAATTAACGGGGGTAGAAAAGATCAAGGTTTTGGATGGGGGTGAACAGCTGTTTTAAAGACCTGGAGGGAGGAGTGGGATTGAAGAGAGTGAGGGAGTTTGTTCCAGAGGTGGGAGAAAAGAGGAATGAAGGAGTGAAGGTGAGCAGAGAGTCTTGATTTTGGCAGTTTAACCACAAGAGGGTTGCTGGCAGATCTTGTGCGACCTTTAGGAATATTTGGGGGACAGAGCCCAGAGAGAGCTGGAGGAGTCAGGCCGGAGAGGAGTCGGTAGAAGACAGAAAGACCACCAACCTGCCTGCGGTGAGTAAGTGAAAGGCCCTCGGAGGTAGCTTCATCACAGGAGATTCCAATGATTCTGAACGCTTTGGTTTCAACAGCGTGAAGACGAGCTCGGTGTGAGGCAGGAGCACCAGCCCAGAGGGGAGAGCAGTATTCCATTGAGCTGCGGATGAAAGCCTTGGATGCAGTGAGGAGCTCAGGTTTGCCAAGGAAGGACTTCGCACGACGGAGGATGCCCAGTCGGTGACTGCCTTTGGAGGCCAGATTTGAAATGTGGTTTTCCCAGGAAAGATCATGGTAGATAGTGAGACCCCAAAGCTTGAGTGACAGAACTTCTTGGAGAGGATTATTCAGAAAGTGGATGGGAGGGTTGTCCAGTCGGTCTTTTTGGAGAGACATCGTAAGAGTGTGAGATTTGTCAGGATTGAAAGACATGTTCCACTTGTTTGCCCAGTCAGTGATTTTGTCCAGGTCAACAGAGAGCGAGGAGGCTGCAGACTGCCGATCTGAGGGATGAGGAATGGAGCGGCAGAGAGTGGAGTCATCAGCAAAGAGACAGAGAGGATTTTCAAGAGAGTCGGAGAGATCATTGATGAAGACCAGAAAAAGCACAGGGCCCAGAACACTGCCTTGCGGAACTCCAGCCTGAACAGGAAGAGGAGATGAGAGAAACCCATTCAGGACCACACGTTGACTACGATGAGAGAGAAAGTCTGCCAGCCATGCGTGGAGATTTCCATGGATGCCAAAAGAGGAGAGTTTGGTGAGCAGAGCGGGGTGCCAGACCGTATCGAAGGCACGTGATATGTCGAGGGAGACAGCTCTAATTTCCTGTTTGGCATTGAGGACCTCCATCCATTGTTGAGACAGCAGAAGCAGCATGTCCAGAGTAGAGTGACCTGATCTGAAACCAAATTGATGATCAGAGATCAAGCCATTGGAGAAGAGGAAAGATTTCATATCCGAAGCAATGATGGATTCCAAGACTTTGCTGATAATTGGGAGAAGGCTGATTGGTCTGTAGTTGCTCGGATCTGTTTTTGCACATTTTTTGTGTAAAGCGGTGATGTTGGCTGATTTCCAAGCAGATGGCAGTTGACCTTGAGCAAAAGAGAGGGTGAAGAGAACAGAGAGAGGGAGTGAAAGAGTAGAACAGGATTTTAGGACACGTGGGCTGATGCCGTCAGGTCCATTTGCAGAATGAGAGTCGAGGGTTGACAAACTTTTCCACCTTGTCAGGAGGAAAGGACACAGAGTCCAGGAGCAGCTGGGTACGACTGGGTACGGTGGGTACAGAGAGGGATGGGTTTGGGACACAAGATTTAGAGGCAAACACAGAGTTGAGGCATTCAGCTTTTTCACGTGCGGAGTCAGCTGTGTAGCTGTTTGAGGCAAGGGAGGGGATGGAGAGGGAACAAACACCAGAAACAGATTTGACCAGACACCACCAGGATTTGGAAGAGGGAGACAGCTAAGAGAGTTCGGTCTTGAGAACGGAGAGATATTGTTTCCTGGCTCTCCTGAGGGTGGACACACACTTGTTTCGGGCTTTGTGAAAGGAAATAAGATTTCCTTCCGTTGGATTTGCTTTCCAGGAGACGAAGGCAAGTTGTTTCTGGGCAACAGCCTCACCACAAGATTCCGTGTACCATGGACGGGAGGAAGGGAATGACAACTGAAGACGAGATGGGATAAATCTGTGCATGAGAGAGAGCAATTTACTTTGGAAGAATTCCCACGATGAGTTGATGTCAGAGGTGGTAGAGGTGGTAGAGATGGGAGACCAGTCCAGATGATTGATGTCTGCTTGAAGACCGTGCCAGTTGACCTGAGTGAAATGCCAGACTCGTCGACGCTGAGGAGGCTCCCTGAGAATGGTCAGAGAGATGTCCACTTTAACAAGCACATGATCAGATGAGCCGATTGGAGCAGAAGAAGAGCAGCAGACATTTTCAGGAAAGTTAGTCATAACCAAGTCCAGAAGAGAAGATGCTCCGTTGACTGAGATCCGGGTCGGGAAATTGACAGATTGTGTCAGTCCCAATGAGTCGCAGAAGTCCTTTGCTGAGGGGCCATGGCTGGTGAGAGAGGTACCCACACCCAGCCAACTGGCATGGTGACAATTGAAATCACCACATATGAGGAAGAGAAAGTTGGGATGAGTAGATAGAAATTGGTCCATATTATCAGACAGCGAGATGTAGATGGAGTCATCACTGTTTGGTGGACGGTACAACACACATATGAACAAGAGGTGGGAGCGAAGGGGAAGCCGTAGCCAGAGGTATTCCTGGGGGTGAGGTGGAGAGAGTGCAGTGCAGGGCGAGTGAGGAAGAGAGTTTTTGATAAAGATAGCAACCCCACCTCCAGGACGAGGCTCAGGTCCTATCATACCGGAGGAGGGAGTAACCCGGGAGAGATACTAAGGAATCAGAGACATCATGAAGGAGGAAAGTTTCTGTTAAGCAGATCACGTCTGGTTTGTCAAAAGCAACCTGTATGGAGAGATCAGTTAAGTTTGAACGAAGGCCCCGGATGTTTGAGGTCCATACCGTTAATGAAGAGGAAGGGGGAGCATCGGATACAGAACAGGGGGGAGGAGGGGTAGGGTAAGATGTGGAAGAGGAAGAAGAGGTAGGGAGAGCTGTTGAAGGTGTGTCAAGAGATTTCAGAATAGCTCGGAGAAAGGGAAGGATGGGGCGGACAAAAGGTTTGATGGTGATTGGGTGAGCCACAATGAGGTGTTATTTGAGGAGGGGGAAGAGCGAAGCAGGAGGTTGGGGGAGATGGAGGTGAGAGTTGGAAGGGGGAAGAAGTGGGGAGGACGCTTTGAGGAGGAGGGGTGAGGGGGGAAATGGAGAAGAAATGAGGGTGGGGAGATTTGAAGGGGAGGGGCGAGGGGGGAGTTTATGAGGGGAGGGGCGAGGGGGGAGTTTATGAGGGGAGGGGTTAGGGGGGAGTTTAGGAGGGAAGGGACAAGGGGAGGGATTTGAAAGGGATGGGAGATGGGGGAGATTTGGAGGTGAGGGGGGAGTCTAGGAGGGGAGGGGCAAGGGGGAGTCTTGGAGGGGAGGGGTGTGGGGGGGAGTTTAGGAGGGAAGGGGCAAGGGGGGAGATTTGAAAGGGATGGGTGATGGGGAGGATTTGGAGGGGAGGGGCAAGGGGGAAGATTTGAAAGGGATGGGTGATGGGGAAGACTTGGAGGGGAGGGTTGATGGGGAAGTTTTGGAGGGGAGGGGTGATGGGGAAGTTTTGGAGGGGAGGGGTGATGGGTTTGGAGGGGAGGGGTGAGATTGGATTTTGGAAAGTGTACGATTAATGGGAAACGAACAATTATTGCAAAATGGGTTTCTTGTGACCTTCGAGTTAAAAATACGTTTAAGGACGCTGGATGGGGGGTGGAGTGCAGGAGAGTTTAGGGAATGTAGAAAAGAGGCACTGTAAGGCCGAGAAAAATATATTTCCGGTCTCTGGTCAGCGCGCGCATCGATTTTGACCATGCGCATCAACAATTTTTATTTTTTCAAATTTCCAACGGTACCTACAACAGCGAGTGCCTGTTGTTGCCGGGCCGGCGCGTTATCTCGGGAAATACGGGTCTGTGAGGGTCGCCATTGATATCGACGTTCGCGCACGGTTCTGCTCGACAAAACTTCGTTTAGTTTATTCAAATCCAACCAGCCGTTCCAAAGATATGAGTAGTTTTGTGTGCCGTGACGTCATGAATCCAATCGGCTGGATATTGTCATTTATTGAAACGAAGACGTTCTTTGTCGGGTTCGTGTGAAGCAACCGGAAGGCCTAGAGAGCTGCGGATGGTCTCGTTAGTGAGGCCTGGATCCTATCTCGTTTGTCATGAAGTTGTAAGTGTCTGTGATAATCTGGTGGACTGGGAGAAGAGATCATGGGAGACCATCGGCCTGTTAGACCACTTGCGCATGCGCAGTGTTGACGCGATTGACGCATTGGAATGTTTGACGGTGACGCATTGGAATGTTTGACGGTACGGCGAGGCGATCTCGAGAACGAAATGGCAGTCTATAATATGCTTGAAGAACTTAATGATTTTCAGAATAAATACATTTTAAAATAACTTACGCTTGTGTTCATTATTTACAAAAAGGCCTACCAGTCCCATTGGCCGTCTTTAATAAATTTGTCTCTGGACGGCGCCACGGCAGATGAGGAAGACCGCAAGGCATGAGGACACAAAAAACACCTCTATATGTGCAATCCATGCTTTTCAAAAAAAACCAAAAAAAAAAACCACGTCGCCACATCAATTCTGGAACTTTGGTCTGACCAGAGACCAGCAATATATTTTTTTCGGCCTAAGAAATGGAATTTTTTTTTGGGATGAATAGATTTGGTGAGCAAGTCGAAAGCAACCTTTTAGAGAAGAAGAAAAAGGTGTTATAATATACGACAGAATACAGTTCTTATTTACTGATGAAATTTTACTGATGTTTATACATTTTTTAATGTTTTTGTTAATACTTATTTATTGTTGTCAAATATAATAAAAACAAAAATCCTTTTATTTTATGAAATAATGTTTTGTATCTGTATTATTATTATTATTATTCGTGCTATTGCCTATTGAAGCCCTCATATACCGCTCATGAGTCGGAAATAACGCTGTCAGGAATGCGTCTCCATACAAACAATGGTGTGATGATTTTTCATTATTATTGAAGTTCTCCCTAAGCAAGGGTGATCGACACTAATTTGTAAAGGGCTACAAAGAGAAGGAAGAGGAAATGTGAGCTAAACCTCCACCTCGTCCTGAAACGAGGAAACCACCTTGCAGGACCACTGTGCAGGAGGGGGTAACTCGGCCAAGTGGAAAAAAAAAAAATCAATGTTCCGACCCCGATTGGCTCCCGAAGGGAGGTCACCCACCCTTTGTCAGGTGTTGTTTTAAGTCCTGACAGGGTTTCACAACCTTTCACGACAACCCGACCATGCGGCAGGTAGCACGGGGTGGCATATTCCCAGTGGCAGTCCCAAAAGACTGTTCTGACCTAAATGATCCATTTTAGCGCATTTTGGATAAGCGCTCCCTTTTCCAGGAACACATCCTGAGCACTAAGCAAGGTAAAACTGCAATGGGAAAGCAAAGTTTCTCCTTCATTTTGGTCTGTAGAACTTTGAATTTTTTAGCAAGCAAGATGTCTCCTTGGCTTTTCCTGTCTTGCTTGGTGTGTCACTCATGGTTTGCATCAATGCTCAGGTGTGGTGCAACATCTACAGCCAGAACAATCCCTTCATCGACACTGGTGCAACGCTCACCTTTGTACTCTTTAAAGGTGGTCAAGCTCCCCCTTTCCGGACTACGCCAAATACATTTTGCACAGCACTTGGTTCCCATTATATAACCAAACCTATTGAATTGAGGACGTCAATAAAAACGGGTTTTACAAAATAAACACAAGATAAAAAGATACAACAACTGACTTTCTTCAGCAACTACTTTCAACAGTAATCAATCAACATGTTGATGAAACTGGTCTTACTTGTCGTCCAGGTTGTGCTCCCCCTTGTCCAAGTCTGCTGGCTGGACCTCCTAAGCCCCCAAAGCCAGCAGCCGTAGCACCTCCGCTAGCTGCAAATCTTTGCGTTTCCATCAATCCATTGGTGAGCTGTTGGAGGCATGCCAAACTAAAACTTCCGGTGGCCTGGTTAAAGGTGGGGAAGTCTGGGCGAGGGGCCAAAGTCAAGTTCGAGGACAACGTCGGAGCGAGCGCACTGCCGGTCCCATAAGCTTCAAAGTCCGAGAGGCTGGGGCAGTACGAGCCCTGGCAGGCAGCTTGGTGACAGGCTTTGGATGGGTGATAAGCGCCCTTCGGTGGAGCTATCTGATTGGGTGAAGGAGCCGGCGGGCGAGCGGTGGTACGAGCTTGCTGTTGATTGGCGGGAAGTTGGTATGGACAGCGCGAGTGAGAAGTCTTTGTCGGGAAGGTGGGAAGAGGCTGCAGGGGAGGGGTATGTGCATAAGGGATAGGGGTTGGTGGAACCTCAGACTGGGGAAATGGGGAGAAATTGGGGATTATATGGGGAGAAAAAAAAATTAAAAACCAGGGAGATGGAGTTGAGGGGAGCATAACTGGAATTAGAACACACGTCATTGTACACATTCTCAAACTTGCACAGATAATTCTTAAACAAGATGAACTTCTACTTTTATACAAATGTGACCTGCCACCATGAATTGAGTTCGGAATAAAATTAATTAACATCTATTTTTATATCGGCACAAAAATGCATAAATAAAATAAGTCACCATTTCAAGAGTGACGGAATATTTATTCTTGAAAAATAAGATAAAATAGAATAAGAAAGAAATCATATTGCAGACCCTTGCTGGGACATGCTTTTGGTGTTTTTTTAAGGCTTTTGTGTTTTAACAAATATGGCGGCCGAACCACATGACTGATGGCGTCATCATTATTTATTCTTTTCTCCACCAATTTATCCCGAGATGACGCTCAAGCAATTTCATATTGATCAGAAGTTTTGTACTTGTCGAATTATGATGTCATAATGAAGGCAACGATGACATCATCATTACCTCCGCCACCAAAGGTGGATGGAGGTTATGTTGTCAACCCTGTCTGTTTGTGAACAAACTATCTCAAAAAGTTGTGGACAGATTCTTTTTTTTTTTTTATCTTCTTTTTTTTTTGTATACAAGATCTACGCCCGTGAAGGAGCTAACATGAATCACACAAAAAGTCAAACCGACACAAACCAACACACAAAACAACATAAGGGGAGCGGTACACAAGATGGGGAGAGAGGGTGAAGGACACAAACACAACATTTGAGAGCAGGCACATCGAGAGAACTGTGGGAGGGAGAAGGCTTGGGGGGAGGTGGGAGAGGTATAAAACATATGGACACTGCAAGGACTTCCAGGAAAGAAGTTGGAATTTTGAAAAAGTGTATCTGGGGTGAATTAGCGGGGGTAGAAAAGATCAAGGTTTTGGATGGGGGAAGATAAGAGATGGTGGTGAACAGCTGTTTTAAAGACCTGGATGGAGGAGTGGGATTGAAGGGAGTGGGGGAGTTTGTTCCAGAGGTGGGAGAAAAGTGGAATGAAAGAGTGAAGGTGAACAGAGAGTCTTGATTTTGGCAGTTTAACCATAAGAGGGTTGCTGGCAGATCTTGTGCGACCTGAAGGAATATTAGGGGGACAGAGCACAGAGAGAGCTGGGGGAGCAAGGCCGGAGAGGAGTCGGTAGAAGACAGAAAGACCACCAACCTGCCTGCGGTGAGAGAGTGAAAGGCCCTCGGAGTTAGCTTCATCACAGGAGATTCCAATGATTCTGAACGCTTTGGTTTCAACAGCGTGAAGACGAGCTCGGTGTGAGGCAGGAGCACCAGCCCAGAGGGGAGAGCAGTATTCCATTGAGCTGCGGATGAAAGCCTTGTATGTGGTGAGGAGCTCAGGTGTGCCAAGGAAAGACTTCGCACGACGGAGGATGCCCAGTCGGCGACTGGATTGGAGGCCAGCTTGGAAATGTGGTTTTCCCAAGAAAGATCATGGCAGATAGTGAGACCCAAAAGCTTGAGCGACAGAACATCTTGGAGAGGATTGTTGAGAAAGTAGATGGGAGGGTTTTCCAGTCGGTCTTTTTGGAGAGACATTGTAAGAGTGTGAGATTTGTCAGGATTGAAAGACATGTTCCACTTGTTTGACCAGTCTGTGATTTTGTCCAGGTGTGCAGAGAGTGAGGAGGCTGCAGACTGCCGATCTGAGGGATGAGGAATGGAGCGGCAGAGAGTGGAGTCATCAGCAAAGAGATAGAGAGGATTTTCCAGAGAGTCAGAGAGATCATTGATGAAGACCAGAAATAGCACAGGGCCCAGAACACTACCTTGGGGAACTCCAGGCAGAACAGGAAGGGGCGATGAGAGAAATCCATTCAGGGCCACACGTTGACTACGACCAGAGAGGAAGTCCGCAAGCCATGTGTGGAGATTTCCATGGATACCATACGAGGAGAGTTTGGTGAGCAGAGCGGGGTGCCAGACCGTATCGAAGGCACGTGATATGTCAAGGGAGACAGCTCTGATTTCCTGTTTGGCATTTAGGACCTCCATCCATTGTTGAGACCTCCATCCATCCATTCCCGGTGTGTACCCCAGTTTATAATAGGTACACCGTATCCCTGCGTGTCGTAAGAGGCGACTGAGGGTTGGCGTCAGGAAGGGCATCCGGCCATAAAAACATTGCCTCAAAACAGGGAACCATGATTGTCATGGGGCCCGCAAGGCTAACCCCCGCTCCAGCGGGAAAAATGGCCTTAAAACGATCATTCATTCATTCATTCATTCATCCATTGTTGAGACAGCAGAAGCAACATTTCCAGAGTAGAATGTCCTGGTCTGAATCCAAATTGATGATCGGAGATCAAGCTATTGGAGAAGAGGAAGGATTTGATATCCGAAGCAATGATGGATTCCATGACTTTGCTGATAATTGGGAGCAGGCTGATTGGTCTGTAGTTGCAAGGATCTGTTTTTGCACCTTTTTGTGAAAAGTGGTAATGTTTGCTGATTTCCAAGATGCTGGCAGATGACCTTGAGCAAAAGAGAGGGTGAAAAGAACAGAGAGAGGGTGAGATAGAGCGGCAGAGCAGGATTTTAGGACCCGTGGGCTGATGCCGTCTGGTCGAGTTGCAGAATCAGAGTCGAGGTTTGACAAAAACTTCTCCACCTTGTCAGGAGAGAAGGACACAGAGTCCAGGAGCAGTTGGGTTCGACTGGGTAAGGTGGGAACAGAGAGAGAGATGGGTTTGGGACACAAGATTTTGAGGCAAACACAGAGTTGAGGCATTCGGCTTTGTCACCAGTTGAGGCATTCGGCTTTGTCACGTGCGGTGTCAACTGTGTAGCCATTTGAGGTGAGGGAAGGGATGGAGGGGGAACAAACACCAGAAACGGATTTTACCAGATGCCACCAGGATTTGGAGGAAGGAGACAGGTTTGAGAGTTCATTCTTGAGTGTGGAGATAGTGCTTCCTGGCACTCCTGAAGGTAGACACACACTTGTCCCAAACTTGGTGGAAGGAACTGAGATTGCCTTCAGTTGGATTTGCCTTCCAAGAGGCAAACGCAAGTTGTTTCAGGGCGACTGCCTTATCACAAGATGCAGTGTACCATGGACGGGAGGAAGGGTAAGGCAACTGAAGATGAGATGGGATAAATCTGTGCATGAGAGAGAGCAGTTTGCTTTGGAAGAATTCCCAGGAAGAATTGATGTCAGAGGCAGTAGAGATGGGAGACCAGTCCAGATGATTGATGGCTGCTTGCAGACCGTGCCAGTCGGCCTGAGTGAAACACTAGACTCGGCGACGCTGAGGACGCTCTCTGAGAATGGCCAGAGAGATGTCCAATTTAACAAGCACATGATCAGAAGAACCGATTGGAGCAGAAGAAGAGCAGCAGACATTTGCAGGAAAGTTTGTCATAACAAAGTCTAGAAGAGAAGATACTCCATTGACTGAGATCTGGGTCGGGAAATTCACAGATTGTGTCAGTCCCAATGAGTCACAAAAGTCCTTTGCTGAGGTGCCATGGCTGGTGAGAGAGGAACCCACACCCAGCCAGCTGGCATGATGACAGTTGAAATCGCCACATATGAGGAAGAGAGAGTTTGGATGAGTTGATAGAAGTTGGTCCACGTTGTCAGACAGCGAGATGTAAATGGAGTCACCACTAGTTAGGTCCAAAACTTCAATTCCGTGACCATTTTCTGGCTAGTAAGGTTTGACGATTGATTTGACTTCTATTGACATTTTATAACAAAAATAGCCTCTATGTCCCTCCCAAAAATCCCGGCATTTTTCGCCAGAGGCCCGAATCCAAGATGACCGCCGGCACTATCTTGAAAAATTAAGTATCCTTCTTGCAGGAGCGGGTACTCAGTAAGAATACCTCCCTTCATGCACCTGTCCCTCTGAGTAAACGCTTGACATTTGCCAAGATGCCAGACACGGAGAAGCCCAGGGAGGAACTCAAAACGAGAGCTGCTGAAATGGAGCAGAATGCTCTCAAGGCAGTGATCAACCTGGTTGAGGTCAGTCATCTTGTGGACCTCACTGAGTTGCTGGAACATCGTGTTGTTGAGGAGTGTGTGGCTTTATTCCACTCCAACGGAACATACAGGAAGACACAGAAGAGTAAGCTCATCCAGAAACTCTCTCTGCAATCTGTAGATCTGCCGGAACCCTACACCGCTCTCATCGACATGGGCATGATTTGGAGGATGGTATACTCCATCAGCAGAGGATCGACAGACGCAACATGGCACCCCATACAAGTGGTCAGACTATGTCCACAAGGTGTCTTCCATCATCCTTGCCCGCCATGGTGATGCTGAACGTATCTTCTGTGTGAATGACCCATATGACACACCATACTCTACTAAAGATGACGAGCGAGACCTGCGGGTACAGGGTAAGGCACATATACCCAACACCTACATGAAATTGAATGACCCCTTCCCTTCTGCCCAAGCATTCAAAACACTTCTATGTAGCGTCAGCAACAAGGGGCGGATGCAAAAGCTGATATGCACCTACCTGACAGACCTTGCAGAGAGTGTTGATGCAGAGATTGTCTACTCTGTTGGCTCCCACTGCACCAATTTGTCAACCCAGCAACCAATGGAGAACTACAGCTTTGACCAGTCTGAGGCTGATAGTCCTCTTTTCTGCTTACGCAGTTCTGCGTGAATCAGGCTACAGTGGCCCTGTTGTCATTGATACCGCTGATACCGATGCCTATGTCGCGGCAGCAGTCATCTCGCAGCAGCTGCCCGGAAAGCTCTGTATCAAGAGGAAGAAGGAGACTATCTTATGTCATGGCCTGGTTAATGACGAGATGGCAGACTGTATTGTGCAGCTGCACTGTATGACAGGCTGTGATGCCAACTCAGGCTTCTATGGCAAGGGTAAGAAGTTGGTGTATGACCGGGTGGCGAAGAGCCCTGTGGCTCGACGGCAGCTCTCGCTGTGTGGAGATAGCCTTGACCTTGAGGAGGAGGTGCTAGAGGAGCTCTTCCAGTTCACACGACATGTCATCTATGGCGACGAAAAGAGTAGCACCATGGCTGAGGCCCGTGCAGCAAAGTGGAAGACACTGAAAAACAAATCATTTATCCGTCTCCCTCCAGATGCAGACAGCCTACGCCAACACTGCCTCCGAGCAAACTACTTGGCATATCTTGTGCGTCATCCCTCCAAGAAACACCACCCCTCGCCACTCGGACATGGCTGGGAGCTGGTGGGTGGTCGCTGTCGCCCTGTCCGCCACACGCAACCTGCTCTCCCGACACATCTACCTGCACCAGGGCCAGCTGAAGAGAGTGAGGAAGATGAGAGCCAGGAGGGGAATGAGGAGCGAGATGATGATGTACAAAGGCGGGGAGATTCATCGGAATCTGATGATTCAGATTCTAGTGAAGCAGAATGCTCTGATTCGGACGAATCATATAATTAAAGGTCATATTGATTAATTACTTCATTTGAAAACTGTTCAAGTCACAGCTATTAAAAATAGCTTATTTTGAAGTGTAATGAGTTTACTTGTCATGCAATCATCAATTACTTTACTGCAAGATATCCTTATGGAGGTAGTTTCTTTAACATGTTTAAGCACAAAAGTTGCATTTTCGCTCGACTGGATGGTGGCCATCTTGGATTTCTGGGTCAAAATAATGTCATAACGTCAAACTAATGTCAGATTCGGAATCCTCGTGGTCAAATTACCCAAAAAAGTGTCTTTGTACGTGATTCTAGGTGTTCTGGTTCAAAACTTAATTTTTCAAGATAGTGCCGGCGGTCATCTTGGATTCGGGCCTCTGGCGAAAAATGCCGGGATTTTTGGGAGGGACATAGAGGCTATTTTTGTTATAAAATGTCAATAGAAGTCAAATCAATCGTCAAACCTTACTAGCCAGAAAATGGTCACGGAATTGAAGTTTTGGACCTAACGACACTGTTTGGAGGACGGTACAGAACACATGAACAAAAGGTGGGAGCAGAGAGGAAGCTGTAGCCAGAGGTACTCCTGTGGGTGGGGTGGAGAGAGGGCAGTGCAAGGCGAGTGAGGAAGAGAGTTTTTGATAAAGATAGCAACCCCACCACCAGGACGAGGCTCAGGTCTATCATACCAGAGGAGGGAAAAACCAGGAAGAGATATTAAGGAATCAGAGACATCTTGAAGGAGGAAAGTTTGTTGAGCAGATCAAGTCTGGATTGTCAGAAGCAACCTGAATGGAGAGATCAATCAGGTTTGAGCGAAGGCCCCGTATGTTCGAGGTCTATATCGTTAATGAGGAGAGAGGGGGAGCATCGGGTGCAGGAGAGGGGAGGGGAGGGGTAGGGTCAGATGAAGGATGAGAGGGGGAGGGAGGAAGAGCAGTTGATAGTGTGTCAGAGAATACAGAAGAGTTACAAGAAAGGAAAGGATGAGGACGAAGGGTTTGATGGTGATGGGATGAGGCACAGTGAGGGGTTCTTTGAGGGGGGCAGAGGAAAGTAGAAGGTTGGGGGAGGTGGAGGTATGAGATAGAAGGGAGATGAAGTGGGGAAGAGGCAGCTTTGAGTGGGAGGGGGGAGAATTGGAGAGGGATGGTAGGGGGGGAGATTTGAAGGGGAGGGGTAGGGGGGAGTTTTGAAGGGGAGGAGTTAGGGGGGAGTTTTGGAGGGGAGGGGCAAGGGGGGAGTTTTGGAGGGGTGGGGAAAGGGGGGAGTTTAGGAAGGGAGGGGCAAGGGGGGAGTTTAGGAGGGGAGGGGCAAGGGGGGAGTTTTGGAGGGGAGGGGCAAGGGGGGAGTTTTGGAGGGGAGGGGCAAGGAGGAAGATTTGGAGTGGAGGGGCAAGGGGGGAGTTTAGAAAGTGGATGATTAATGAAAGACGAACATTGATAAGAAATTGGGTTTATTGTGATTTTCAAGTTAGCGATCCGTTTAAGAACGATGGAGGAGGGGTGGAATGAATTTGAATTTAGAGCATGTAGTTGATGTAGAATTATAAGAGATTGAATATTTTTTTGAAATGGAATGAGTTGGAGAGGAAATTGAAAAAAGCATTTTAAATAGGAAGAAAAACAGCGTGTTGTAATATACCACTGAATAAAACACTGCAGGGGAAAGTTTAAACATATTTAAACAGAACCGTGAAGAACAATCTTATCTTCACAAAAATACCAATGGGGAGAGGGAGCCCAGAGGGACAACCGCGAGTCACGTGAACAGGGGAAAAGGCGTCAGCAAAAGGAACAGGGCAAAACAGATCTGGGGAATGGCGTGAAAATGGGGGTGAAACACGTGGTCGCAGAACGAATGAAAAGAGGGAAATGTTTTTTGTTTTTTTTAGTTAAGAATTTAAACAAGGAAGTATGGGGTGAAAAGACTGGGAAAAGACTGAGAGAACGAGAGTAGAAGGACCACAATCGACCACTGGGAGAAAACAAGCCTCAAGGTAGGAATCTTCAAGAACTCGGCCGCAAAATTCCACGACACAAAATACGTGACTATTTTATACAGGTATGAAAGATTAACACCGATAATCTTCCAAGGGACGCACTTTAGTTACACACACGTAAGATAAATACAGTTTCGACAAAAATACAATTGTGAACAATTCGTTAACTTCGAGCGTGCGTGAAGGTCATGGACAGCTTCGAAAAATCGTGACCTCCCCCGCAAGATCTCGCGAGATCTCAAATTTGCATTCGGACGAAACTTTGCAGAGAGGTAGTGTATGTGACAAGGACGAAATTATTAGATTTTGGTGAAGATCCGGATCTGGCTATGAGAATTTGAGAACATAGAATTTTACAGTGATTTTCCACCATTGGGGGATAGGGCCAAAAACGATACAAAGCAGGATATCTCAAAAAGTTATTGATGGATTTGGATGAAACTTGGTGGACACTGGACAGGTTGTGTGTGTGACAAGGAAAATCGATTAGATTTAGGTGAAGATCTCAATATGGATTCGGATATGAGAATTATTTAATTTATTAAGTGATTCTTCACCATTGAGTGATATGGCCAACCAGGCGGAGGTATGCTCTCCACTGAGTGCCGTTCTAGTTAACATATGTTATTCCGCATGGAGAGTCATTCACAACAAGCGTTACGCCAAGGTCTCCCGTCGGTGAAGTGATGAGAGTTGACAAAGTGGAAGACGCAAGGCGGCCATCTTGGATTTTGACGTGGCGCCCCAATTTTCAATAGCGTTCTTCCTTATGCGTAGATACACCCACACACCAGATTAGAAGTTAGTCGTTCGTTTATTTTTCAAGATATTGTGCTCACAAGGTTCAGACATATATATGGTGGCGGCCATCTTGGATTTTGACGTGGCGACCCAATTTTCAATAGCGTTCTTCCTTATCGTAGATACACCCACACACCAGATTAGAAGTTGGTACTTCGCTTATTTTTCAAGATAGTCCGCTCACAAGGTTCAGACATATATATGGCGGCGGCCATCTTGGATTTTAAAGGGACGACCTAATTTTCAATAGGGTTCTTCCATCTGCCGAGTTGCACCCACACACCAAATTAGAATTCGGTCCTTCGCTTACGCACGCACGGACAGACATATATATGGTGGTGGCCATCTTGGATTTTGACGTGGTGACCCAATTTTCAATAGCGTTCTTCCTTCTGCCTAGACACACCCACACACCAGATTAGAAGTTAGTACTTCATTTATTTTTCAAGATATTCCGCTCACAAGGTTCAGACATACATGGCGGCGGCCATCTTGGATTTTGACATGGCGACCTAATTTTCAAAAGGGTTCTTCCATGTGCCTAGATACACCCACACACCAAATTAGAATTCGGTCCCTCTCTTACGCACACACGCACCGCACGGACGGACAGGCGCACACACGGACGGACGGAGGGGAAAACCATAGTCCCCCTTTCGCTCCGCAGTGCGACGGGGGACAATAAGCCATGTCTCAATTTTGTCTGCACAGTGCTTTTGTTGATAGAGATGCATGGTTTTTCGGTTTTTCAAAGATGGCGCCCATACCACGTGACCTATGACATCATAATTATCATTAAATATTCTACAGGAGGAGGCGCTCCGATGGTGAAAATTTCCTGTCAATCGGACCAACAGTTGCTGAGGAAATCGTATTTATTCTGTGCGGACAAACAGACAAACAGACTCAAATGCAATAAATACCCTCTCCTTTGACGAGGTTACAAAGGGAAGAAAAGATTATGCCGCATTTTGCCAAACAAATGTTCATTGATACTAATCAGTGTGGAAGAGATGGTTGATTGATATTAACCGGTGTAGGTGAGATGGTTGATTGATATTAACCGGTGTTGGTGAGATGGTTGATTGATATTAACCGGTGTTGGTGTGATGGTTGTTCGATATTAACCGGTGTAGGTGAGATGGTTGATTGATATAACAGATGTAGGTGAGATGGTTGATTGATATTAACCTGTGTGGGCGAGAGGGTTGATCGATATTAACCGGTGTGGGCGAGAGGGTTGATTGATATTAACCGGTGTGGGCGAGAGGGTTGATTGATATTAGCCTGTGTAGGCGAGAGGGTTGATTGATATTAACAGGTGTAGGAGAGATGGTTGATTGATACTAACCGGTGGAGGAGAGATGGTTGATTGATACTAACCGGTGTAGGCGAGATGGTTGATTGATACTAACCGGTGTAGGAGAGATGGTTGATCGATACTAACCGGTGTAGGAGAGATGGTTGATTGATACTAACCGGTGTAGGCGAGAGGGTTGATTGATATTAACCGGTGTGCGTGAGATGGTTGATTGATATTAACCAGTGTCGGCGAGAGGGTTGATTGATATTAACCGGTGTAGGCAAGAGGGTTGATCGATATTAACCGGTGTAGGCAAGAGGGTCGATTGATATTAACCAGTGTAGGGGAGAGGGTTGATTGATATTAACCGGTGTGTGTGAGATGGTTGATTGATACTAACCGGTGTAGGAGAGATGGTTGATTGATACTAACCGGTGTAGGCGAGAGGGTTGATTGGTATTAACCAGTGTAGGGGAGAGGGTTGATTGCTATTAACCGGTGTGGGTGAGAGGGTTGATCGATATTAACTGGTGTGGGCGAGAGGGTTGATTGATATTAACCAGTGTAGGTGAGATGGTTGATTGATATTAACCAGTGTAGGGGAGAGGGTTGATTGATATTAACCGGTGTGGGTGAGAGGGTTGATTGATATTAACTGGTGTGGGCGAGAGGGTTGATTGATATTAACCGGTGTAGGCGAGAGGGTTCATTGATACTAACCGGTGTCGGCGAGAGGGTTGATTGATACTAACCGGTGTAGGCGAGAAGGTTGATTGATTCTAACCGGTGTAGGTGAGATGGTTGATTGATATTAACCAGTGTAGGGGAGAGGGTTGATTGATATTAACCGGTGTGCGTGAGATGGTTGATTGATATTAACCGGTGTAGGAGAGATGGTTGATTGATATTAACCGGTGTAGGTGAGATGGTTGATTGATATTAACCAGTGTAGGGGAGAGGGTTGATTGATATTAACCGGTCTGCGTGAGATGGTTGATTGATATTAACCGGTGTAGGAGAGATGGTTGATTGATATTAACCGGTGTAGGCGAGATGGTTGAGTGATACTAACCGGTGTAGGCGAGATGGTTGATTGATACTAACCGGTGTAGGCGAGAGGGTTGATTGATATTAACCGGTGCAGGCGAGAGGGTTGATTGATATTAACGGGTGTCGGCGAGAGGGTTGATTGATATTAACCGGTTATAGGCAAGAGGGTTGATTGATATTAACCGGTGTGGGCGAGAGGGTTGATTGATATTAACCGGTGTGGGCGAGACGGTTGATTGATATTAACCGGTGTAGGTGAGATGGTTGATTGATATTAACCGGTGTAGGTGAGATGGTTGATTGATACCAACCGGTGTAGGAGAGATGGTTGATTGATATTAACCGGTGTGGGCGAGAGGGTTGATTGATATTAACCGGTGTAGGCGAGAGGGTCGATTGATATTAACCTGTGTCGGCGAGAGGGTTGATTGATATTAACCGGTGTGCGTGAGATGGTTGATTGATACCAACCGGTGTAGGAGAGATGGTTGATTGATATTAACCGGTGTGCGTGAGATGGTTGATTAATATTAACCGGTGTAGACGAGAGGGTTGATTGATACGAACCGGTGCAGGCGAGAGGGTCGATTGACACTAACCGGTGAAGGCGAGAGGGTTGATTGATATTGACCGGTGAAGGCGAGAGGGTTGATTGATATTAACCGGTGAAGGCGAGAGGGTTGATTGATATTAACCGGTGTAGGCGAGAGGGTTGATTGATATTAACCGGTGTAGGCGAGAGGGTTGATTGATATTAACCAGTGTAGGCGAGAGGGTTGATTGATATTAACCAGTGTAGGCGAGAGGGTTGATTGATATTAACCGGTGAAGGCGAGAGGGTTGATTGATATTAACCGGTGTGCGTGAGATGGTTGATTGATACTAACCGGTGTGGGTGAGACGGTTGATGGATACTAACCGGTGCAGGTGAGATGGTTGATTGATACTAACTGGTGTGGAAGAGACGGTTGATTGATATTAACCAGTGTAGGGGAGAGGGTTGATTGATATTGTTGCGGATATGAGGATTGTATTTTTTTGATTGTGTGTATTGTAGTGGTAAATTGTTGTGTAACATTGGTTGGATATGGCCCCTCCTGCCTCCAGAGTTGTGTAAAGGTAAAAAGGGCGTCTCGGTAGTTAATTCCATAAAACACCACATTGAAGGACACGATAAAACCCTTGTTCAGTAGCTTATATCTTATTATGTGTTTTAGAGTGAGGCCTTGTCTCCCATTAGAATGACACTCCATTGCACCGAATCAATTAAGAATAGCTCCCCTTCAATAATTCCATTTCCCAGCCAAACTCTCCATCTGTGGGTAAAGCAGTTCACAAGCGTGGGGTGCACGCCCTCTCATTTCGCTGCGATAGTGAATATGTGCTCCGTGCTCTGTTTGAACAGGAGGGGCGGGGGCGCCAGGGAGAGGCAAGCCCAGGGCGCGCCACGAAGGGCGGGGCTGTTCAACCCCATGCCCAAATAAGGAAACAAGCCCGTGGCTCGCCACGAGGGGCATGCCGTCGGCGCCATGCCCAAATAAGGAGACAAGCCCGTGGGATTACCATACAAGGTCACGAAACGGAGCACGGGGGGGAGGGCGGTACCGAAACCGAGGGGGGCGTGTCAGACCCGCGCTGAAGGTTTGGACAGAAGGGTGCGACGATCGCTGGAACAAGCTACACGAGGGATACGGCAGATGAGTCCAGGTGCGTAAGAGGGTTGGCAGTCCACCGGGAGAGAGTTCAGAGTTGCACCGGAGTTGCGTGAGAGATACGAAAAGCCTTTGACAAAGAGCCACTTCAACCAGCCCCGTTTCAACCAGCCGAGTGACCCTGCCGGCGTGCGCTGTAAAGCCGAATACAAGGAGCTGCCGGCATGCGCTGTAAAGCCGAATACAAGGAGCTGCCGGCGTGCACTGTAAAGCCGAATACAAGGAGCTGCCGGCTCCTCGCTTCCCGCCCGGAGTGGACCTGCTCGCTGTGCCCTGTGATTCCACCTGCTCATCCCTCCAAACGATTCCTGCCCTTACATCCATTTGCGTACGTGAGTTTGTTTTGTTTGTTCTGTCCATGGGTATTTAATTAAGCTTGTATAAGGAATTTACTGTGTCTCTAAAAAGCTTCTGTATATTATTTTCTTATCTTTCCTTCTCCTTGGTTATTTTGAGCCTGTAAATAGGAATAAATAGTAATCGTATTTCCAAACCTTTCTTTGCCTTCGTCTTCCTTTTCTTCACATCCGTCATCTTTGTCTTTTCCCTATTGAGTAGCTGTGGCGCGATACGGCCAACGTCTGGGTGAATCGGGTGAATCGGGGAAACTGTTAGGTCGCGGAGCCTCCGCTCGGCAAACATACCATCCTTAACCGCGTACCGTAACAATATTAACCAGTGTAGGGGAGAGGGGTGATTGACATTAACCAGTGGAGGCGAGAGGGTTGATTGATACTAACCGGTGTAGGAGAGATGGTTGATTGATACTAACCGGTGTAGGAGAGATGGTTGATTGATACTAACCGGTGTAGGCGAGAGGGTTGATTGGTATTAACCAGTGTAGGGGAGAGGGTTGATTGCTATTAACCGGTGTGGGTGAGAGGGTTGATCGATATTAACTGGTGTGGGCGAGAGGGTTGATTGATATTAACCAGTGTAGGTGAGATGGTTGATTGATATTAACCAGTGTAGGGGAGAGGGTTGATTGATATTAACCGGTGTGGGTGAGAGGGTTGATTGATATTAACTGGTGTGGGCGAGAGGGTTGATTGATATTAACCGGTGTAGGCGAGAGGGTTCATTGATACTAACCGGTGTAGGCGAGAGGGTTGATTGATACTAACCGGTGTAGGCGAGAAGGTTGATTGATTCTAACCGGTGTAGGTGAGATGGTTGATTGATATTAACCAGTGTAGGGGAGAGGGTTGATTGATATTAACCGGTGTGCGTGAGATGGTTGATTGATATTAACCGGTGTAGGAGAGATGGTTGATTGATATTAACCGGTGCAGGTGAGATGGTTGATTGATATTAACCAGTGTAGGGGAGAGGGTTGATTGATATTAACCGGTGTGCGCGAGATGGTTGATTGATATTAACCGGTGTAGGAGAGATGGTTGATTGATATTAACCGGTGTAGGCGAGATGGTTGAGTGATACTAACCGGTGTAGGCGAGATGGTTGATTGATACTAACCGGTGTAGGCGAGAGGGTTGATTGATATTAACCGGTGCAGGCGAGAGGGTTGATTGATATTAACGGGTGTCGGCGAGAGGGTTGATTGATATTAACCGGTTATAGGCAAGAGGGTTGATTGATATTAACCGGTGTCGGGGAGAGGGTTGATTGATATTAACGGGTGTCGGCGAGAGGGTTGATTGATATTAACCGGTATAGGCAAGAGGGTTGATTGATATTAACCAGTGTCGGGGAGAGGGTTGATTGATATTAACCGGTGTGTGTGAGATGGTTGATTGATACTAACCGGTGTCGGAGATATGGTTGATTGATACTAACCGGTGTAGGCAAGAGGGTTGATTGATATTAACCAGTGTTGGGGAGAGGGTTGATTGATATTAACCGGTGTGTGTGAGATGGTTGATTGATACTAACCGGTGTAGGGGAGAGGGTTGATTGATATTAACCGGTGTGGGCGAGAGGGTTGATTGATATTAACTGGTGTAGGTGAGATGGTTGATTGATATTAACCGGTGGAGGTGAGATGGTTGATTGATATTAACCTGTGTCGGCGAGAGGGTTGATTGATATTAACCGGTGTGCGTGAGATGGTTGATTGATACCAACCGGTGTAGGAGAGATGGTTGATTGATATTAACCGGTGTGGGCGAGAGGGTTGATTGATATTAACCGGTGTAGGCGAGAGGGTCGATTGATATTAACCTGTGTCGGCGAGAGGGTTGATTGATATTAACCGGTGTGCGTGAGATGGTTGATTGATACCAACCGGTGTAGGAGAGATGGTTGATTGATATTAACCGGTGTGCGTGAGATGGTTGATTAATATTAACCGGTGTAGACGAGAGGGTTGATTGATACGAACCGGTGCAGGCGAGAGGGTCGATTGACACTAACCGGTGAAGGCGAGAGGGTTGATTGATATTGACCGGTGAAGGCGAGGGGGTTGATTGATATTAACCGGTGAAGGCGAGAGGGTTGATTGATATTAACCGGTGTAGGCGAGAGGGTTGATTGATATTAACCAGTGTAGGCGAGAGGGTTGATTGATATTAACCAGTGTAGGCGAGAGGGTTGATTGATATTAACCGGTGAAGGCGAGAGGGTTGATTGATATTAACCGGTGTGCGTGAGATGGTTGATTGATACTAACCGGTGTGGGTGAGACGGTTGATGGATACTAACCGGTGCAGGTGAGATGGTTGATTGATACTAACTGGTGTGGAAGAGACGGTTGATTGATATTAACCAGTGTAGGGGAGAGGGTTGATTGATATTGTTGCGGATATGAGGATTGTATTTTTTTGATTGTGTGTATTGTAGTGGTAAATTGTTGTGTAACATTGGTTGGATATGGCCCCTCCTGCCTCCAGAGTTGTGTAAAGGTAAAAAGGGCGTCTCGGTAGTTAATTCCATAAAACACCACATTGAAGGACACGATAAAACCCTTGTTCAGTAGCTTATATCTTATTATGTGTTTTAGAGTGAGGCCTTGTCTTCCATTAGAATGACACTCCATTGCACCGAATCAATTAAGAATAGCTCCCCTTCAATAATTCCATTTCCCAGCCAAACTCTCCATCTGTGGGTAAAGCAGTTCACAAGCGTGGGGTGCACGCCCTCTCATTTCGCTGCGATAGTGAATATGTGCTCCGTGCTCTGTTTGAACAGGAGGGGCGGGGGCGCCAGGGAGAGGCAAGCCCAGGGCGCGCCACGAAGGGCGGGGCTGTTCAACCCCATGCCCAAATAAGGAAACAAGCCCGTGGCTCGCCACGAGGGGCATGCCGTCGGCGCCATGCCCAAATAAGGAGACAAGCCCGTGGGATTACCATACAAGGTCACGAAACAGAGCACGGGGGGGGGGGGGGGGGGGAGGGCGGTACCGAAACCGAGGGGGGCGTGTCAGACCCGCGCTGAAGGTTTGGACAGAAGGGTGCGACGATCGCTGGAACAAGCTACACGAGGGATACGGCAGATGAGTCCAGGTGCGTAAGAGGGTTGGCAGTCCACCGGGAGAGAGTTCAGAGTTGCACCGGAGTTGCGTGAGAGATACGAAAAGCCTTTGACAAAGAGCCGCTTCAACCAGCCCCGTTTCAACCAGCCGAGTGACCCTGCCGGCGTGCGCTGTAAAGCCGAATACAAGGAGCTGCCGGCATGCGCTGTAAAGCCGAATACAAGGAGCTGCCGGCGTGCGCTGTAAAGCCGAATACAAGGAGCTGCCGGCTCCTCGCTTCCCGCCCGGAGTGGACCTGCTCGCTGTGCCCTGTGATTCCACCTGCTCATCCCTCCAAACGATTCCTGCCCTTACATCCATTTGCGTACGTGAGTTTGTTTTGTTTGTTCTGTCCATGGGTATTTAATTAAGCTTGTATAAGGAATTTACTGTGTCTCTAAAAAGCTTCTGTATATTATTTTCTTATCTTTCCTTCTCCTTGGTTATTTTGAGCCTGTAAATAGGAATAAATAGTAATCGTATTTCCAAACCTTTCTTTGCCTTCGTCTTCCTTTTCTTCACATCCGTCGTCTTTGTCTTTTCCCTATTGAGTAGCTGTGGCGCGATACGGCCAACGTCTGGGTGAATCGGGTGAATCGGGGAAACTGTTAGGTCGTGGAGCCTCCGCTCGGCAAACATACCATCCTTAACCGCGTACCGTAACAATATTAACCAGTGTAGGGGAGAGGGGTGATTGACATTAACCAGTGGAGGCGAGAGGGTTGATTGATACTAACCGGTGTAGGAGAGATGGTTGATTGATACTAACCGGTGTAGGAGAGATGGTTGATTGATACCAACCGGTGTCGGAGAGATAGTTGATTGATTTTAACCAGTGTCGGGGAGAGGGTTGATTGATATTAACCAGTGTAGGTGAGATGGTTGATTGATATTGTTATGAATTTGGTAGAGCAACATCTAGAGCTAGGTAGATCTGAATAGGTAGGTATTCGGCTGTCGTGACAGGGACTCTACATGTAATAAGTTCTTGATGTTTAGGCGTTTGTCGGGGGAAGACGTATGATTGTGGACCTACCTGGAGGTTCGAGTGTTAAATAGTGAGGGATTAAAGGTAACGCCCCTGTGAGTCTCACCTAGTAGTCAAACCTTTGTCCATTATGGCACTGCAAACCACATAAACATTAGTTAGGTCCTTAGCGCAACATTAAATAATTCCTTTCCCTGACAATGACTTCGGAATAAACGGACAGGAAACCAGGCCAAAAACACCGCCACCGTTTACACCTCCAAGGCCTACAAACCTCGCCTGGCACGTGTTACACAAGAACCGCGGGGTCGCGGACGGGAGATGTCAGGAGTAGCATGCCGCAGAGGGCGTGACCTGGACGAGCCGGCGAGTTGGGAGGCTATGATTGGCTGAGGAGTGCGCCAATGTGACGTCATCGGCCACCAATATTAGCGACGGTCGGACGCCATTTCGTGGCACACAGGGCACACAGGACTCAGCAGAGGCAGCATTTCGTGGGAGCAGTTCGTTGAACAGTTGGCACTGAACAGTTGGCACTGAACAGTTGGCACTGAACAGTTGGCACTTGGCTGCCAGCACTCCCGCAGAGAGTCGAGTCGAGTGGCTATCAAAGGAGTCCTTCCTGTCCCTGGTCAAGTGGAGTTTGTGCCCGCGTTGGAGGTCGTCGACGCATGGTGCTTTTTGGTGCGTGGTGCTCGGCCTTGTGGGACTTGGAGCGAGGGACCTCGTGGTGTGCGATCGGGCCGAAAGGAGCGGTGTTGGACGGCCGCCACAAAGACGACGAAAGACAGACAAGATAAGCCCGAGCTCCGCGTTTACACTTTACCTGACGAGACGTGTTATTTTCGTATTCATAATCTCCCTCGTATCGTGTTTGGTATCTGTTGTGTGTGGGATCCCAATTTAGGCTTATTAGAGTTATTAGTATTACCGGCGCGGGCTTTTTCACTGTCTTTACTTTTCATTAATAAATCCTTGTATTATTTTCTGTATATATCTGAACGCAGTTTCCTGGGTGTTTCATTTTAATAGATCGGGCTGCGGAGCTTCGCTGTGTCCGCCATTCTGCGCGTTTAACTTTAAGTGTTTGATTTGGAATCCGCTATTGAGTTTTCGCCTCGGGAGTTAAAGTCTCGCAAATCGGCCATCCGTAACTGTGGTGTTAATCACGGTTGCGTGACAAGTGGTGTCAGGAGTGGGATTTGAACCCGTCGGACAAATTTTTTGTCCGCGGCGAGACATCGACACGGTCGGGCGTACATTGCGCCCGACGTTCGAACGCAAGATTTTTATAGTCGAGGCGGAGAAATTTAATAATCAATCGGGCAAACGGAGCGAGATATCGCGTCTTCGTCAAATTTAAATTGTTTCAGGAATTATTAAAATAAATACGCGCGCGGGAAACAATCTTCCGGAAAGCGGATGTCGGAAATTGATGAGATGGAAGTACGCAGCGAGGCCTCCGTCAGCGTTGGGAGTGAGCCGGAAATAGGGGAATTTGATGCAGAGGTGAGCCTTGGAACCTCCCTCGTCCCGAGCACCAACTTATGCCCCTCCCCTACCGGGGAGTCGGGAACAAGTGGGACGGCCCCTAGAGACGACCAGGCTTTAATGAAATTTTTAAAGGAATTAATGGATGCTCAGAGTGAGCGAGCCAGTCGGGAATTAAATGATAAAATTGATGGGTTGGAAAATAAAATGGAGTCGCAGGGGAAGGAATGGAGGAATGAAATAAAGGAAAGGAATGAAAAATTGGAAGGAAAAATTGGGGAAATGGCACAGCAGCTGGGGGAACGAATTGATGGCATAGAAGGGAGAGTGCAAAACCAAATTACGGACAGACTGGGGAAATTTGAGGGTAAAGTAGAAACTCAAATGGGGGAGATGGAAAAAGCCATAGGGGTGGAAATTGAATTGAAACGGGAAGAATTAATGTCAAAAATAGAGGAGGGCGTGACCCAGGCTGTCCAAATGGGGGAAAAGTTGGAGGGTCAGATTGGTGCCACAAATGCTCGAATTGATAAAGCAAATGGGGGCCTGGTTGTTTATCGGGACCGTGTGGATGTCACAACACCCCAACCGGGGGATGAATTTGGAATTGTGCAGCACCAGGGCGGTGGTGCGGAGCAAGAGGGGGTAGAGTTTTTGGGGGTCCGTGCAATGGAGCCGGACCAGGTATTTATGGGGGATATTGATCAAAGCCTGGCGGGGCCAGGAATGATTTGTGGAAATGATGAGGATGATTTGATCCAGCGGCTGGAGACCTGTGACAGTCCCATGGAGGTAGAGCTTGTTCAGGCCCAAAGGAGCCTGGGTGATGAGGTGAGTTGGTCCGAGGAGGTGGTTGGAATGACCGAGGGGACGCTCATTGTACACTGCTATTTGGAAACAGAGGCTCCAAAATTGGACAACCAGTTGGGGGAGTGTGTTGGCTCCGGGCTGGATTTGGATCTTGGAGGATCGGGAGATAGAGCTTCTGGAGATTTGGTCCCTGTAAGGAATTTGGATCAACTGCAGGGAGGGGCAGAACAACCGGTGGTAGAGGTTGTTCCCTGCAGCTGCGGTTTGGCAGTGGGAATGAAAATTTGTAAAATAAAATTTAAAATAAAATTACAATGGGAACTTGATTTGCAGCAGCCATGGTTGGGATTGGTCCCCGGGCTGCGGGATCTGGACATGGAGAGGTCATGGGTGATGGCCTCGGGCAAAAGTTGCCTCTTTCAAAATTTGGGTATGCCAGCCAGCTGGGGGGCTGTGATGGCGAGATTTGGACGTGGGGTCCAGCCTTGGGTGTCGAGGTACGACCTGGGTCCCACGGGGGGTCTGGTGGAGTGTGGCGTCGCTTGTCCGTCAGGGCGCCGTCCGAGCCGGCGACTCGGGCCGGCAGGGTCACCGGACCCTGGTGGGGGTTAAGACCTCCAGGGAGGTCCGAGATGGTTTCTCAAGCCTGGGATGGCAAATATTGAGGACCACTAGGGGGAGATGTTGTGGGTCGCGCTTTGGTGGTGGCACTACGGACGGCCAACTTGGGACTGATGTGGTGACCACCTGGGCATGCGGCCTGGCACTCTCCTCCAGGGACTCTGGGACAACCAGCATGTGGTGACCTGGCATGGTGGTTGGTCTATGGACGCGGGTCAAACCGAATGGACAGGGATGGAGATAGCCTGCCGGACAACCATTGGGGCATCTGTGGAACGTGATGGTGTGAGTGACCCTCCACAGATGCTCCGTTATGATTTATGGACTCTCGGGTTGGGAAGAGAGCCATGGGGATGTGAATCGGGAGATGTGTAACGAGCCGAGCATATGGGCCATGCTCGGCTGGCATGTGTATGGCAAAGCATCCTTCTTTGGTGAGGTTAGTGAAATGTGACAAATGTTTGGCATGGGTAATCTGTGGGTTAGATGCAAATTTAAGGGTGGATTTTGAAATGTCATGATTGACACGGTACAGTGACGCCATTATTGATCCAGGTGTGCAGACCAAAGTGTTGGAGGCTGTGATGAAATTAATAGGGTAGCAAGACACAGCTTTCATCTGGTTGCGGGGGCAACTGTGCTGATATTTGGGACGCGGGATGATGGGGATGTAGTTGTGTAGCCTGAGGGTCAACGTGGTGCTGTGCGTGTCCGAGGTGTGTGGACCATGTCTTCTGGGTGGGTCTCCTGGTGGAGCATGGCTGTTGACTGAACCTTGGTGTGGTCAAGTGTGGGTGAGCACTGGGGGGCTGCAGTTCTGTAGTCGGACTGGGGGATGATGGGGAGGTGCAGGGGACGTGGCTGTAGGGATGCCACGCACTGCGACCGTGCCCCCCAGGGCCGAGGTTGTGTGTGCGGTAGTGTGTGTTGTGGCAGCAAGTGCTCACCACATTGGCCAGCTGGGGCTGCTGCAGCTGTGTTCCTCGCAGGGGGGCCGAAGGATGGATGGTGGGTCGCACCCTTATGGACACTCATGGGCCATGTTGGCGTTTTGACTGCTCACCTTGTCCCGGTGACCCTTGCACAGTAGAGGTGCAGAGCTGTCGTGGCCATAGATAGTTGTGTAGCGATGATCACCGTTGGATGCGGATCCACATACCTGCCAGTGTAGTGGGGACAAAAGAGAAATTTGGAAGTATTTGGTAGGCCCAATGTGAAATTTTGGGAATTGTATGGGTGGATTGCACTTTGGACCTGACCAACCTGTAACTACCTGCACTTGAGGTGAGTGTTTTAAGGAGTACTGTCCCAGGCTTCAGGACTTGCTTTGGAAATTGGGGACATGTAATTTGGAGTTGGGAGGCGGGTGAGAGTGATGACATGGCCGGTGAGGGGATGGAATGGGAGCCACAGTGTCTTGTGGGTGGCGTATGTTTTTGTATTGTGGTTAGGTGTTTTGATGTGGTCGTGAGAGTGGAACCTGGAGAGTGAGTGATGATTATTGGAGATAATGAGGGGCGATACTTGTGCTTTTGGAAATGTGCTTTTGGAAATGTGTGATGGTTTAAATGTGAACTGGGGGATTTCACATGTGGCAGGCCATGGCAAGCCTTGTAACACCTTTTACACCAAGAATTGTACTGAATTGTGCTGAGTTGTGTGGAGAATTGAATGGCAGCGGGGGAGGAAGTGTGTTTTGGGGTCTTTTGGGTGGGGAAGGTGTGTGTGTCCGCAGGTACAGAGCAAGCTCTGAGGAGCGATGCCTGCGGGCCACCCTCTGCGGCAATTACCCCTGGCAGCCGGTGGTAACTGGAAATTGGAGCTCGTCGGTGGAGGGTCTGGTTGGGCGCCGCGGGGTGAGGAAGTCCCCCGGTGACCCGTGTTGCTGCGCGAAAGCAGGAGGCAAAGGAGCCTGGGGTGTGTGGAGACCCTCACCGGCGAGGTAACGGCGGAAAGGGGCTGTTGGGCTGTCACGGGGCCAAGAGGTAAAAGGGGGGGGGGGCAATGAACTTGTAAGTCGGTTGACTTGTTTTTGGGACTGCGGGCACCACAGCCTGATGCGCCCCCACCATCTTTTTGTGCGGTACCTCCCCGCTGCCTAGTTGAGGAATGCACACACAAGTGAATGACATCAATGCCATGGTCCTGCAGGGGGTGTATTGAAATAAGTGCTTTGTTGACTTTTGAAATGCCTTGATGACCTATGGAATGAGAATGAGTGGTTAAGGGGTCTGTGTTGCATGAATGTGGGCGAAATCCACCGAGCCGTGTCACTCACCTGTAACATCTGGACAGGGCCCGTGGAAATTTAGGGGGATGCATTGGGGATGGCCCCGCAGGTAAGGTTGAGTCTTGTGGCATCCACCGGGGGACGCGGTCTGTAGACCGGGGTATGTACAAAGGTTAGAGTTTTGAGTTTGGAAAGATGGTTAAGTTTTGTGGTTAAGTTAGTGTTGTGTGTTGTTTGTTTCCTCCCTCCACAGGAACAACGAAGAAAATGTACATACTTGCATGATGGTCAAGGGGTTCAGCATGTTAAGGAAGTGTAGGTAGGTAGTCCGACTCACTTCCCACAGCCCTTCCTGATTTATTTCATAGGTTAATTAAGTGTGTGACTAAGTGTTAAGGCTGGAATGGTAGAGCCTGCGGTGAACCTTGCAGGAGCTACGGTTCCAGGGGGGGGGCTGTGTTATGAATTTGGTAGAGCAACATCTAGAGCTAGGTAGATCTGAATAGGTAGGTATTCGGCTGTCGTGACAGGGACTCTACATGTAATAAGTTCTTGATGTTTAGGCGTTTGTCGGGGGAAGACGTATGATTGTGGACCTACCTGGAGGTTCGAGTGTTAAATAGTGAGGGATTAAAGGTAACGCCCCTGTGAGTCTCACCTAGTAGTCAAACCTTTGTCCATTATGGCACTGCAAACCACATAAACATTAGTTAGGTCCTTAGCGCAACATTAAATAATTCCTTTCCCTGACAATGACTTCGGAATAAACGGACAGGAAACCAGGCCAAAAACACCGCCACAATACACCGCCACCGTTTACACCTCCAAGGCCTACAAACCTCGCCTGGCACGTGTTACACAAGAACCGCGGGGTCGCGGACGGGAGATGTCAGGAGTAGCATGCCGCAGAGGGCGTGACCTGGGCGAGCCGGCGAGTTGGGAGGCTATGATTGGCTGAGGAGTGCGCCAATGTGACGTCATCGGCCACCAATATTAGCGACGGTCGGACGCCATTTCGTGGCACACAGGGCACACAGGACTCAGCAGAGGCAGCATTTCGTGGGAGCAGTTCGTTGAACAGTTGGCACTGAACAGTTGGCACTGAACAGTTGGCACTTGGCTGCCAGCACTCCCGCAGAGAGTCGAGTCGAGTGGCTATCAAAGGAGTCCTTCCTGTCCCTGGTCAAGTGGAGTTTGTGCCCGCGTTGGAGGTCGTCGACGCATGGTGCTTTTTGGTGCGTGGTGCTCGGCCTTGTGGGACTTGGAGCGAGGGACCTCGTGGTGTGCGATCGGGCCGAAAGGAGCGGTGTTGGACGGCCGCCACAAAGACGACGAAAGACAGACAAGATAAGCCCGAGCTCCGCGTTTACACTTTACCTGACGAGACGTGTTATTTTCGTATTCATAATCTCCCTCGTATCGTGTTTGGTATCTGTTGTGTGTGGGATCCCAATTTAGGCTTATTAGAGTTATTAGTATTACCGGCGCGGGCTTTTTCACTGTCTTTACTTTTCATTAATAAATCCTTGTATTATTTTCTGTATATATCTGAACGCAGTTTCCTGGGTGTTTCATTTAAATAGATCGGGCTGCGGAGCTTCGCTGTGTCCGCCATTCTGCGCGTTTAACTTTAAGTGTTTGATTTGGAATCCGCTATTGAGTTTTCGCCTCGGGAGTTAAAGTCTCGCAAATCGGCCATCCGTAACTGTGGTGTTAATCACGGTTGCGTGACAATATTAACCAGTGTCGGGGAGAGGGTTGATTGATATTAACCGGTGTGGGCGAGAGGGTTGATTGATATTAACCGGTGTGGGCGAGACGGTTGATTGATATTAACCGGTGTAGGTGAGATGGTTGATTGATATTAACCGGTGTAGGTGAGATGGTTGATTGATATTAACCGGTGTGGGCGAGAGGGTTGATTGATATTAACCGGTGTAGGCAAGAGGGTTGATCGATATTAACCTGTGTCGGCGAGAGGGTTGATTGATATTAACCGGTGTGGGCGAGACGGTTGATTGATATTAACCGGTGTAGGTGAGATGGTTGATTGATATTAACCGGTGCAGGTGAGATGGTTGATTGATATTAACCGGTGTGGGCGAGAGGGTTGATTGATATTAACCGGTGTAGGCAAGAGGGTTGATTTATATTAACCTGTGTCGGCGAGATGGTTGATTGATACTAACCGGTGTAGGAGAGATGGTTGATTGATAATAACCGGTGTAGGAGAGATGGTTGATCGATACTAAACGGTGTCGGAGAGATGGTCGATTGATATTAACCTGTGAAGGCGAGAGGGTTGATTGATATTAACCGGTGTGCGTGAGATGGTTGATTGACACCAACCAGTGAGGGTGAGACGGTTGATTGATACGAACCGGTGTAGGTGAGATGGTTGATTGATACTAACCGGTGTGGAAGAGATGGTTGATTGATATTAACCAGTGTAGGGGAGAGGGCGATTGATATTAACCAGTGCAGGGGAGAGGGTTGATTGATATTAACCAGTGTAGGCGAGAGGGTTGATCGATACTAACCGGTGTAGGAGAGATGGTTGATTGATACTAACCGGTGTGCGTGAGATGGTTGATTGATACCAACCGGTGTGGGTGAGACGGTTGATTGATACTGTGGAAGTGTAAATTTATGAAGCAAGCAACTTTTATGAGCCTCAACCCTTATTCCTAGTCTGCAGGTGTTTTTTTTTTGTTGTTTCCATGCAAACTTTGCGATCTTCCTGCAGTTGGCAAGTTATCTCCGGGACAGGCCCAGATTCTTAGTATAAGCCAATGGCAGATCGCATATTGCCATGGCGAAATCATTTTTTCTAACTGAAGGGAATATGTAATACAGATGGGATGTTTTTTCCAAATAATGTAAGGTTGGACCGAGTTTGTCTTATTGGATAAAAGATATTGTTTTCTTTGTAAATAATTATATAATACAACTGATGCCATAATGTCTAACTCGGCAATCGCTAGATCATTAAGGTTGTTTACCAATGTACTCGGTGAGCAAGCTTTCATTGTGAGTAAGTCTGAAACTAGATAAGTGAAATGCAAAGTACTTAGTAATTATTTCAGTCAAACAATGAACGGATAATCCGCTCTGCGCTGAGATAATCCGCTCTGCGCTGACCTTTGTCAAGACAGTCAGCGGACGCTTTTTTTCTTTCTTACTTAGGAGTTTGTTTAGTAAAGTTTTAATGAAATTGCCAGCGTTCTCAGGAAAATCTCTCAACAAGAACGATAATTAAACACTGAATCAAAATAGCTTATTAGTATTTAATAAGGGTTAACCTTTTGTGGGATTGCAGTAGGATTTGCAGATTGAAAAAGGAGGGGCATTGCCATAGCTATTGAAGTGACTGTTTTATTTTGAAGTTTTAACATGACATCAAAAAACCCATGTTGCTCGTGTGTTAATTCGTAATATGGTATAATAATGGAGGCGCTGTAATTATTTGATTGTGGCTCTGGATAATATTGTTTAAAAATGTGCTTGGAAATAGAGTAAGTGGTCTTTGTTCTTGTCGTGTCAAAAATGAGTAAAAAGAGAAATCCTCTTCACTGAGAATGACCTCCAGATGTTCATGAAGGGATTAGAGAGACGGGGCTCCGAGGTGTTCTGCAGGAGACAATGGAAAGCAGAAAACCGCATTAAAGGATTTGGGATGCAAACCTGCTCTCAGCGGGAAGCACCCTCATCTCAAGATTCCTCCGATCCTCGCGCCCACCCACCCAAACTTTGCCCAACCAATCCTATTGCTCTCCTCCCCTCTCTTCGCTCTTCCCCCCTCCACTTGCTCCTCCCACTTGAAACTGTATAAAAAATCAGAACGAATGACTAAATAGCCAGGATACTTCACTTGGCTGGTTGATTTTGTATGTTAACTGTATGCTGTGCATGCTGGTGTATAGTATGATATTTCTTTGTGCATCCCTACTGTACCAGGATTTTCACTCTGGACTTTGATCTAAGATTTGTTGTAAATCTTCCTTGTGTGTTTTTGTGAATTGTACCATGCTCTCCTTGGTTTGATAAGGGTCATTGTTTTCTTGCTGTGTATTTCTTTGTAGACAGAGTGTGTTATCCTCCTTGGGAATTAAAATTTGTGACTCTCTTCTGACAAGTTGATAGACATTGAATTTTTGGTTCATCCATTCCATACTACTATGTGAAAATATCCCTAACAATACTAACTGGTGTGGAAGAGATGGTTGATTGATATTAACCAGTGTAGGGGAGAGGGTTGATTGATATTAACCAGTGATGGGGAGAGGGTTGATTGATATTAACCGGTGTAGGAGAGATGGTTAGGTTGATTGATACTAACCGGTGTCAGAGAGATGGTTGATTGATACTAACCCGTGGAGGAGAGATGGTTGATTGATACTAACCGGTGTAGGGGAGAGGGTTGATTGATATTAACTGGTGTGCATGAGATGGTTGATTGATATTAACCGGTGTGCGTGAGATGGTTGATTGATATTAACTGGTGTGGAAGAGATGGTTGATCGATATTAACTGGTGATGGGGAGAGGGTTGATTGATATTAACCGGTGTAGGTGAGATGGTTGATTGATATTAACCGGTGTGCGTGAGATGGTTGATTGACATTAACTGGTGTGCGTGAGATGGTTGATTGATATTAACCGGCGTAGGGGAGATGGTTGATTGATATTAACCGGTGTGGGTGAGATGGTTGATTGATATTAACCGGTGTGCATGAGATGGTTGATTGATATTAACCGGTGTAGGGGAGAGGGTTGATTGATATTAACCGGTGTGCGTGAGATGGTTGATTGATATTAACCGGTGTGGAAGAGATGGTCGATTGATATTAACCGATGTAGGGGAGATGGTTGATGGATATTAACCGGTGTGCGTGAGATGGTTGATTGACATTAACTGGTGTGCGTGAGATGGTTGATTGATATTAACCGGCGTAGGGGAGATGGTTGATTGATATTAACCGGTGTGGGTGAGATGGTTGATTGATATTAACCGGTGTGCATGAGATGGTTGATTGATATTAACTGGTGTGCGTGAGATGGTTGATTGACACTAACCGGTGTCGGATAGATGGTTGATTGATACTAACCGGTGTAGGAGAGAGGGTTGATTGATATTAACCGGTGTAGGAGAGATGGTTGATTGATACTAACCGGTGTCAGAGAGATGGTTGATTGATACTAACCGGTGGAGGAGAGATGGTTGATTGATACTAACCGGTGTAGGCGAGAGGGTTGATTGATATTAATCAGTGTAGGGGAGAAGGTTGATAGATATTAACCAGTGTCGGTGAGATGGTTGATTGATATTAACCGGTGTGTGTGAGATGGTTGATTGATATTAAGCGGTGTGTGTGAGATTGTTGATTGATACTAACCGGTGTAGGTGAGAGGGTTGATTGATATTAACCGGTGTGTGTGAGATGGTTGATTGATACTAACCGGTGTAGGTGAGATGGTTGATTAATATTAACCAGTGTAGGGGAGAGGGTTGATTGATATTAACCAGTGTAGGTGAGATGGTTGATTGATATTAACCAGTGTAGGGGAGAGGGTTGATTGATATTAACCGGTGTGTGTGAGATGGTTGATTGATATTAAGCGGTGTGTGTGTGAGATGGTTGATTGATATTAACCGGTGTAGGCGAGACGGTTGATTGATATTAACCGGTGTCGGCGAGAGGGTTGATTGATATTAACCGGTGTAGGCGAGAAGGTTGATTGATATTAACCAGTGTCGGCGAGAGGGTTGATTGATATTAACTGGTGTAGGCGAGAAGGTTGATTGATATTAACCGGTGTAGGCGAGATGGTTGATATTAACCGGTGTCGGCGAGAGGGTTGATTGATATTAACCGGTGTGGGTGAGACGGTTGATTGATATTAACCAGTGTAGGGGAGAGGGTTGATTGATATTAACCAGTGTAGGGGAGAGGGTTGATTGATATTAACCAGTGGAGGGGAGAGGGTTGATTGATATTAACCAGTGTAGGGGAGAGGGTTGATTGATGTTAACCGGTGTGCGTGAGATGGTTGATTGATACTACCCGGTGTTGGCGAGATGGTTGATTGATACTAACCGGTGTAGGTGAGATGGTTGATTGATACTAACCGGTGTGGAAGAGATGGTTGATTGATATTAACCTGTGCAGGGGAGAGGGTTGATTGATATTAACCGGTGTGTGTGAGATGGTTGATTGACACTAACCGGTGTAGGTGAGATGGTTGATTGATACTAACCGGTGTCAGGGAGAGGGTTGATTGATATTAACCGGTGTAGGTGAGATGGTTGATTGATATTAACCGGTGTGCATGAGATGGTTGATTGATATTAACCGGTGTGGAAGAGATGGTTGATTGATATTAACCGGTGTAGGGGAGAGGGTTGATTGATATGGTTGATTGATATTAACCGGTTTGCGTGAGATGGTTGATTGATATTAACCTGTGTGCGTGAGATGGTTGATTGATATTAACCGGTGTGCGTGACATAGTTGATTGATACTAACCGGTGTGGGCGAGAGGGTTTTGCAATGTTTCCGTTGTGTGCTCTTCTTGGATCCAGAAAGGGAACCTCTCTCCTGGATCATTATTGGTAAACTTGATGCCACTGAAGAGATATAAATTACTGTATTGGGATTCTTATTGCGAGATTAGAAAGCCATCTCTGGTGGAGCAGTTGCGATCACATTTGCTACACGAGGGTGAGCATTATGAAGAGGGAAGGTCACGTCAAGAGCCTCTGGTATGGTGAGTCTTTCCTCGTTGCACCACAAGTCACCGTTTGATATGCAGCTATAGTTTTCCCCACATTGCGTAATATCTCGGTTATTAAATGACGGAACAAAAAAATTACGATCAACTTTGTGGGTGATGGCTGAACCTCGAGACATTTCGCCGCCGGGGCCCGAGAACATCTTCGATTCTGGCCTGAAATAATCGACCCGACTCTAATCACGTGTGACAGTCATCTTCAAGAAATCATCTCCTTCCGTCTGGTGATGTTTCACAATCTCTGTGTAGAACGACCACCCAAGTCCTTCCAACAAGATGCACGATCCTCCAGTATTCAGTGTACAAACCTTATTACATTGCAAGGATTCATGAATGTTTCCACACTTCCAACACTGACATCCATTTCTTCTTTGATGTTTTGCAATTCCGTGATTTTCCAAAACTTGCTGTTCAACATGTTTAGATTTTGCTGAAGTAATATTTGGTCGAGTGAACGTTTTGCCATGATCCCTGCCCCAATTCCCCACCCCCACCCCCCTCCAAAAAAAATGCTATAAAGCTGACGAAGTTCATGAAGATATACGCTAATAAATAAAAGTTGCGCAGATAGAGTTCGAGTTTATATAAATGGCTAAAACCTCAAAATGTACATTTTGAACCACAAGTCACATTTGTGTCTGTATTGAAGTAAATAAATAAAATGACCTCAGAATCATCTCATTAAAGAAAATCACAAATGACCTCGTGAGGAGCACGGACAAATCACCAGGAAGTAACGGGCAAATCACCAGGAAGTAACGCATGCCTCTTTATGGTGATCAATTTAAATACTGTACTTGTTTACATGCCAAAGAGTCCTAAAAAAGACCAACCAAGCAACTCGATGGTTTTGTTACTTCTGGGCAGCATGGTCAGTTCACATCCAAGGCTCCCGTCGAGCCAAAGGTGTGCAATGAACATTTGAAAGACTGAAAAGCCCAACACACCTCCACACAAGCTATTAACATTCAATTCATAGATAACTCCACCTACTCGCACTCTCTTTTCAATGAAAGTGATGTACAAATAAAGTAATGAAAATAGGCCATGCAAAGCAATGTATACTAATAAAATGGAAACAATTACATAGGTCAACATACCTCAACCAATCCAGTTTCTCCTGTAGAACCTGCAGCACCTCCTCTCTGATAAGTTGCCGGTGCCTGCGGAACAGGGCTTGCACCCGCTCTTTCGGCCCCACCACGATTTGATTGGCCACAGAGCTGCGGAGAGGGTGCGGCTGTGATTTCACCTGGTGAAGCCATTCGCTTAAGTGCACGACTAAGGCCCGGGTTTTGACCAATAGGCGGTGGACCCAGTGAGTTGGGACGTTCGAGAGGGCTAGAGGGAGGGCGCCCCAAGGGGCTACAAGAACGAGGAGCTGAGAGAGGAGGTCCTGAGCCCTGAATAACCGCATAAGGCACTGACAGCTGCGGAGCAGCTTGTGGACGAGCGGATATGCCGAGCGTTAAGGTGGCAGGCCGATGGTAAGGTTGACGCCCGATCGCCTGAGGAAGATCGGGAGCAGATATGTGTCCCACATACTCGGGCCGAAGGGCAGCGGAGTAAGCCTGCGGTTGGCCACCCAAAAATTCATAGCGATTAGAGCCAGAGAATTCGGGATTGTAAGTACGTGAGCGCGATCCAAAATCCGATTGTGTAACACGTTGTGGGGGTGGAGTTGCCGTCACAGGCTGTCCAGGAAGTTGAGGAGGTGGGGCTCGAGCAACAGATTGTGTGAAATCAGTGCCAGAAGCGGTTGGTGCGGTTGCTGACACTACTTGTTGAGGAGCAAATTCAAATCTTTGCTGCTGATACTCCAATCGCCGGAGAGCCATATTGGTTTCCGATTGGGCCACATGCATGCCTGAAGCGGCACTACCACGAAATTGCGATTGGTTGAGGGGAAGATAAGGTGGTGGAGCGTGGTGAGGTGGCGATGGTGGGGGCGAGGGGCTTTCAAGGTGCCGACAAGCCTCCAATGTCTCCCTTAAATCATCCGAGCTGGAGCTCCTGCCAGAGTTGGAATTTTCCACTGGGGATACACGTCCCACAACACGCTCTTCAGGTATAGCAACAGTCGATGCCACAGCTACTGTGGGTGTCGTACCTGGTGATGCATCTCCAGAACATGCAGTCAATGAAGCGACAGCTCTTTGAGTCTCTGTGTCTTCATGATCAGCCTCTTCATCTTCTCTCTCTCTCTCGTCGTCTCCTCCATCATCATCATCTCTATCTCGATCTTCATCATCACCCTCAAAATCTCCATCTTCCTCTTGCTCTGCTTCTCGCTCTCCATCGCTCTCCTTCTCCAGCTCCCCTTCTGAAAATTTACTCTCGCAAGCTCTTGCCTCACTTGCTGCAATCATTTCGTTTTCACCTTCTCTCTCATTTTCTCTTTCATTGACCACAGGTCTCTCACATTTGGAGTTATGTTGTCTCTCATCTACTTCGTCTTCTTGACGTTTTGTTTTTCTAAGCTGGTCCATTTCCTCGACATCTACCTCATGTTCTCCTTCTGCTTCTCCATCAGTTTCTTCAGCATGCTCCATCTCTCCCTTCACATGCTCTCCTTCACTCTCTCCTTCACTTTCCCCTCCATTTTCTTTTTCTACCCCTTCCTCGCCTTCAGAACCATGATGGCATTCTTGTGATCCTAACCAATCAGCTTTCCCAGTCTTTTTTTCTACATCAAATGAGTCTCCATCGTGCTCTGTGAAGTCACTCTCTTCACCAAAAGAATTGTGTTTAACTTCCCCACCTCTTCGAGTCAATTGATCAAGTACTAAACGACAGCCATGCCTGCTCTCCTTATCTGGGCTACACAAATGTCTGGAGGACAGCTGTGAAGAGGAACCAATTCCTTTGTCCTCCATCCAATTACTTTCTTCCTTCCCTTTATCACTTTTTTCTAATTTCTCAGATGGTTCAGTTGAATTAAATTCCATTTGCAAGTTATTACCAGAATAACTGGCCTTTCGACCTGAACCCAAAGGTATGGGAGATTTCTGGTGGCCATCCTCAGCACCTTGGTGGTAATATCCTTTGACATCTTTTGTATCGGCATGACTATCCAAGCATTCCAGTTCTTCATCTTGAACTTTCAAACAGTCTTTGTGATGAATGTTTTCAATATCCCAATGGTTTCCTTTGATATTCTCTCCACAGCTATCTCCATTATCAGGCTGCCCTTCACACAGGATTTCAGATATCACCTTCATCTCTCTGCGGTGACCAACAATGTTCTCTCTTTGATCTAGAACTTCTTCCTTCGCTCCCTCTTCATTTTTCCTTCTCTCCAAATCTGCTGAAACTTCTTCAACCAAAGGTGAGGCCAGAGGACGTGGTTTCCTTTTAAGTCCTTTGGGCCAGCCCCGCCGCTTATGTGGCCGGGATTGGGGACGAGACATCGGAATAGGTATCGACGGAGCCAAGTCAGAAATTAGACTCGGACTTGTTGGCTGCTCCAGTGAAAGGATTGGCATATCTGGGGGTGAAGGTAAAGAAAAGATTTTTGTTTTGGGGGGTAGGGAGAGGGGCGGAGGGTGGGTGATAGAACTTTAAAAAAAAAAAAAAAATTTATATATACACACACCACACACACCACACACACCACACACACACACACACGTGAAAAAGTAAGTACACCCCATGTAAAGTTTAGACTTTTTCAACATACAGCTATTTGATCTTCATTTCAACAATATTGACAGATAAAGGTGATATAATACAACAAATATCATGAAACATTTACATTTTGTAGTCCATTGTATAATTTAAATAAACATAAATGCAAATTTCGCTTGTGGAAAAAGTAAGTACACCCTTGGCTCTAATAGGTGGTATTGCCCCTTTTGGCAGAAACAACCTCAAGTAGGCGTTTCTTATAACTGTCTACCAGTCTCTGACATCGACTGGGAAAAATTTTTCCCACTCCTCCATGCAGAATTCTTTCAGCTGTGCGGTTTGAGGGGTTTCTTGCATGCACAGCTCGTTTAAAATCCCCCCACAACATCTCGATGGGATTTAGATCCGGGCTTTGACTTGGCCATTCCAGAACCCTCCATTTCTTTCTTTTCAGCTATTCCTTGGTGGATTTACAGGTATGTTTAGGGTCATTGTCATGTTGCAAGGTCCACCTTCGGTTGAGCTTAAACTTTCCGACAGATGGCCTCACATTTTACTCAAGCACCCTCTGGTACAATGAAGAATTCATAGTGGATAATATGAAGGTGAGCTGCCCTGGCCCTGATGCAGCAAAGCTGCCCCAAACCATAATATTTCCACCACCATGCTTTACAGTTGGTATCAGGTTCTTGTGGTCAAATGCTGTCTTTGGTTTTCGCCAAACATGTCTTCTGGTACTGTGGCCAAATAGCTCTACCTTTGACTCATCTGTCCAGAGCACATTGTTCCAGAAGTGCTGGTCTTTGCCTTGGTGTTCATTGGCAAACTTTAGTCTTGCCCTGATGTTCTTTCTGGACAGCAAAGGTTTCCTCCTGGCACACCTCCCATGTAGATCAAATTTGTGCAGCCTCTTTCTAATGGTACACTCGTGCACTTTGACATCAACAGTGGCAAGAGCTACCTGTAGGTCCCGTGATGACATTCTGGGGTTCTTAGAGATTTCTTTCAGCATCTTGTGGTCTGCTCTCGGGCTGAACTTGCTGGGGCGGCCTGGCCTGAACAAGTTGACAGTTGTTTGGAATCTTCTCCACTTGCAGATGATCTTCCGGACAGTCGAATTATTGATTTCAAATTGTTTGGAGATCTTTTTAAATCCCTTCCCAGACTCGTAGCCATCTATAACCTTCTTTCTGAAGTCCTCAGAGAGCTCTTTTGATCTAGGCATGGTGACGCCGCACACTTCAACAACAAAGAGCAAACCAAACTAAATGTCTGATGTTTAAATAAGACAGGTTCCTCCAAGATCCTCTGTAACGATGTTCTAATCATTTGCACCTGAGCTGGTGCACCTGATTCTAATTTTAGGTATTTGAAGTAGTGATAAATGTAGGCTGTAGGGGTGTACTTACTTTTTCCACATGCGAAATTTGCATTTATGTTTATTTAAATTATACAATGGACTACAAAATGTAAATGTTTCATGATATTTGTTGTATTATATCACCTTTATCTATCAATATTGTTGAAATGAAGATCAAATAGCTGTATATTGAAATATGTTGAAAAAGTCAAAACTTTACATGGGGTGTACTTACTTTTTCACGTGACTGTATATAATATATATATATATACAAAAAAAAAAAAAAAAAAAAAAAAAACAGACAGCCACACACCTACCTCCTTTTGCTCTCACACCTTCCCCTCCACCTCCCACCCCAGATGATTGGCGGTCTCCCACACGTTCTCCACGGTCCTCAGTCTTTCCCATCTCTCCCCCAGGCACATTCTCCTCCATCATTGGCTCAAGGCGGGGCATCGAAGGGTCCGAATCGGAGTCGGAATCATCGTTTAAAACGTGAGTCGTTTCCGATATGGTTTCTGTAGTCACAGACGAGTTGTGACGTCGCCTTTTTCGCCCTCGCCTTCGTTTCTGAGAAAGAGGCTGTGGCAGGACACGAGGAGGATGGAGAAAAACAAAATTTTGTTTATTCTTTAGCTAAGTATGGAGAACAAATATTGCTTTGGAGATTTTGCAACATCAAACAAGAAGACAAGGCTGGAATAAATAGCACCGCAAAGCGGGCGTAACCCCTCAGCCCATGCATGGTGGAAACCAATTTCAAGATGGCTGCCGTGGCGGCCATATTGAAAATCGCAGCGTGCCCATGAACCTTCCTCGACTCAACCCCAACACATACTGAAAAAATGGATTTAATCGGACAAGCCGTTTTGCTCGAAATTGACGGAAACCAATTTCAAGATGGTTACCGTGGTGGCCATATTGAAAATCGCAGCGCGCCCATTTTCGAAAGGAACTTTCCTCAACTCAACCCCAACACACACTGCAAAAATGGATTTAATCGGACAAGCCGTTCTGCTCGAAATTGACGGAAACCAAAAGTTGACGGACGCCGGATGGCTGCCGTGGCGGCCATATCGAAAATCGCAGCGCGCCCATTTTCGAAAAGAACCTTCCTCTACTCAACCCCAACACACGCTGCAAAAATGGATTTAATCGGACAAGCCGTTCTCTTTGAAACTGATGGAAACCAAACGTTGACGGACGCCCGGACGCCGCCAGTGACGACAATACCCCTAAGCCCAATTTGAGCTGAGGGGTGAAAAGCCAAAATGACAATAATGCAATACAGCTGGACACCGACATTCGCGGAGGAATATGTTCCTGGGAAATGCCACGAATATTGAATCCCTCCCTGTTTGTGGGGGCATTGTTTCAATGGGAAAAGGGAGGATAGGTTCCCGGTAGTTCTTGATTCATAAGGGAAAACAAGCGTTACGCCTCGGTCCCCCGTCGGGGAAGTGATGTGAGTTGACAAAGTGGAACACGCAGAAAACATGCTATGATATGATAATTCGCTCACAAGGGTCAGACAAACATGGAGGCGGCCATATTGGATTTTGACGTGGCGACCCAATTTTCAATAGCGTTCTTCCTTATGCCTAGATACACCCACACACCAGAAGGTACTTCGCTTATTTTTCAAGATATTTCGCTCACAAGGTTCAGACATATATATGGTGGCGGCCGTCCTGGATTTGACGTGGCGACCCACTTTACAATAGCTGTCTTCCTTATGCCGAGATACACCCACACACCAAATTAGAAGTTGGTACTTCGCTTATCTTTCAAGATATTCTTCTCACAAGATTCAGACATACATGGCGGCGGCCATCTTGGATTTTGACGTGGCGACCCAATTTTAAACAGCGTTCTTCCGTGTCCCTAGATACACCCACACACCAGATTAGAAGTTGGTACTTCGCTTATTTTTCGAGATATTTCGCTCACAAGGTTCAGACATATATATGGTGGCGGCCATCTTGGATTTTGACGTGGCAACCCAATTGTCAATAGCGTTCTTCCTTATGGCGGGATACACCCACACACCAAATTAGAAGTTGGTACTTCGCTTATTTTTCAAGATATTTCGCTCACAAGGGTCAGACATATATATGGTGGCGGCCATCTTGGATTTTGACGTGGCGACCCAATTTTCAATAGCCTTCTTCCTTATGGCGAGATACACCCACACACCAAATTAGAAGTTGGTACTTAGCTTATTTTTCAAGATATTCATCTCACAAGGTTCAGACATACATGGCGGTGGCCATCTTGGATTTTGACGTGGCGACCCAATTTTCAATAGCTTCCTTCCTTATGGCGAGATACACCCACACACCAGATTAGAAGTTGGTACTTCGCTTATTTTTCAAGATATGCAGGTTACAAGGTTCAGACATACATGGCATCAGACATACATGGCGGCGGCCATCTTGGATTTTGACGTGGCGACCCAATTTTAAACAGCGTTCTTCCTTGTGCTGAGATACACCCACACACCAGATTAGAAGTTGGTACTTCGCTTATTTTTCAAGATATTTCGCTCACAAGGTTCAGACATATATGGTGGCGGCCATCTTGGATTTTGACATGGCAACCCAATTTTCAAAAGCGTTCTTCCTTATGCTGAGATACACCCACACACCAAATTAGAAGTTGGTACTTCGCTTATTTTTCAAGATATTCACCTCACAAGGTTCAGACATACATGGCGGCGGCCATCTTGGATTTTGACGTGGCGCCCCAATTTTCAATAGCGTTCTTCCTTATGGCGAGATACACCCACACACCAGATTAGAAGTTGGTACTTCGCTTATTTTTCAAGATATGCAGGTTACAAGGTTCAGACATACATGGCATCAGACATACATGGCGGCGGCCATCTTGGATTTTGACGTGGCGACCCAATTTTAAACAGCGTTCTTCCTTGTGCTGAGATACACCCACACACCAGATTAGAAGTTGGTACTTCGCTTATTTTTCAAGATATGCAGGTTACAAGGTTCAGACATACATGGCATCAGACATACATGGCGGTGGCCATCTTGGACTTTGACGTGGGTTGCACCCACACACCAAATTCGAATGCGGTCCTTTGCTTACGCACGCACGCACGGACGGACGGACGGACGGACGGGAAAGCCATAGTCCCCCTTTCGCTCCGTTGAGCGACGGGGGACAATAAAAAATCCTGTTAAAAAATGTGAATACGCCCGGAAAAACGGCAAATGTTGAATGGCGTGGTGGAGGATGGTTTACGGGCATGTGCAGCTGTTTTATGCGTGACGCATGGAGGATGCTTTTCGAACTGTTATGTGCACAGCTGGTGGGAAATGGTTTATGCATGGCTGGAATTGTTTGATGCATGATATGTGGAAGATGCCTTTAGAAGTGTCATGTGAGCGGCTGGTGGGAAATGTCTTCGCAGAAGGGATAGTTACAATTTTACGAACACAAATGCACATGATAACAGTTTTCATTAAATGCGTACAAATAAATTCCAAAAGGCGAGCTCACTCTTTTGCTGCGAGTGTCATGTTAATTTATCGAAAACGAACTGTTTCTTGTGCTTCGATCTTGTGTGGTCGCCAAAGCACATCTTGATCCCCGAAATAGTTGCCGTTTTAACTGCTCGGAGTTTAAGCTTGAAGGATGACACGGTATTCTGTATTATCTTACGAAGACAGACGTTGAGTTTAAAGAGCATCATTTTAAATGTACTGGTATCGCAGTCTTGTGTTAAAATTTTATTTTATTTTAGATTCCAAACAAAAGGTCATTTTTACTTATGCTCCATGAACCAGCCTCGCTGATCAGCGCAACATCACCATATTATAATGGAGAGAGTTACACATTCTTTATGTGCAGACTAAAGGAATCATGAGACTTAAAACCAAGCAATATATATGTAATTAAATAATCACTCGCGGTTACCGATCAAAAATAAATGATAAAATAATTATATAAGAAACCAAGCAATCCCAATCCCCACGTGATATCCCATCTATCATCTTCTTCCCCTCCCCCTCTTCTCCCCGTGCAGAGTTTGTGATCGTCTCTGTGAACCAGGCATTTTCCTTTAACAGAAAATACTTCTGGAGAAAACATTTTTAACGTTTTTATTTTCAATCCAATATGGCCTACAAATCACGTGACCGATGACGTCAAATTTAATTCTTCACACATTGGGTCGTAGATCAGATATATGAAGTTTGATTTTTCGGATAAGGATTCAACCAATTTTGGCTGGAATAGCACTTCTCTGATGAGGTCATTGTTATCACCCTATATACCCCATTGGGTGTTGATTACATATGCCAAGTTTCAATTTTTTTCATATTCCGGTTTCAGAGAAGATGTCCAAAATTGTTCCTTTAATCCAATATGGCTGCCATACCATGTGACCTATCACGTCAGAGTTGTTAAAATATTATCCATGGAGAGTCCCTTCTGCTTTTGAACTTTTGCATTGATCGAACAAGCAGTTGCAGAGAAAGATTTTTTTTAAATGAAAATATGAAAGCGTGGTCACACAGGGGTGTTATAATCGTCTCGCAACCCCTTCGGGGTGAGAATAGTTTCATGAATAAAGTAATGAAGTTAAACATTTGTATTTTAGAGCATTCAATGGTTCACATGAATTGCATATCATAAGAAATATAACACACGTGTATGGTGTTGTCATTCATCAAGATAATCTCGCGGTATTTTTGTTTTCTTCAATTCGCCGTGACCTGTGTTCGTTAATTTCTCCAATTCCGTCACGGATTTCCTCAACCCTTTCGCAAAACTGAAAATGGGCCTGGTCTGAGACCATGCGAGACGTCATGAACGAGCTTGATTGGAGCTATCGTGCTATCCTTCACTAACCCTTACCATGTCTCATGAATAATGTGGCGGTGCTACAACGCTCAGCTGTGGTGCTCACTCAGCTCAGCCGTGGTGCTGACCGGGCCGCCGTGGTGTGGTGCTGACCGGGCCGACGTGGTGTGGCGCTGACTGGGCCGACGTGGTGTGGCGCTGACCGGGCCGACGTGGTGTGGTGCTGACCGGGCCGACGTGGTGTGGCGCTGACCGGGCCGATGTGGTGTGGCGCTGACCGGGCCGACGTGGTGTGGTGCTGACCGGGCCTACATGGCGTGGTGCTGACGGGGCCCCCGCAGCCGTGATCCCCCCTCTTATCCCCCCCCCCCCCCCCCCCCCGAGAATTTCCATGTTTTAATCGTTTCCCAGTGTATACCCTGCATTAGAATAGGTACACCGTATCCCTGCGTGTCGTAAGAGACGACTAAGAGGGTTGGTGTCAGGAAGGGCATCCGGCCATAAAAACATTGCCTCAAAAAAGGGAACCATGACAATTACAACTACATATGGGCAGGGTACAGCCCGAAGTGGAGATCGGTTTCCGAGGTTTGGGACATGGAATGTAGGGACAATGACAGGGAGCTCAGGAGAAGTGGTGGAAGTATTGGTCAGAAAAAGAGTGGACATATTTTGTGTGCAAGAGACGAGATGGAAGGGAAGTGGTGTGAGAATGGTGAAGGGTAGGCAGGGACAGAAATACAAGTTTGTGTGGCAAGGGTGTCTGGAGGGTGTGAATGGTGTTGGTGTCCTGTTTTCTGAGGAGTTTGTAGACAGTGTAGTGAGTGTGATGAGAGAGTGTGATAGGTTGATGATGGTGAAAATGATGATTGGAAAGCTCTTGGTGAACGTCATCTCGGGATATGCTCCGCAGGTTGGTCGGAGCGATGAAGAGAAGGACAAGTTCTGGTGTGCGATACAGAAGCTGATGGAAAACGTGAAAGATGAGGAAGTTGTTGCGGTAGGAGGAGACCTAAATGGACATGTGGGAAGGAGTATGGATGGTTTTGAGGGAGTTCATGGGGGTTACGGATATGGTGTGAGAAATGGAGAAGGTGAAAGGATTTTGGAGTTTGCTGATTTGTTGATTTGTCATACTCAGTTCCAGAAAGAGGATAATAAGCTTGTTACATACACGTCAGGTGGGTCGACGACAACCGTTGACTACCTGATGGTGCGTAGGCGAGATGGGGGGCACCTCCGGGACACAAAGGTGATCCCGGGGGAGGAGGCTGTTTCACAGCACCACTTGGTTGTCTGCGACATCAGGGTGAAAGGTGCGAGGAGAGCTCGGCGGGTGAAGTACCACCCGAGAATGAAGGTGTGGAGGTTGAAAGAGGCGACAGTAAGGGAGGCATTAAAAGAGAGGCTGAGTAGGGACGAGGATGATGTGGTTGAGCGTGAAAGTGGTTGGATGTCAATGAAAGCTCGTCTGTTGGGAGCCGTTGGTGAGGTATGTGGATGGACGAAAGGACCAGTGAGGTACTCGGAAACATGGTGGTGGGATGATGAAGTTGGAAAGAGGATTGACGAGAAGAGGAAGAAGTTCAAGGAGTGGCAGAAGGCGAAGGGTACGGGAGCAGAAACAGCAGAGCATGAAAGTTATAAGGCAGCCAAGAAGGCTGCAAAGAAAGAGGTAGCAAAGGCGCAGAAGGCATGTAGGAAAATGTTCGGAGAACGCTTGGATTCGGAAGAGGGTCAGAGAGCAGTATTCAGGATTGCAAAGCAGATAGCGAAAGAGAGGTGTGATGTGATGGGGGTGAATTGCTTGAAGGATGAAGTGGGACAAATCGTTGTGGACCCAGATGGAATTAAAGGAAGATGGAAAAGATATATGGAAATGCTGTTGAATACAGAGAATGAATGGGATGGCAACATAGAGAGTAACCCAGTTTTAAGACCGGCAGAGAAGATAACTGAGAAGGAAGTTGAGGAAGCGATAAAAGCAATGAAGAGTAGAAAAGCGGGAGGGCCGACGGGAGTTGTGGGAGATATGTTGAAGGCAGCAGGAAGTTGGGGTGTGAAGAGAATGACAGAGATCTGTAATCTGGTGGTGAAAGAAGGCCGCATTCCAGTGGCTTGGGAACTGAGTACCCTCGTCCCTCTATACAAAGGGAAAGGTGACCCTCTGGAGTGTGGCTCGTACCGAGCGATAAAGTTATTGGAGCATGGAATGAAGGTATTGGAAAGGGTGTTGGAGAGGAGGATAAGGAAGAAAGTGAAGATCGACGAAATGCAGTTTGCATTTATGCCAGGAAGAGGAACGACAGACGCGCTTTTTGTTGTGAGGCAGTTGCAGGAGAAGTACATGGAGAAGAGGGAGAAGTTGTTTCTTGGGTTTGTTGATCTGGAGAAAGCATTCGATAGGGTTCCACGCAAAGTATTGACATGGGCATTGAGGAAGTTAGGAGTGGAGGAATGGTTGATCAGAGTCGTGATGGCAATGTACAAAAGAGCGCGCACAGCTGGAAGGACGAAGGACGGGAACAGTGGTGAGTTTGAGGTGAAGGTGGGAGTGCATCAGGGGTCGGTACGAACAACATGCATTTTAAAGGCCATTTTCCCGACTAGAGCGGGGGTTAGCCTTGCGGTCCCCATGGCAATCTTCTCCATTTTGCCCTATTTTCTGCATCTCTCCTTGTTAACCCCCTTGCCCGCATTTCTTCTTCCACCATCTTTAGCCAAGTCTTTCTCGGTCTTCCCCGTCCTCTACTTCCTTCGACATTCATTTCCATCACTCTTCTCAACAAGTCACTTTCATCCTTCCTCAACACATGACCAAACCATCTCAACCTGTTCCTCTTCACAGCATCAATCACAGGCTCTATTCCCATCATCTTTCGCAATTCATCATTTGTCTTCCTCTCTCTCAACGATACTCCGCACAGCCGTCGAATCATTCGCATTTCCACCCTTTCCAACCTTCGTTGCTGCTCTACGTTCATTACCCATGTCTCGCTCCCATAAATCATAACACTTCTCACACATGCAGCATACACCTTTCCGTTCAGCTTCAACGACACTCCCCTCATCATCAGCACGCCACTCAGTTCCCGAAACTTCTTCCATGCACATCTCACTCGAGCAACCGTTGCCGAGTCTGATCCACCTTCTCCATTCAGCATGTCTCCGAGGTAGCAAAATGTTTTCACACCTTCCAGCTTCACGCCGTCTCCAAGATCCAACTCAACATTTCCTCCATCTGCAGCTCCCTCTGTGCACACCTTGCATTTGAATGTAGCTGCCACACTGGTTTATGACCCTCTCGGACCACTACATTTTTGATGAAGCCACTCAGCGCACATTGTACATTGAATGGAGTTCACTCCGACACCCTTCCTACACACAGCACAGGGCCACTTCCCAGTTCTTTCCACCTCACCACATGCTTTACCACTTGCCATCACCTTCGTCTTTCCGATATTCACCTTCAGACCTTTTGTCTCCATACATTCCTTCCACTTGTTCATCTTTTCCTTCAGTCCATCCATACTTTCCGCAATCAACACCAAATCATCTGCATACAACAACTCCCACGGTAAACTCTCCTTTACGTTCTGAGCCAGCACCTCCATCACAGCTACAAATGGTCGTGGACTTAGTACCGACCCCTGATGCACTCCCACCTTCACCTCAAACTCACCACTGTTCCCGTCCTTCGTCCTTACAGCTGTGCGCGCTCTTTTGTACATTGCCATCACTACTCTGATCAACCATTCCTCCACTCCTAACTTCCTCAATGCCCATGTCAATACTTTGCGTGGAACCCTATCAAATGCTTTCTCCAGATCAACAAACCCAAGAAACAACTTCTTCCTCTTCTCCAAGTAATTCTCCTGCAACTGCCTCACAATGAAAAGCGTGTCTGTCGTTCCTCTTCCTGGCATAAATCCAAACTGCATTTCGTCGATCTTCACTTTCTTCCTTATCCTCCTCTCCAACACCCTTTCCAATACCTTCATTCCATGCTCCAATAACTTTATCGCTCGATACGAGCCACACTCCAGAGGGTCACCTTTCCTCTTGTATTGAGGGACGAGGGTACTCGGTTCTCAATCCACTGGAATGCGGCCTTCTTTCACCACCAGATTACAGATCTCTGTCATTCTCTTCACACCCCAACTTCCTGCTGCCTTCAACATATCTCCCACAACTCCCGTCGGCCCTCCCGCTTTTCTACCCTTCATTGCTTTTGTCGCTTCCTCAACTTCCTTCTCAGTTATCTTCTCTGCCGGTCCTAAAACTGGGTTACTCTCTATGTTGCCATCCCATTCATTCTCTGTATTCAACAGCATTTCCATATATATTTTCCATCTTCCTTTAATTCCATCTGGGTCGACAACGATTTGTCCCACTTCATCCTTCAAGCAACTCACCCCTATCACATCACACCTCTCTTTCGCTATCTGCTTTGCAATCCTGAAAACTGCTTTCTGACCCTCTTCCGAATCCAAGCGTTCTCCGAACATTTTCCTCCATGCCTCCTGCGCCTTTGCTACCTCTTTCTTTGCAGCCTTCCTGGCTACCTTATAACTTTCATGCTCTGCTGTTTCTGCTCCCGTACCCTTCGCCTTCTGCCACTCCTTGAACTTCTTCCTCTTCTCGTCAATCCTCTTTCCAACTTCATCATCCCACCACCATGTTTCCGAGTGCCCCGGTGGTCCTTTTGTCCATCCACATACCTCACCAATGGCTCCCAACAGACTGGCTTTCATTGACATCCAACCACTTTCAAGCTCAACCACATCATCCTCGACTCTACTCAGCCTCTCTTTTAATGCCTCCCTTACTGTCACCTCTTTCAACCTCCACACCTTCATCCTCGGTTGGTACTTCACCCGCCGAGCTCTCCTCGCACCTTTCACCCTTATGTCGCAGACAACCAAGTGGTGCTGTGAAACAGCCTCATCCCCCGGGGTCACCTTTGTGTCCCGGAGGTGCCCCCTATCTCGCCTACGCACCATCAGGTAGTCGACAGTTGTCGTCGACCCACCTGACGTGTATGTAACAAGCTTATTATCCTCTTTCTGGAACTGAGTATTACAAATCAACAAATCAGCTCCATCAGCAAACTCCAAAATCCTTTCACCTTCTCCATTTCTCACACCATATCCGTAACCCCCCATGAACTCCCTCAAAACCATCCATACTCCTTCCCACATGTCCATTTAGGTCTCCTCCTACCACAACAACTTCCTCATCTTTCACGTTTTCCATCAGCTTCTCTATCGCACACCAGAACTTGTCCTTCTCTTCATCACTCTGACCAACCTGCGGAGCATATCCCGAGATGACGTTCACCAAGAGCTTTCCAATCATCATTTTCACCATCATCAACCTATCACTCACTCCAGTCACAGTCACAGTCACCACACTGTCTACAAACTCCTCAGAAAACAGGACACCAACAGTCTAGGCTGGGCCAAATCGGAGGTGATTTTCCTAATTCAATGTAATTTACCTAAAAGTTGTGAGTATCAGGAACAAAATCATGAAAAAAAAATTCAAAAATATTGACGTTTTACGGTCAGACAGCCCGTTACCATAGCAACAGTTACAGACGACTCAAAAAATGCCTAAATTGACGATTTCTCAAGCTGTGTTTGACCCCCAGAGTTGATTCTGGTACCAAAAGATGCAGAATTGAAAGCCAAGGATGATTGGATAGCTTAACAATGTCTGTGACACAATTCAATACCACTTTTATGCAAAAAAACTGATTTTTGTCTGAAATTTCAAGCATATTTATGGAAAAAAATTGAAAATTTTGCTTTTTAATCATAGGATAACCATTAATCAGATTAAATTTACTTTAAATTGTCTTTTCCAACCTTGTATTGTCCAGTTTTTATAACTGTTATAACGTTGTTTAAATTTGGCCATCTTCATTTCAATAAAAAAAAGTTAACAAAAGCAGCTTACAATCATTAATTTTAATGCCTGCTTTCGGTTGTTACTGTAAACATTCATCAGGGCGTTCAAGGCGCTCTTGCACACATCAAGGATAGGCGCTCTTGTCTTCGATACAACGGCAGTGAACTCTGGGGTCAAGAGTGGAGTCGTAGTAAGACTGGAGACTGAGTTTGGCAGGAGTCTTCTGCAACTGGCGTGTCGGCACCACATCCACGAATTGGTTGGAGGGGCGTCTTGCTCAATAGTGTATGGCCCCACCACAGGACCTAATGAACAGCTGTTCAAGCGACTGCTCAACACTTGGAGTGAATTGGACCAGGGCAACTACACATTGGTCGAGGTGTCTGCTCAACAGAGAGAGCTGGCTGGCCATGTACATGCCACCATCACCTTCCTTCAGACGTGGATGGACAATAGCACAAAGGAGACTCTTCGACACGACTACCTGGGGCTGGCACACCTCACACTGCTGTTTCTTGGAGGGACTGTCCCTGATGGTATGAGGACCATCACTATCAAAGCTCCTGGGGCATTCCACCACGCCCGTTGGATGAGCAAGACTTTATACACTATAAAGGTGGCACTCTTCCGTTGGCAGCTGGGAGATATCTACACACCCGAAGAGCTGGAAGACATAACCAGTCTCGCTGCATTCATGTCAGTCTTCTACACTAAAGCGTGGTTGACATGTACCAGTGCGGCAGATGCACCATCTAACGACATGTACCTGATGAAGAACCTCCTCAAGGCTGAGGCCAGTATCGCAAAGAATCCAACAAAGTGGCCTGCCAAATTTCTGTCCTTTGTGACTGTGGCCCGAGAGAAGCTACAAAACCATTTGTGGTACCTCTCAGAGAGATTGGTCTCTTTGGCACTCTTGTCGGACAGAACGTCATCTGACAAGCAGACTATGAGAAGGGCTATGCTCAGGTACTATGGGACTGCACATAACATGATACAGGAGATGCCAGCCTCACAGCAATTGGGGAGTAAAGCCCTCAAAGACTTTGTTGGTTACGACTCTTGGAGCATGTTTGAACTCTTGGGTATTGACTCCAGTTTTGTCAAGCTCCCCATTGCACAGTGGCCCACCTCAGACAGCTATCGTCATGGCAAGGAAGTTGTGGCCAAACTCCCAGTTGTCAATGACGCAGCAGAGCGGACACTTGGACTCGCCACAGATTTGAACACTAACAAGGCCCCCAAATCTGAGGCGCAGCTCCAGGCTCTATACAGGGTTGTGAAGGGCGTCAGGGAGAAGCTGCATGGACTGGCAACATCCACTGAGGTTGTGACTAAGAAGTCATTGGCCTCCATTGATTACAATTGGGACTAGGTTTTTTATTTTGTTATCAATGTTCAATGTCAGACCTTAAATTTGAGACAAAAAAGCTTAATCAATGACAAAAGTTAATTTAAAGTACATTTAATTTGACTATAGCTCTGATTAATGATTATCCTATGATTAAAAAGCAAAATTTTCATTTTTTTTTTTCAAACAAATGCCTTAAATTTGAGATAAAAATGAGTTTTTGGGATAAAAGTTGTATTGAATTGTGTCACAGACATTGTTAAGCTATCCAATCATCCTTGGCTTTCAATTCTGAATCTTTTGGTACCAGAATCAACTCTGGGGGTCACACACAGCCTGAGAAATCATCGATTTTAAGAATTTTTTGAGTCGTCTGTAACGGTTGCTATGGTAACGGGCTGTTTTACCATAAGACGTCAATATTTTTGAAAAAAAATTTCATGGTTTTGTTTCTGTTACCAGCCACAACCTTTAGGTAAATTACAACCTTGTAGTATGAAAAATTGAAAATCACCCCTGATTTGGCCCAGCCTAACCAACACCATTCACGCCCTCCAGGCACCCTTGCATTTCTGTCCCTCCCTGCCCTTCACCATTCTCACACCACTTCCCTTCCATCTCGTCTCTTGCACACAACATATGTCCACTCTTCTTCTGACCAATACTTCCACCACTTCTCCTGATCTCCCTGTCATTGTCCCTACATTCCATGTCCCAAACCTCAGAAACCTATCTCCACTTCGGGCTGTACCCTGCCCATATGTAGTTGTACTAAGTCCACTACTATTTGTAGCTGTGATGGAGGTGCTGGCTCAGAACGTAAAGGAGGGTTTACCGTGGGAGTTGTTGTATGCAGATGATCTGGTGTTGATTGCGGAAAGTATGGATGGACTGAAGGAAAAGATGAACAAGTGGAAGGAATGTATGGAGACAAAAGGTCTGAAGGTGAATATCGGAAAGACGAAGGTGATGGCAAGTGGTAAAGCATGTGGTGAGGTGGAAAGAACTGGGAAGTGGCCCTGTGCTGTGTGCAGGAAGGGTGTCGGAGTGAACTCCATTCAATGTACAATGTGCGCTGAGTGGGTTCATCAAAAATGTAGTGGTCTGAGAGGGTCATTAACCAGTGTGGCAGCTACATTCAAATGTAAGGTGTGCACAGAGGGAGCTGCAGATGGAGGAAATGTTGAGTTGGATCTTGGAGACGGCGGGAAGCTGGAAGGTGTGAAAACATTTTGCTACCTCGGAGACATGCTGAATGGAGAAGGTGGATCAGACTCGGCAACGGTTGCTAGAGTGAGATGTGCATGGAAGACGTTTCGGGAACTGAGTGGCGTGCTGATGAGGAGGGGAGTGTCGTTGAAGCTGAAGGGAAAGGTGTATGCTGCATGTGTGAGAAGTGTTTTGATTTATGGGAGCGAGACATGGGTAATGAACGTAGAGCAGCAACGAAGGTTGGAAAGGGTGGAAATGCGAATGGTTCGATGGATGTGCGGAGTATCGTTGAGAGAGAGGAAGACAAATTATGAATTGCGAAAGATGATGGGAATAGAGCCTGTGATTGATGCTGTGAAGAGGAACAGGTTGAGATTGTTTGGTCATGTGTTGAGGAAGGATGAAAGTGACTGGTTGAGAAGAGTGATGGAAATGAATGTATAAGGAAGTAGAGGACGGGGAAGACCGAGAAAGACTTGGCTAAAGATGGTGGAAGAAGAAATGCGGGCAAGGGGGTTAACAAGGAGAGATGCAGAAAATAGGGCAAGATGGAGAAGATTGTCATGGGGACCGCAAGGCTAACCCCCGCTCTAGCAGGGAAAATGGCCTTAAAATGCATGTTGTTGTTGTTGTTGTATGTTGTATGTTGTATTATTATGGCCATGATGAAAAAAAGAAAAAAGAAAACAGGGGGACATTGTAATCGGCTCCATCTGTCTGTCCATCACACTATCGCCTCCGAAATGGTTGCGCAGAAATTCACCAAACTTGGTACTTATAATCAATAGATGTCACGAAGGTGCAAAATCAGTATCATTTTTTGGCCCGAGAGTGGGGTCAAAAGGTTTTAAAAAAAAGAAAAAAACGAAAAATGCAATTCCGAGCACATTTTTAAAATGACACTGTATATGCCACCAACAATGAGGGAAACATGAAACATGTAATGTTTTTTGGGGGATTTGACCCCCGGCTCATGCCCCAGCGAGTGGTGACTTTGGGGCACAGGTGTCAAAACGGGGGAAAAAAATGAACTCAAAATTTGATATTGGATCATTCTTGGTGGAACCTTTTACCATCTTTCAACTTTACTTTAGGTGGGAAGCGTGGGGATTTGTGATGGCGCACCATAGACCTGACTAATTATATTGCCACGGTTCCGGAGATTACAAGGGTGCAAAAACTCTCTGTGCTCACCTGTCACGTTTCCAACACCGTTTGACTACATTTCACATTGTGAGACTTATGAGACCGCCGTAGAAGCTTTGAGGAAAATCTACGTAAAACCGCGTAGTGCTTTGTACGCGAGACGCATGCTCGCTACTCGGCGACAGGATCCTTCGGAGCCTCTCGAACGTTATCTTCAGGAATTGAGAAGACTCGGGAAAGACTGCATGTCTGAGGCAGTGAGAGTGCAGTTAACAGCCGCTGAGTTAACTGATGATCTGATGCGAGATGCCTTTGTGACTGGCCTCTCGTCACCTATGATACGGCTAAGATTACTTGAGAAAACAGCTATGATGCTGCAAGATGCATACGATCAAGCTCGTGTCCTGCAGCTCGCTCAGAGGCATACGGACGGCCTTGCATAACAGCAGGAGCAACCGTTGAGGATTACACGGAGATGCCTCCCAATGCCGAGCGACCGGCCACTCCGGGAGCCACCGCTGCTACCCGAAGAGGAAGGCCTGAGCACTACGGCTGCTGTCTCCCCTGCAGAGAATGCAAAGTGTTACTTCTGCGGAAATAGTCGGCACGCACGGGCTCTTTGTCCCGCCAAGGAAGAGCTGTGTCATACTTGCGGAAAAAAGGGCACTTTGCGAAGGTTTGTCGCTCGATGAAGACACGACATACTACCCTCGCGGGGACTAACACTTCACGGGTCGCCAGCTCCACTGACCCGGGCCCGTCTCGTAGCCTCTCCAGCGTGGTGCTTCCCGTGCTCGTTGAGGGGAAAGCGGCCGATGCCCTGATAGACACAGGCAGCAGTGCGAGCTATGTCTGTCAAGCGCTGGTTCGGCGCCACGGATTGACGGTCGGCCCAGCTATGCGGCGAATCTACATGGCATCTGCAGGCTTGTGGATTCGCACTAAGGGAATGTGCATTGTTAACTTGGTGGTTAATGACGTTGTGTATCCCGATGTAAAACTCATGATAATGCCAAATTTATGTGCATTTGTGCTGATGTGCTGCTGGGACATTATTTTTTTGCATAGACATGGGCGGTTGGAAATGCGATTCGGAGTTGGGGAGAACACTCTGTTTGCGGTCTGGCCGAGATGGCTATCGAGCCACCAGCTCTATTTCCAAGCTTAACTGCCGACTGTAAGCGGCAGACCATAAAGTCTAGACGGTACACTCGCGCTGACACGCAGTTCATTGCTGACAAGACTAAACGATTGCTGTGAGAGGGCATTATAGAGCCTAGTAGTTCTCCGTGGAGGGCCCAGGTGCTCGTGGTGCATACGACTAATCATCGGAAGGGCATGGTCGTGGATTATTCGCAGACTATTAATAGATTCACACAGCTTGACGCATATCCATTGCCCGAAATGGATGATATGGGACGTGACGTGGCTAAGTACCGCGTATTCAGCACCTTGGATTTAGGAAGTGCGTACCATCAGATACCGATACGTCAGTCTGACAGGCCCTACACTGGGATCGAACCTGGCCAAAGGCTCTATCAATTTTGTCGCATCCCTTTCGGCATAACAAACAATGGAACTTGTTTTCAGTGCACCATCGATGGCATTATGGCTAAAGAGCAATTGAAAGGCATTTTTGTGTACGTTGACAATGTGACGGTTTGTGGCCACAATCAAGAAGACCATGATGCCAACTTGCGCAGATTCCTGTGGGTCGCGCAACAGTACCATTTGACTTTCAACGAGGATAAATGTAAATATTCAGCCCAGACGATAGATCTTCTCGGTTACACAGTGAGATAAATGTGTGATATGAATAAAGTGAGAGATAAAACCGGATGCCGAGAGACTGCGCCCTTTGCTTGACATGGCGGCTCCGTATGATCGTGCGTCTCTGCGTCGTGTCTTAGGGCTATTTGCCCATTATTCTCGGTGGGTCCAAGGCTACTCAGAAAATATTCGTCCTCTTGTAGATTGCAAGGTGTTCCCTCTAACGATGGGTGCCAAGGCCGCATTCCAGCAGCTAAAAGAAAATATAGCAGACGCATGTGTGACCTCCATTGTCGAGACAATACCCTTCCTCGTCGAAACAGACGCCTCCGATTGCACTATCGCTGCGACACTTACCCAGGGGGAGGGGGGTAGGGGGGAGGGGGAGGAAGCCGGTGGCATTCTTTTCGCGAACCTTGAGCGACAGTGAACGTAAACACTCTGCCATCAAAAAGGAGGCGTACGCGATCGTGAAGTCGATCAGGTGATGGTGTCACTTTCTTTTCGGCAAAAAGTTTCAATTAGTGACCGATCAGCAGTCTGTGGCCTTTATGTACGACCATTGGCATGCACAACGCATTAAAAATGAAAATATATCAAGATGGCGGATAGAATTGGAGTATTGCTTTGACATAACCGATCGCCCAGGACGCGATAACCTGGCTGCCTATGCCCTGTCTAGACCTGTCTGTGCAGGCATGACGTCCGAAGATCTGCGGGTTATCCACGAATCTCTATGTCATCCGGAGGTGACTCGTCTCGCACATTTTGTTCGTTGTCGTAACCTGTCTTTCTCGGTAGATGACGTCAGACGCCTGTGCCGTTCATGTTCGGTGTGCGCTGAAGTGAAGCCTCGTTTCTATAAGCCACCGATGGGGACTTTGATTCAAGCCAGCCGTCCTTGGGAGAGACTGGGTATCGATTTTAAGGGACCTCTACCTTTGTCGGGCCCGCATCGCTACATGCTCATGGTTGTCGACAAACACTCACGATTTATATTTGCGTTCCCATGCCCTGACATGTCACCCGCTGCTTCCGTCAGCTGTTTCTACTGTTCGGATATCTGGCTTTCATGCATTCTGACAGGGGGGCTGCATTCATGTCTCAGGAGGTGAAGACCTTCCTCCTAGAGTAAGGCTTCGCCACCAGCTGGACTACTCCGTACCATCCGCAGGGGAACGGGACAAGTCGAACGATTTAATGGTATTGTTTGGAAGGCCGTGGAAATGGCTTTGAGAACAAGGGGCTTGAGCCCTCATCAATGGGGTTTAGTGTTACCCGAGGCCTTACACGCTATACGTACTCTCCTATGTACTGCTACAAATGAAACTCCCCACGATCGAATGTTTCGTTATCAAAGGTGCAGTGCAAGTAGACAATCCTTGCCAGGTTGGCTATCCGAACCCAGACCCGCCTTTTTGAGACGGATGGCTCGCACTAGTAAATATGAACTGCTAGTCGATCGGGTACACATGCTGGAGGCGAATCCGGAATATGCCCATATTCAGATGGCGGACGGACGCATGGCAACCGTATCGGTTCGGCATTTAGCTCCTTGTGGCATGGATCCATGTCCTGGTATAAGTGAGGGGCATGTGGCTGGGCCGGAACCGCTTAACACACCTGCACTGTCTCCTCTTGGGCCAGTTGCAGATTCATCTTCTAGGGCCCCGTTGCCTGATGGCGTCTTGATTCATGTGGAGCCGCTGGGGCCCGGTCCTGAAGTAGACTCCCCTAGTCCGGCAGTGCCCAACGTGGTCGATCCTGCAATCAGTTCTGTCGGCTATCGTACCCGAACCGAACAAGAGCGTCGGAAGCCGGTTCGTTTGGGGTGGTAGATTGTTTGTTCTTTGCTGATGAACAATGTTATCTGTAGGTTTTATATGCCGTAGTATGGATTATGTTCATGCGTTCTTCATGGGAATTTTAATTCGTGGGAGAATGTAATGAAAAATAAAGGTTAAGACCCATTGCAGTTCTCTCTCTGGTGGTGAGATAAGCAATGTGCTATAAGAGGGTTGGCCTGAGTGCGCGGGAGCTGTCTTTCATGACAAATCCGAGCTGTTAAGTTTAAATGACGCATCTTTATATGGCTTGCTTTACATAGGGCCTTTTATATGATTGCCTGCTAATATGTGATTATGTTTTGTAGATGACGTGGAAAATCGATTTCAATAAAACTCATTACCTTAAAGGAGTTTTGTAATTGAAATCATTACAGCAATATTCCCGGGGATGGTTTCCAAAATCTCTGAGGTTCTTCTTCATCATTCCTGTTGCTCCAATTAGCACTGGTACAATTTAGATGCTTTTCAGCTTCCAAGATCTCTTGATCTAATTTTTCAGGTCCTGGTATTTGGTAATTTTCTTGATTTGTGTTGTTTCGGCCAAAATCGCTGGGTACTGATATGTCAATCATCAATGCTGTCTTTTCCTTTTTGTTCCCGAGTACAATATCCGGAATCAATGCTTTGTTTTCTATGTTCACGCTCGATGGAATCATCAGGTTGTACGTGAGCATGACATCCTCATTTTCAAAGATTGCCCTTGGTTCAGGTTTCCATAAGTTTTCTGCTACTGGGGTATTTACATTTCTACAGATATGCCAATGAATCACTTTGCATACTTTGTTATGCCATTGTGTGAAAAGTTGTTCTGATAATAGTTTTTAGCATCCCGTGTGTGTGTGTGTGTGTGTGTGTGCGTGTGTGTGTGTGTGTGTGTGTGTGTGTGTGTGTGTGTGTGTGTGTGTGTCTTCCTGTGATGTGCCAACGTTCAAAAATATTATTCAATCTTCAGTATCACTTCAAAATAATCGGATATTATAGAAAGAAAAGTAAATAAAAGACAAAATAATGGAAGTTTTGAGAGAATGAGGAGAACAAAGGAAAGTAAATAGAACCTTGCGCTTGGCGGAGCGAGGTTTTGTAAGAGGAGTTAACGAATCAAATGCCATGTTTTCTCTCTCTCTCTCTTGGCTTTTGTCTCCATCTTCCTCCCTGTGCTCTTCTTCTGCATCAGAATCCGAACTGGAGATATTTGCATCTTCTTGTTCTCCATCTTTCTCATCTTCTTTGTCTTCATCTCCATCGTCATCCAATGAGTTCTATATAAACAGAGATAATCATTTCTCCCATTTATAAGAACTCCTTTAGCTTTTCCAAACATTCATTCTTTATTCCAAGCACTAAAGTAAAAGAACAGCTCTTGTGACTGCTTGGTGAGAAGCTCTAGCATACATTATTTATTTTCATATAGATCAAGGTTCATGGAAGAGTTGATACCCAGCAGGAATTTAGAAAAGAAACAAGACAAAACTTAAGGGAACTATCGCCATTTATTACTGAAAAGAGAAGCGTCCGTCAGTGTGTCCGTCCGTCATGCAAAGACGCAGTAGGATCTTGAGCTATATAGCAGTTCCTGCTGTCGTAAAATAATAAACATAGTTGCGTTAGAAAGCTAACAACAGCGAGGTCTATGGCGCGCCATCGCAAATCCCCACGCGTCTGACCTAAAGTAAAGTTGAAAGATGGCAAAAGGTTCCACCACGAACGACCCAATATCAAATTTTTAGTTAAATATTTTTTTCCCTCAGTTTATACCCCTGTGACCCAAAGTCCCCAGCCCGTGGTATGAACCAGGGGTCAAACAAAACAAACCAAAAAAATCGATATGTATTTCATGCGTCCCCCAATGTTTCATTTAAAAATTGCATTAAAATGCGCCTGTAATTGCATTTTTTTGGTATTTGACCTTGTGACCCCGCCCCAGGGGGCGGGGCCAAAATGACATGGCTTTTGCACCTTCTTGCCATTTGGTGACCATAACTACCAAGTTTGGTGAATTTCTGCCCAACCGTTTGATGGAGATAGCATGACGGTTGGGCGGAGCTAATTACATCTCTCGGTTTTTTTTCAAAAAGCATAGCATATCGATCGATCTGGAACAAAATTTGTTGTGTTCATTTCATCAAATGTTTGACTTCCGGTTCCGGTTCTGCTGGTGAGGTAGTGTTCTTCCAAGCTCTCCATGTCATCAAAGTTAAGTATTTTTCCCGTTTGTGTTTTTGTCAAATCTCTACTGTTTATTTTACTGTGTATGTGTTCACTGTGTGTTTCTAGTAAGATCTCGGTTGTAAATCGCGCATACCTGTGTGTAAGAGTCGTTTTGTTCGTGCGGCATTTTGGGCCTGGTCCCTTGAGGCTTCCCTGTCCCCTCGGCAGTCGTTTGTTGTTTATTTACTTTTGTTCTCTCACCGTATTGCCTTTTTCTTTGTCTTTATTTTCACCCGATACTTCCCCCAAACATCTTACTCTTTGTTTAAAGGCTGACTTCCAAAAAACAACAACAAAAAACTTTATAATATCCTTCTCTCCTCGTGGCTCCCCGACCCCATATAATATCCTTCTCTCCTCATGGCTCCCCGACCCCGACCACGTGTTTTGCCCCACCCGTTTTTCTCTCTTTCTTGGATATCTCAACCCTCTCCAGGCGATACCTTCCAACTCTAGTTTTCACCATACTCCTTCAACCTTTCTCCTTCTTCCTCAGATCCACTTTCACCGAACCTTAAAAATATATATATTAATGAAGAATAGGCCCCTCCTCCCGTACAAACACAATTGCTTATACACCTCCCTGTTCCTTCGTTCTCTGCTCAGCTGACTGTCAATCCCCTATTCTTCTGTGCCTGCTTCTGAACCTGTACTGGAATCCTTCATCCTACTTGGCCTCGATGCCCTCACTTCAGGGAATTTCCCACATAGTTTCCTCGGTTTTGTTGAAAAATGTTTAAACCCTCCCCTCCAGTGCTGCATTCTGTTGTATATTATAACACGTTGTTCTTCTTACTCTTTATAAGGCTGTCTTCAATTTGCTCAAAATTAAATCTCTTACAGTTCTTCCTTTTTACATTCCCTAAACTCACCTGCATTCCACCCCTCCAATGTTTTCAAACGGATCTGAATTGAAAATCACAAGAAACTCATTTTGCAATTAATGTTCGTTTTCCATTAATCGAACACTTTCGAAAATCCCAACTCCCCCCTCCCCTCCGAAACTCCGCCCTCTCCCCTCCCCTCCTAAACTCTCCCCTCACCCCACCCCTCCCAAACTCCCCGTCACCCATTCCCTCCCAAATTGTTCCTCGCTCTGCCCACCCCCCACCTCAAACAACACCTCACTGTGCCTCATCCCATCACCATCAAACCTTTTGTCCTCCTCATCCTTCCCTTTCTCCTCGCTCTTCTGAAATCTCCAACACACTATCAACAGCTCTCCCTACCTCCCCTCTAACCCTTTATCTCAACGACCCAATGTGAGTGAAGAATGATGAAGAAGAAGAATCTCACCTCATGCCAAGAAACAACATCTCTCCACTCTCAAGACTGAACTCTCAAACCTGTCTCCCTCCTCCAAATAATGGTAGCATCTGGTCAAATCTGTTTCTGGTGTTTGTTCCCCTTCCAGCCTCTCCCTTACCTCAAATGGCTGCACAGCTGACAATGCACATGAAAAAGCCGAATGCCTCAACTCTTTGTTTGCCTCAAAATCATGTGTCCCAAACCTGAGTTCTGCCACTGCTCTGCCACTCCATCTCACCCTCTGTCTGTTCTCTTCACCCTCTCTTTTGCTCAAGGTCATCTGCCATCTCCTTGGAAATCAGCCAACATTACCGCTTTACACAAAAAGGTGAAAAAACAGATCCTTGCAACTACAGACCAATCAGCGTGCTCCCAATCATCAGCAAGGTCATGGAATCCATCATCGCTTCTGATATCAAGTCCTTCCTCGTCTCCAATGGCTTGATGTCGGATCATCAATTTTGATTCAGACCAGGTCACTCTACTCTGGACGTGCTGCTTCTGCTGTCTCAACAATGGATGGAGGTCCTCAATGCCAAACAGGAAATCAGAGCTGTCTCCCTCGACATATCATGTGCCTTCGATATGGTCTGGCACCCCACCCTGCTCACCAAACTCTCCTCCTATGGTATCCATGGGTTAGGGTTGGGTATACCCTCCACACAATACTTGCGGACTTCCTCTCCCATCACAGTCAACGTGTGGCCCTGAATGGAATTCTCTCATCTCCCCTTCCTGTTCAGGCTGGAGTTCCCCAAGGCAGTGTTCTGGGCCCTGTGCCATTTCTGGTCTTCATTAATAATTAATCTCTCTGGAAAATCCTCTCTATCTCTTTGCTGATGACTCCACTCTCTGCCGCTCCATATGACATCCCTCAGATCAGCAGGCAGCAGCCTCCTCACTCTCTGCAGACCTGGATAAAATCACAAACTGGTCAAACACGTGGAACATGTCAATCCTGACAAATCTCACACTCTCACTTTGTCTCTCCATAAAGACCGTCTGGACAACCCTCCCATCTACTTTCTCAACAATCCTCTTGAAGAAGTTCTGTCACTCAAGCTTTTGGGTCTCACTATCTGCCATGATCTTTCATGGGAAAACCACATTCCAAGCTGGCCTCCAAAGCTAGTCGCCGACTGGGCATCTTCCGTCGTGCGAAGTCCGTTCTGGGCACGACTGAGGGACTCACCACATACAAAGCTTTCATCCACAGCTCAATGGAATACTGCTCTCCCCTCTGGGCTGGTGCTCCTGCCTCACACCTAGCTCGGCTTCACGCAGTTGAAACCAAAGCTTTCAGAATCATTAGTATCTCCTGCGATGAAGCTCATTCTGCGGGTCTCTCTGTCTCTCTCCCAGGCAGGTAGGTGGGCTTTCTGTCTTCTACAGACTCCTCTCCGGCCTAGCTCCGGCCGGAACACATTTGTCTGTGCTCTGACCCCCAAATTTTCCTGCACAACGCACAAGATCTGCCAGCAACCCTCTTTTGGTGAAACTGCCAAAATCAAGACTCTCTGCTCAGCTTCACTCTTTCATTCCTCATTTTCCCCATCTCTGGAACAAACTCCCCCACTCTCTTCAATCCCTCTTCTCCCTTCAAGTTTTAAAAACAGCTGTTCACCACCATCTCTTATCTTTCCCCATCCAAAAGCTCGATATTTTCTACCCCGGTTAAAACACCCCAAATCCGCCTCTTTCAATCCCCAACTTCTTTCCTGAAATTCCTAGACGTGTTCATTTCCTTTATACCGTGTACCCCTCCCTCCTCCCCAGCCCTCCCCCTTCCACAGATCTACCGACGTCCCTGTTCTCTACTGTTGTGCGTATATGCTTTCTTCTCCCCCCCCCCCCCTCGTCTCCCGCTCCCTTTATTTGTTGTATGTGTTACGGGTCCATGCATGTTTTTGTGTGTAAGGTGTTCGCTCTTCCACGAGTCTTGACCCTGTATACAAAAAAAAGAAAAAAAGAAAAAAAAAAGGATGCCCATTTTAAAAGCCTGTCTTTCTGGGATCGAAGAAGCACAAATGGGAGCTTAATGCAGTGGTTCCAACGTTAACATTTATTAGCTCCCCTGGACTTTAGTGAATGAATGAATGAATAAATGAATGATCATTTTAAGGCCATTTTTCCTCTGCTAGAGCGGGGGTTAACCTTGCGGGCCCCATGACAATCATGGTTCCCTGTTTGAGGAAATGTTTTTTTATGGCTGGGTACTCTTCCTGACGTCAACCCTTAGTCGCCTCTTACGATGCGCAGGGATACAGTGTACCTATTCTAAATTGGGGTACACACCGGGATAATTTATCCCAGCAAGCTGTTACTCAATTTGCCGACCTCGGAAGGATGACAGGCTGAGTGTGAGTCAACCTCCCTGACGTTGATTCAGCGATCGACCGGGATTCAAACTCAGGATCCTCGGATCCCAAGCCGGCACCCTAACCACTAAGCCAACACCAGGCTCCCCTGGACTTTAATCCGGTGAGATTATGCGATCAAGCAGTGTCCGTAGGCAAGTCAGTGAGTGAATCAGTCGGTGAGTGAGTGAGTGAGGAAACGCCACCCCCTCCCCCCCAAAAAATGGGTATTTGCTGTCTTCTCCGAAGCCACACTCACAATTTCAATGAAACGTGACGACAACCTTCACCACCCACGTTGGACTAAAGTTTGTTCACGGCATAAAATAATAATTAAAAAATCTGCATCTGAAGGGGTCTGAGGGTCGTCTTAACCCCCCAAAATAGGTATTTACTTTCTTCTCCGTTACACATTTTGTGCGTCATCCACACCTACCAGTGGTTCCCTGGTTCTACCAGGTGAGCCCAGAGGCATTGCCTCTGTTTATTCTATGACAGAAGGAACCCCTTAGAAGAACATGGAAGGAGCACACAAACAACAACAACCACAACCACAAAACAATTACATGTTAAAAAAGATCGATTTTCATGCATTTTTAACTTTTACATCCTTGTCGATATTCACAGATAGACATGTAATATGTATGTGAAGTACAACTTGTTGTCTTTGATTAAAACCGTCAGAAACTGTATGCACGCCTTGTGTGAAAAAAGGACGAATTTTCAAGCCTCCCCTCCCCCGTTTGTACATGATACACAATTGCCCCAAACATGCTGGATATTCTTCACATACACATGCTCTCATTCTTCTTTATAATACGTCATGCACACTCTGACCTTTCAATATTGCCACCGTAGCCAATTATACCATTCTGCTATGATAGACACAGCTAAGTATGAAACGGTGAAAGGAAGTCACGTGTTATGGGTGCTGCGCATGCATTTGTGCCTCCCAGGTCTTGGGGTGGGGTGAAGGGTATAAATAGTCTGATAATTTTCACATCAGTGATGGCAATGTATCCTCCGCCAGAGTTGGGCAAGCACATTTTGCATACGTACTAACTGACCATAATTCCACCCAGAAATCTGAGGAAGAATCTACGGCCACACGCTTGGCATTGAGGGTGACCAGGTGCAGTGTGTGCCTGGTGTCTAAGGTCACATTTCTTCTGCTCTCTCCTCCTGAACGGTAGTGAAGGTTTACAGGTAATTTACAGGTCACTGGTAACATGTAACCCAGTGCTACCTGCCACATGGTCGGGTTGTCGGTGACTAAACAGATACCCCTCACTGGCTTTGCTAGTGGGCATGGTGACTGACGCCCTGCCAGGTGTAAAAACAACACCCGACAAATGGCGGGTGAGCTCCCTAAGCGAGCCAAAGGCCATCAAGCACGGAGATGGTGTCTCCTAAAAAACACCCAATCGGGGTAGGAAAATTTATTTTTCCACTTGGCCGAGTTACCCCCTCCTGTATGGTGGTCCTGTGAAGAGGTTTCCTCGTTTCAGGACTAGGTGAAGGTTTTGCCAGTCTAGTACCTTCACATTTAGTGACCCTTACCCTCGTTTCAGGTGAATTTCAATATAAAAATAATATCCCCACCCATTCTTTGTTCAAGTCTCCCCATATCTTGTCCTTTAACTCTGCTAATGGTGTTTCCCCCCTCTCTCTACCCTACCCACTGTTCACCATAGGCCTTTTGAGCGGTATGGTACCATGTCTCATCAACCTGGAAGCTCTTCAGGTATTACATAGTATTGTCTCTCCACCTCAATTGTAGCCTTAAACAGGATGTGTCCACAGTAGTCTTTCAAAAAGGAGCTTCTTTGGAATCCTGCCATCCTTACTACATGGCCTAACCATCTCAGCCTGTGTTTCAGCAGGCTTCCCTCCAAACACAAACACAAACTCTCCTCATCTCACCTTCTCAATCTCACTAGCTCCTGTTAAAGATGGTGTCCAATGCAGTGCTTCAGCATCAAGAGCAAGACGCTGGGGTCGTGACTTCTGAGACTCTTCAAAAGTATCCAATAGGGATTGACGGTGGAATATGACAAACCTGGCACACAGGGAATGACAAAAATGTTAGGAAATAAGAGAAAAGGTAAAAAATCTTGTAAATATTTCCAAGTGTTTGGTTGTGTGTTTGTACGTTATTTGTTGACGGCTGAACCGTAGTACCTCGACGACACAAATTTTGGGTGTAGCTACTTCAGAATCTGGGCAAGGTTTCAAACTCCTGCACATTGGCCTTGGCGGCTGTTTTGAGGCCACAAAGGCCGCTATAAAGTGTATATTGGGATGTGGGGTCAGGCAGTGCTGCCACCGGCCCACAGGGAAAAGGTAGCCAACATGAAGTCAATAACTCCAAAGCTTTGCAATGTCCAACACGTCCTGAAACCACCGCCGGAAAAAGTTCACCCGGCCGGGCAGTGCCGGGTACCCCACAACCCCCAGGCAGCACCGGGTAGCCACTCGAGTAATAATTATACAACAGTTGAGTTTTATTCTTGTTGAATTATGCATTTTGTCAAACTGTGCAGACCAAAGGGTTTTATTAGCCATGTACCTTTAAAAATGATAAAGAATAAAACATACAAAACCAATAAAACCATGAGAACTGCAAAGCACCACTTCATCACCCCCTCAGAGAACTTGGCCATGTGTGGGGAACCACCCGAGTGATCACAACCGCAATCATTAACAGGTGTGCTTTTAATCAATGGATCCTGCCCCGGGACCGGTTACATGACAGAAACACGAACATGGACTCTTGCAACTGAGCTCCAATCATATTTGACAATAAATATGCAAAAAGATCCTTTTTTTCCAACAGATTTGACAAAGTCCATATTATCTTACCGTCCTCCCCTGCGGCCCAGCAAACCCAGCTGCGCCAGTGTGGATGCAAGATCCGCAGTGCACGCACCGGTAGCTTTAGAAAGGGCTGCGAGAGAGAGCGTCAGAGCAGAAGACACTTTGGGAGATTTATCGCCGGGATTGGAGGCAGGCCGAGTGATCCCCAAGAGCTGTGTGAGGATGGCTCGACGCCAGTACGCCGTGTAGGAAAGCCTGCCCAGCTCTGACAGTGGTTTTTCAGGAGTTCCAGCTTTTCCTTCTTTACGAGAGAGAAGGTAACCTGTGGACCGGTGTAAAGAACATGAAACAGTCCGAAAGGGATATGGAGATCATTTTGGAAACAGCAATTCATTTTATTTAACAATACATCGAATCAATGGAACATTCAGAGGGATGCCAATGACTGTGGAAAGCAAGGAAAAGCTCACGTTTTTGGATGCAACCCCATTTTCAGGGCAAGGGAGCGCTCAACGAGTTAAATTTTTACCTCGACAAAGGGTTAACGCCCGAAACAGAACCACGGACATAGTGGAGAGGTGTTTTTTTTTGTTGTATTAAAGTCCACATTCCAATTAACCTCCACTCATTTGTTCCTCTTTTTCCCCAACTGTGGCACAAACTTCCATATTCTCTTTCAATCTCATTCTTCCCTCTAGGTTTTCCACGTTTATCTGTGAGGCATGCCCAGCCCCAGAAAGTTATGAAAAATTGATGTCAAAAGATGCATTTTGGGGGTGATCCTGTCCAAATTGTAACAAAACAAGACCGATAGTTTAACAGCAGCGTAGCCGGGCTTGTGTGATACTTTAGTTTAAGAGGATAGTACGACCTGGGTGGGGATACCAGTTAGCAAATAATGTAAGTATTAAATTATTTTGACGTCTGGCATGGACAGCCAGTTCGTCAATGACTTGGGTAAAAAAACGGCGAATGGCAAACGACGAACCAATAATTCCACATTCCTGTGCCACCTTCAGTCGAACGTCAGGTATTGAGAGCACGTTCTCTATATTTTCATTCCAAACAGCATCTTTCATCATTCTAATCACAAATTAATACTATGGTATTGAATGAATGAATGAATGATCGTTTTAAGGCAATTTTCCCCGCTAGAGCGGGGGTTAGCCTTGCGGGCCCCATGACAATCATGGTTCCCTGTTTGAGGCAATGTTTTTATGGCCGGATGCCCTTCCTGACGCCAACCCTTGGTCACGCTCTTACGATGCGCAGGGATACAGTGTACCTATTCTAAACCGGGGTACACACCGGGATCATTCATCCCAGCAAGCTGATACTCAATTTGCCGACCTCGGAAGGATGACAGGCTGAGTCAACCCCCCTGGTGTTCATTTAGCGATCGACCGGGATTCGAACCCAGGATCCTAGGATCCCAAGCCGGCACCCTAACCGCTAAGCAACACCAGGCTCAAATTAATACGATGGTATTGACATATCAAAATATAATGTCAAATCGCGATTGTATTGAGATAATATCAAAGCAGCGAACCATAATCATCTGTTCACTTAGGGATTCTGGTGCAAGATCCATGTAGATCACATTTCAAAATCATGATTGTATTGAGGAATTTATGAAACCTCCTACCAACCTTAAACACGCGCTGGGACCCCAAAACGTTCCACAGGTTATTGTATTTTCTTTTAGTAAAATATGCAACTGTAACGGTTACTAAACACATCCCCTCTCATGTGTCTAGATCCTCAGCTCTGATTGGGGTACGTTTGTGGGGATATACGGAAAGACAAACGCCATTCTAGATGGCATTGTTGTACAGGCTACGCCATAAAAACTATGCAAATAAAAAAGTGATATTTGGGGGAAAACGTTTTATTTCACCTGAACATCCATTGCTGGGAAGATCATTTTCAGATAGTAAAACATTTTATTATGATAAAATAAATTAATACTGAATACCACACACCTTTCCGGGACTTTTGATACACTAGTGGGCCGTTGGTCCATTGAACCAAATTTTCATTAGTCTTCACGGCCTTGTGGCATACCTGCCTGCTGTACTGATTGAGCATTTGTTTACCTTTCAACAAGCCCAGATGGGGGGGGGGGGGGGGGGGGTGGAGTTAGGTGTTCCTTATTATTACGGCCAAATTATACTACTTCTACCACCACCACCACCACCACCACCACCACCACTAGTAGTAGTGGTAGTGGTAGTAGTAGTAGTATTAGTATTAATATATGCTTTGTTACAATGTTGTCGTTGTTTTAGTTCTTTATTTTGTAATTAGAATTCCATGCCGTGGAAGGACCTATTGAGCTGCTTTATGCACCTTAACATGGCGTGCATTTAAAACATGGAATTCTTCCAGATTATTTAACACGAGTGGGGTCACCCGTGGGAATCCCACGGGCATGGACGTATGTGCCATTTGGACATCTTGAGTTTGATGCCACACATTCAGTTTTACAAAATGGTTACTGGCAATTTATCAGATCCACAAATGATGTCATCTACACAATGTATTTACTTCTGACAACATGTGAATAATGTACGTGCGTGCACATTAGTGCAGCAGATAAACACAAAAATTGTGCATTTTATGAGAAAAGCATGACATTTTTTACATAGTTAGTGCATACCATAAGGTTTATTTTCAGATGTGGAGGGAAGTCAGATTTGACCTCTGAGAACCGTGAGGTCAAATCCAAAATGGCCGCCAGTCCACCGAGTCTAATGTTCAAACGCGCTTAATTTTGGAACCAAATAGTGTAGAAAAACATTATAGGTGTCATTTCCAACTAAATTGGGGATGCCCAGAGGTGAATGATGCTTTCAATGAACTCCTAGGCATGCCAAGTGAGGTCAGTGAAGGCTCAATGTTACTGCTGGAGCGATTTGTGGTGCTGATGTACGATAGAACCAGTGAGAGCACGGAAGGGAATGATGCCAGGAAACAGCTCTTCACACAGAAGTGTAGAACTCTAGAGAACATTCTTCCAACCTAGGCAACACTCAAGCAGCACATCAAGCGCACTTGCTACCAGGCCAACTGTTGCAACCAGGCATTGGTCATGGATCCAGAGATGCCAGACCCACCTGACTGGGGCTGGACAAAGGAGACAACTGGGTGGCAGCCTCTTTGGACCACTCTTCCTGAAGCATCAAAATCGTGCCATGAATTGATCGACCATGGCTGCAAGAAAGGGTGCACTGGACGCTGCAAGTGTGCCAAAGCTGCATTCAAGTGCACTGCACTGTGCTTCTGTTCTGGAGACTGTTAGATTTAGATCATTACCAATTTTCATCATTGCACTTGATTTAATGTAAGCTTTGGTGGACAATCTGGACATACTTGGTTAACTACAGTTATTTTTTCAGAGGTTATTGCATCATTCCTTGCAGTGTAAACACTTTTTAAAAAATTCATTTCTGGTCTTTGGGTGTTCTGTACCTATCCCTGTACCTGAAAAAATAAAGTTTTAAAAGTTCAAATGAACTTTTTCCAATAGCAGTTCCAACTGCAGTATCATAAAAATAGATATTTAACGTAATTTGACCTTGACCGTGACCTAAATGCATGTCCTTGAGTTCTGGCGATCTCAAAAGTATCACCAAATAAATGGGCATCCCCAATTTAGTTGGAAATGACACCTATAAGCGCGTTTGAACATTAGACCCGGTGGAATGGCGGCCATTTTGGATTTGACCTCTCACGGTCCTCAGAGGTCAAATCTGAAAATAAAACTTATGGTATATACTAACTATGCTAGAAATTTCATGCTTTTCTCAAAAAATGCACAATTTGTTAAAATATGAGAGCTTATCCGCTGTACTACATGGGAAATACAGTTTGAAATGTGTGATTACATCTCATGTAAAATGTGACTTCAAGAGCTCAAATCCTCTCCCCGCCCCCCCGCCCCCATCATGCACACTACACCGGGGAGTGGGTCACACACACATACAGACACATAAACACACACACATAAACACACACACACACACACACACACACACACACACACACACACACACACACACACACACACACACACACACACACACACACACACACACACACACACACGAGGGGGGGGGGGGGAGCGGGTCGCACACATGGGGGAGTTCACGGGAATTTTTAATATATTCAGCTGGGAATTTTTCATATATCTCGGCATTTTCCCGTCTGTGGTGATACGTGAACAAAGCTTCGCCCCTCTCCCCACATTGTTGACTTTTTATTGTGACTTGACCAAACTTTGTTTGGTGAAAGTTTGGTGAATTGTGACTTTTATTGTTGACCCCATGCAATGATGTCATTGTCCAATCACCATCCGGCTGGTCGGATGGACAAACCTCCAGAATATTTGGGGTGCTACATGAGGAGACACCATGTATGACTTCCTGCTTGCTAACGCATAAACTACACGTGTGCTTACGTACTGAAATCAATGAGCAGCTGTCCATAACCAAGGCGCTGGTACTGCGGTAAAACCATGAGGCAAGACACGTTGTATCGCTGCTGGCAAAGTTTTTCCTGTAACACACAAACACTTCAATGAGTAAAATTTTTAAACAAACATAAATGTCACGTATGATCATTTCACGAGCACTTCTTACAAAATGAATGTTTTGTTTGTTTACAAACAAAGTGCCTTCTAAAAAAATATGCTAAAGTGCACACGACACATGATCTGTAGTCCAATGTCAGGAAACCCATCAATTATTGGGAGAGATGAAACATTGGCTAAAATTGAGGGTAAAAACATTGAGATGTGTACTGAGGTTCACCATTAGGAAGACCATTCCTTCTTGATTAGGAAGAAAACATTTCACACCCCCTAGCCCAAACTAAAGGAACCAAGAGCACAGGGAGTAAACAGCAAGGCCATTAAACAATCTAGAGACAATCCATCAACAATTGTATGATGGGACACAAGGAAGTTGCAGGAACCTACAAGCCAAACAAGATAAGTTTATACACTTGGAGTGGAAATGGAACTTTGGAAAAACTGTGAGTAATCAAGAAGTGGTTTCACTTCACCGACGTGTCAACCTGCATGATGGCAGTTTTCAAATTACGAGCATCGCACCGCACAAAAGGCCTATGCTATGGTTGAGAGCAAGGAGAGAGAGAGAGAGAGAGAGAGAGAGAGAGAGAGAGAGAGAGAGAGCAAGGAGAGAGAGAGAGCAAGGAGAGAGAGAGAGAGAGAGCAAGGAGAGAGAGAGAGAGAGAGAGAGCAAGGAGAGAGAGAGAGAGAGAGCAAGGAGAGAGAGAGAGAGAGAGAGCGCAAGGAGAGAGAGAGAGAGAGCAAGGAGAAAGAGAGAGAGAGCAAGGAGAGAGAGAGAGAGCAAGGAGAGAGAGAGAGAGCAAGGAGAGAGAGAGAGAGAGCAAGGAGAGAGAGAGAGAGAGCAAGGAGAGAGAGAGAGAGAGAGAGAGAGAGAGCGAGAGAGAGAGAGAGCGAGAGAGAGCGAGAGAGAGCGAGAGAGAGCGAGAGAGAGCGAGAGAGAGCGAGAGAGAGCGAGCGAGAGAGAGCGAGAGAGAGCGAGAGAGAGCGAGCGAGAGAGAGCGAGCGAGAGAGAGCGAGAGAGAGCGAGAGAGAGAGAGCGAGAGAGAGCGAGCGAGAGAGAGCGAGCGAGAGAGAGCGAGCGAGAGAGAGCGAGAGAGAGCGAGCGAGAGAGAGAGAGCGAGAGAGAGAGAGCGAGCGAGAGACAGCGAGAGAGAGCGAGCGAGAGAGAGCGAGCGAGAGAGAGCGAGAGAGAGCGAGAGAGAGCGAGAGAGAGCGAGAGAGAGCGAGAGAGAGCGAGCGAGAGCGAGAGAGAGAGAGAGCGAGAGCGAGAGCGAGAGGTTACATACGTAATCATATCTTCTACACGTAATGCAACTATGGTGCATGTGTGTATGCATGCATCATCTACCCATCAGAGGATATAACATAAGAAGATGAAACTTTCAGGGAGGAATGAGGGCACAATGAAGTTTTGCATGTTTCGTTTGAATCAAGTTTTGAAATATTTTTGGTGGGTGCAATTGGAATTATCTGAGTTATACAACCACGATGCACTGCACTATACAAGCCTGGTAATGGCTTAACGGTTAGGGTGCTGGCTTGGGATTCTAGGGTCCTGAGTTCAAATCCCAGTCAGTTGTTGAATTAACATGAGGCAGGGTTGATTCAGTCTGTCATCCTTTCGAGGTCGGCGAAATGAGTACCAGCTTACTGGGATGAACATTTGAATGTCCTGTGTAGGAGTGACGCCCCGACCAGGATTGTGCCTAATATTCAAATAAATAGCACCGCAAAATGGGCGTAACCCCTCAACCCATGCATGGTGGAAACCAATTTCAAGATGGCTGCCGTGGCGGCCATATTGAAAATCGCCGCGTGCCCATGAACATTCCTCTACTCAACCCCAACACACACTGCAAAAATGGATATAATCGGACAAGCCGTTCTGCTTGAAATTGACGGAAACCAATTTCAAGATGGCTGCCGTGGAGGCCATATTGAAAATCGCAGCTCGCCCATTTTCGAAAGGGACCTTCCTCTACTTAACCCCAACACACACTGCAAAAATGGATTTAATCGGACAAGCCGTTCTGCTCGAAATTGACGGAAACCAAAAGTTGACGGACGCCTGGACGACGCCCATGACGACAATACCCCGAAGCCCAATCTGGGCTGAGGGGTGAAAACTGCTGCGGCAGCCATGTGCATCTGAATATGTGGGAATGGGACTGTATTATATGCACACATAAGCAGACATATAGAATAATGTGTGACACGCAGTACATGTTTTTGCTTCATATACCTAACGCGGGTCGTTTTTATTTTCGGGAGCGAGCGAGGCGTCTGTTGTCTACACACCGGCCAAAATAAAGGGATGTGGCCGAATAATGTGTTGCACATTTAGAACAGGATCGCCTGTAGGGTGGGTACTGTGCTACACAACACACAACAACATGCATTTTAAGGCCATTTTCCCTGCCAGAGCGGGGGTTAGCCTTGCGGTCCCCATGACAATCTTCTCCATTTTACCCTATTTTCTGCATCTCTCCTTGTTAACCCCCTTGCCCGCATTTCTTCTTCCACCATCTTTAGCCAAGTCTTTCTCGGTCTTCCCCGTCCTCTACTTCCTTCTACATTCATTTCCATCACTCTTCTCAACCAGTCACTTTCATCTTTCCTCAACATGACCAAACCATCTCAACCTGTTCCTCTTCACAACATCAATCACAGGCTCTATTCCCATCATCTTTCGCAATTCATCATTTGTCTTCCTCTCTCTCAACGATACTCAGCACATCCACCGAACCATTCGCATTTCCACCCTTTCCAGCCTTCGTTGCTGCTCCACGTTCATTACCCATGTCTCGCTCCCATAAATCATAACACTTCTCACACATGCAGCATACACCTTTCCCTTCAGCTTCAACGACACTCCCCTCCTCGTCAGCACGCCACTCAGTTCCCGAAACGTCTTCCAAGCACATCTCACTCCAGCAACCGTTGCCGAGTCTGATCCACCTTCTCCATTCAGCATGTCTCCGAGGCAGCAAAATGTTTTCACACCTTCCAGCTTCATGCCGTCTCCAAGATCCAACTCAACATTTCCTCCATCTGCAGCTCCCTCTGTGCACACCTTACATTTGAATGTAGCTGCCACACTGGTTAATGACCCTGTCAGACCACTACATTTTTGATGAACCCACTCAGCGCACATTGTACATTGAATGGAGTTCACTCCGACACCCTTCCTGCACACAGCACATGGCCACTTCCCAGTTCTTTCCACCTCACCACATGCTTTACCACTTGCCATCAACTTTGTCTTTCCGATATTCACCTTCAGACCTTTTGTCTCCATACATTCCTTCCACTTGTTCATCTTTTCCTTCAGTCCATCCATACTTTCCGCAATTAACACCAGATCATCTGCATACAACAACTCCCGCGGTGAACCCTCCTTTACGTTCTGAGCCAGGACCTCCATCACAGCTACAAATAGTAGTGGACATAGTACTGACCCCTGATGCACTCCCACCTTCACCTCAAACTCACCACTGTTCCCATCCTTCGTCCTTACAGCTGTGCGCGCTCTTTTGTACATTGCCATCACTACTCTGATCAACCATTCCTCCACTTCTAACTTTCTCAATGCCCATGTCAATACTTTGCGTGGAACCTTATCGAATGCTTTCTCCAGATAAACAAACCCAAGAAACAACTTCTTCCTCTTCTCCTGCAACTGCCTCACAATAAAGAGCGCGTCTGTTGTTCCTCTTCCTGGCATAAATCCAAACTGCATTTCGTCGATCTTCACCTTCTTCCTTATCCTCCTCTCCAACACCCTTTCCAATGCCTTCATTCCATGCTCCAGTAACTTTATCGCTCGGTACGAGCCACACTCTAGAGGGTCACCTTTTCCCTTGTATAGAGGGACGAGGGTACTCAGTTCCCAATCCACTGGAATGCGGCCTTCTTTCACCACCAGATTACAGATCTCTGTCATTCTCTTCACACCCCAACTTCCTGCTGCCTTCAACATATCTCCCACAACTCCCGTCGGCCCTCCCGCTTTTCTACTCTTCATTGCTTTTATCGCTTCTGTTATCTTCTGTTATTTTATCGCTATATTTTATCGTACTGTGCTAGTCATGTAATTTGAGAAGTGTGTGTTAATTCAGGTTTCAACGGGTGCAACGTATCTTCAAAGGACTTCAAGTATCCACCTTCGTTTCAGTGAAGGATGTCGATTGATGGACTACGTTGTGAAGTTGTGTTGTTCTCAGTTTTGTTCTAAGGGTGCTTTTCAAGATCGTTACTGAGCCCACCCAGTACAACCTCCAACTGTAGTTCGTTTGTGGTAATGTTCCCAGGGATGGTTTTTTAAATCTCAGTGAGGTTCTTCATCATTCCCGTTGCTCCAATTAATCAGTGGTACATTTTCGGCGCTCTTCAGCTTCCAGGATCCAGGATCTTTTCATTTCATTCTCAAGGTCTTGGTATTTGGTCATTTTCTTGATTTCTGCATTATTTCGACCAAAATCACTTGGAACTAAAACATCAAATAGCAATGCTTTCCTTTTATATCTGAGTACTTTGTCCGGTCACAGTGCTTTGTTTTCTATGTTCACGCTTGATGGGATCATCGGGTCGTATGCGAGCGTCCTTGTTTTCACTGATGTTCTTTTGGTTTATGTTGCCATGAGTTTTCTGGAACCGGGGGGATATTGAAATGGAGGGTGTGTGTGTGTGTGGGTGTTTTAACTTCAATGTAGTCCTAAAACCACCGGATGGAATGAATTGAAAACTGGTGGTTGTACTCGGGGATGCGGCAGCGAGGGGGTGGGGGGGGGGGGGGGAGGTGGAGAAGGACTGGTTATCGGTGGTAAGATAAATCATGCCCATGGGGTATGAGGTGGGGATTGCACCGAAATTCTCTCCGATATAAATGCTTATCACACAGCATCGCTCTCAGTAACAGTGGATATTACAAGTCAGTTATCGTACCTTTGAGAAGTACCCAACCAGGTGCGAGCCTGCAGCATCATGCCGAGTGAGTACATAGAAGAGAAAGGGCTCCACGTCATAATAAAGTGTTTTGTGGTCCAGGAAAAGCTTGGCCAGCAAGCAGAGGTTTTGACAATAGGGTTTACTTTGTTTACCGTCCACCTAACAGAAAGGAAGATTAAAAAACAAGAAAAACAACATGTTTCAGCAAAACAAACAACCCTACAGTTCATGCCACTTGCTTATCCTTCGAACACCACACAAGGGGTAAAGGAGGTGGAAGACGGGAAGGTGTTGGTAAGAGGAAGGAAGGGAAAGGAAAATAAGGGTGAATTGGTCAGAGGCAAAGAGATGGGAGAGATGCAGAAGGTAGGGGCGGACCCAATCCTCACCTGGAATACGGCAAGATTTCCATGCCGATAAAGCTCAGGCCCTGGCGGTAATGGCGGCTGGCAACGCAAAGAATGGCGCGCAAGAGAGGCAGACGATGGAAAGACACACAAACAGCTCTCACAGACGTATAGAGTGTGCAACCTGAAGCGACAAAAGTGGAACAAAGTACAAAGAACACAGCAAAGTAATTTAAATGGTGCACATTTTGATCAATGGAATCAATTAAATAATAGCTTTGTCATTCTTTTACATACATATGCAAATGTTGCAGAATTACTCATCTCCTTACCAACATGCACACGTCTGAATGGTCCTCCACCCTCCAACCTTTACACCTTAATATAAAGTACACATTGGAACATTGTCACCAGCAACAGCCTTCCAGTTAAACTTTGAAAATCCAATCTCACTGCACACTTCAACTCTTCTGTTCCTCATTTCCCTAGTCTCTGAACCACTTTTTAGGGGATGTCATCTCACTCTTCAATCAAACAGTGAACCTTCATCTATCGTCATCCCCAATTATGTCCCGTGACCTTTATTACCTCTATTAACATATCCTCGCCCAACCATCATACTTGCTAGTTTCAGTGTTTGCTCAAATACTCCTTCCCCTATTTTTCTTTCTCCTTCATTCCCTTCATGTTGGTCCATGTTGGTCGACTCCGTCGCGAAGGCACAAAGAAAAAGATACCGGAGCACCACCCACTGTAAACCCACCTAAAGCCAAGAAATTTCATTTTCATCGGATGAAGTTTTGTAGTTGTCGAATTATGACGTCATAATGGAGAAACCTATGACATAATCATTAACATATTTTATTCCCCACGGAGAGTTCTTTACAATGAGCCACGTCTCAATTTTGTCTACGTAGTGCTTTCGGAATAAAGAGATGCAAGGTTTTTCAGTTTTTCCAAGATAGCACCCTTACCACGTGACCTATGAAGTCATAATCATCATTCAAAATTATATAGGAGGAGGTGCACTTATGGTGAAAATTGCCCGTTAATCGGACCAACGGTTGCAGAGAAAATCATATTTATTTTGTGAGGACAAACAGACAAACAAACAAGACAGACAAACTCAAATGCAATATCCTCTCCTCTGACGAGGGTAATGACTACAATGGCACTCTTCGACGTTATGACGTCGAACGATACGCCTCCCCCCACAATATTACATCATTATACATACTTGTACCAAGTTTGATTTAAATCTCTTCAGCTGTTTTCAAGTGTCACCTTTTTTACTTGACATGACATCTGACCTTTGATGCTGAAATCGAATCAGTTCATCTTTTCATAATATATTCCTGTACCAACTTTGGTCAAAATCCCATCACTGGTTCACAAGTTAGCACAGTAACACAATTTTTACCGAACAGGCATCTGACCTTTGACCTCTTGACCCCGTAATGCAATCCATTTATCTATTCATCATTAAACATACTTCTACCAAGTATAACTTGGTTCCCTTAAACCATTCTTAAGTTATCATAGTTACAAAAACCTATTACAGACTCTGACCTTTGACCTATTGACATCAAAATCGAATCAGTTCATTTTTACATCATCATACATGCCTGTACCAGGTTTGACTTGGATCCCTTCAGCTACTTATGTTATCACGGTAATGAAATAATTTTAACTGAACATGACCTCTGACCTTTGACCTTCTAACCCCAAAATCTAATCGGTTCATCTTTATCTCATTATACAGTCATGTGAAAAAGTAAGTATACCCCATGTAAAGTTTTGACTTTTTCAACATATTTCAACATACAGCTATTTGATCTTCATTTCAACAATATTGATAGATAAAGGTGATATAATATAACAAATATCATGAAACATTTACATTTTGTAGTCCATTGTATAATTTAAATAAACATAAATGCAAATTTTGCATGTGGAAAAAGTAAGTACACCCTTGGCTCTAACAGGTGGTATTGCCTCAAGTAGGCGTTTCTTATAACTGTTTTCCAGTCTCTGACATCGACTGGGAGAAATTTTTGCCCACTCCTCCATGCAGAATTCTTTCAGCTGTGCGATGTTTGAGGGGTTTCTGGCATGCACAGCTCGTTTCAAATCCCCCCACAACATCTCGATGGGATTTAGATCCGGGCTTTGACTTGGCCATTCCAGAACCCTCCATTTCTTTCTTTTCAGCCATTCCTTGGTGGATTTACTGGTATGTTTAGGGTCATTGTCATGTTGCAAGGTCCACCTTCGGTTGAGCTTCAACTTTCCGACAGATGGCCTCACATTATCCTCAAGCACCCTCTGGTACAATGAAGAATTCATCGTGGATTCTATGATGGTGAGCTGCCCAGGCCCTGATGCAGCAAAGCTGCCCCAAACCATAATATTTCCACCACCATGCTTTACAGTTGGTATCAGGTTCTTGTGGTCAAATGCTGTCTTTGGTTTTCGCCAAACATGTCTTCTGGTACTGTGGCCAAATAGCTCTACCTTTGACTCATCTGTCCAGAGCACATTGTTCCAGAAGTGCTGGTCTTTGCCGAGGTGTTCATTGGCAAACTTTAGTCTTGCCCTGATGTTCTTTCTGGACAGCAAAGGTTTCCTCCTGGCACACCTCCCATGCAGATCAAATTTGTGCAGCCTCTTTCTAATGGTAGACTCGTGCACTGTGACATCAACAGTGGCAACAGCTACCTGTAGGTCCCGTGATGACATTCTGGGGTTCTTGGAGACTTCTTTCAGCAACTTGCCGTCTGCTCTCGGGCTGAACTTGCTGGGGCGGCCTGGCCTGAACAAGTTGGCAGTTGTTTGGAATCTTCTCCACTTGTAGATGATCTTCCGGACAGTCAAATGATCGATTTCAAATTGTTTGTAGATCTTTTTAAATCCCTTCCCAGACTCGTAGGCATCTATAACCTGCTTTCTGAAGGCCTCAGAGAGCTCTTTTGATGTAGGCATTGTGACGCCGCACACTTCAACAACAAAGAGCAAACCAAACTAAATGTCTGAGGTTTAAATAAGACAGGTTCCTCCAAGATCCTCTCCAACGATGTTCTAATCATTTGCACCTGAGCTGGTGCACCTGATTCTAATTTTAGGTATTTGAAGTAGTGATAAATGTAAGGGTGTACTTACTTTTTCCACATGCAAAATTTGCATTCATGTTTAAATTATACAATGGACTACAAAATGTAAATGTTCTGTGATATTTGTTGTATTATATCACCTTTATCTATCAATATTGTCGAAATGAAGATCAAATAGCTGTATGTTGAAATATGTTGTAAAGTCAAAACTTTACATGGGGTGTACTTACTTTTTCACGCGACTGTACATACCTGCATGAAGTTTTAATTGGATCCCTCCAGCCATTCTCAAGTTATCGCGGTAAATAAAACCTATCACGGAAGGATGCAAAGAAGGACGGACAGACAGACGGATGGACAACCTGAAAGTCAATCGGATGAAAATTGATGGTTTTTCAAGTGAAGCTTGATGATTTTGGAAGTTTGACCTTGAGTTGACCTTTGACCCTTTGACCTCAACAAGTTGGTTTACCAATTTAGTGATTCAATATACAAATGCTGTTCAAATTTCAAGTCAATCAGATGAAAAATGGCGATTTTAGAAATCTGACCTCCAGATGGATGACCTTTGACCTCAAAATCAATAGGCTTCTCAATTGTGACGACCTCTACAACTTGGTGAAGTTTCATGACGATCGATTTAGAATTGTGACCTGTAGGAGAGTGACAAACAGACAGACAAACAGACAGACAGACAGAAAAATCACTCACAGAGCGACACTTGGCAAAACAGAACCAAGTAGAATGGCACTCAGTCGAGCATTCTTTTGACCTCAAAAATAATTAGTGATTGAATTTAGTGACCTGATAAGCAAATCTTCTTCAGATTTTAAGTTAATCGCATGAAAATTGACAATTTTAGAAATTTGGCCTATGTTGACCTTTTGGCCTATGTTGACCTCAAAAATAGTTGGTGGTTGGTTTCAGTAAGGTGCTATTCAGTAAGGTAAGTAAGGTGCTTTTCAGTAAGGTGTTGATCCTATTCAGATTTCAAGTCAATCGGTTTGAAAATTGTGGATTTTAGAAATTTGAAAAAAGTGGTTGACCTATGTTGACCTTTTGACCTAAAAAATATATAGGATTTTGTCAGACCACAAACTAACATTTGGAAAAGTTTCGTGAAGATCAGCTCAAAATTGTAACCTGTCGGCAAGTATAAGTGAGCGGACAGACAAACACACAAACAGGAGTGATCAACATGCTTGTCAAATTTTTTTTTTTTTTTTACCAAGTAACAAACGCAACCGACCAATATACTTGAAAAATCTTCGATTTTGCAAGTAATAAGAACCAAAAACCACAAAAACGGAATGAAGGACCTTTCAAAAACATATTTTACAGGATTACAGCAACTCTTCATATTCAAACATGAGGTCTTAGCAAATGGAATGCTTGTACAAATGAGCGAATGCAGAAGAGAAGCATTTATGGAGGGTTCTAAAACATGGCGTGTGAAGCAAGTCACTTATCGAGGGGAATGCAAATAAAGCACCTGGCTAGATGGGCCGGGTATGGGGAGCTGTACCAGGTGTCCACCGCATACGTCCCACAGACAATGATTGCCGGATGTCGAGCGCATGGCTCTCCCGGACACCCACATTCTGCACAGACTCGCTGAAAGCAAGATATGCATTAAATGGGTGCATCTTGTTGCATGCAACACAACTTCTCAGAAGGTCTCCCATCCAAGCAATAACTAGGCTCTAATCTGAGATTTGAGGGCATAGGGCATGGGCTGCGTTTAAATTGACAAGTTAAAGGAAAAAGAAAAAGAAAGAAAAAAGAAAAAAAAAGCAATTCACATACAGAAAGCATTTTATAAACATTTTTGTACCTCCTCTGCTATTGCATGAGCCTCGGTGAAGAGTTCCAAATCTTCGTTAGAGATTGGGGGGAGAGAGAGACGTGCTGAGAAGGAAATCATACAGTCTGCAATACACAGCGAGAACGAGAATGAAAGAATGAGAGAGATGAAGGAGATAAAGGACAACCAACATTCTTTATCAGTCATTGCATTCATTATACGCTCATCTTCCTCACCCTCTCCATCTCCTCTGCCCATTCCAACAAGTCCTCCACCCCTCCCACGTCTCTTTCCTCCTCTCCGCCTCCCACCCTCCCCTGCTCTTCCACGTCCACCCTCACCCGATCTCTCTCTCTCCCTTTCACTCTCTCGAACCCGTCGGCCGAGTGAAGGAGTGAAAAACCTTGACAAACCATCAATCAGACCTTTAGGTTGCCACAATCTACGGGGATAAGAAAAGTCAGGTTGTGGTGGTGGTTATTGCAAAAATATTTTACAAACTTTAATCTTCACATGTGCAGGACATCATCCACACATCTGGACATCAGGCAGCAAAATATGAAAATAACGTGGGTGAGGAGCTAAGATTCACACAGGAATATCCTCTCACCCTACTCCCTTAGCTGGACGACCACGGCCATGGGATTTAAATCTTCGACGGCAAAGGGGGCCCGGAACCTTCAACTCCGGTCCTTCACCCCCTTGCCCAGAACATACAGAGCAATACCAGGGAACTGGAAATAGAAAGAGCACGTAGAAAAAGACAAACAGTCGTTAAGCATAGGGAAAGAGGGGGGGGGGGGGGGGGTGTAATGAGGATCAGAAGGGGTGTGTGTGCACAACTCTCTACATTCAGAGAAAACATCCTATCATCACAGTCATCATCCTCAAAATAATCACACACCCCCCCCCCCCCCCCCCTTCACCATCTCCCCCTACTCCTCCTCCTTCGCCTCCTCTCCCTTCCCTCCCTCCCCCTCGTGAAGGCAATTTTAGCATCTAAACACAAGGCCTTTGTCAGTCCCCGAAGATGGATGCTCTGTGACCAAAACATTGCACTTTCTGATCCTCAGTCTTGCTTAAACAAAACTTTGAGCTGGATTGGATTTTTTGTGCATTCCGACCTATGATTCTGACATTCTTCTTTGCAAGCATGGATCATCTCCACTAAAAATTATTCTCTGAAAAGAACTCCAAATGCACACTGTACTTTATACAATATTAGCCTGAACCTTTGCCACAATATACTAAGCTCTTTGAGACCTGGAATTGTAACAGAATTGTCATCTTATCACCAATTTCAATGTCAATACGTGAGAAAAAAAAAGAAGTAGATATCAGGGAATCCATGTGAAATGGACTCACCTCCACCTGACTCGGTAAAGTAGTTTATACCTTTCAGAAAAAAAAAACAGATTTTTTTTTTTGCCCCAAATCTTGGTAGTTTGGAAGTTGTGGTTCCATATTTTGGAGGCACTAAGCGTGCATACCCTTCACTTCGCCGACGGGTTTAATCAAAAGACAGAGTGCTGTACTTCCAAGGTATTGCATGTCGATGTGTGAATCTTGACGAGGATGTAAAATAAAGGATTTGTTTCCAGCACCTAGTTGTTGTTGCTGATGTTGTAGTGGTTGTTTGTGTGCTCATTCCGTGCAATTTTATATATTTTTCTTTTGCTTTGACAAATATTACTCGACAATTATACAAGGTGTCCCAAAAGTCTGGAACCATAGGGTAAAATAAGTGATTCATGATTTTTTCGTTTAAGAATTATTTTTTCGTTTCTTGCAGGTTCCATGATGTCATTGAGTAAGGAACATCATGGGCACCTGCAAGAAACGAAAAAATCATGGAAAAAAATCATTCTTAAATGAAAAAATCATGAATCACTTATTTTGCCCTATGGTTCCAGACTTGTGGGGACACCCTGTATAATTTTGTGTGCTCCTGTGTCCTAAGCTCGAAAGGGTTCCTGTTGACGTATAAAAATAAAAGGTTACCACAGCAACTGCTGCATTAAGCTCTCATTCCCTCTTATTATTTAATCCAAGAAAGAGGGCTGAACATCTTAAAACAGGCATCTTTATGATTAAATGGACACAAAGTTTTGTTCCAAGTAAATCGATTAGCTCTCAAACAATATCGTTTTTATTATTCTATGACAGCATGAACCATTGAGAATGAGGTGTCACACAAGGACGGACGTTTCTCCTATTTTAGTCATAGATTTTACAGCAACTGTATTATTAAAACAATACAATGTATCCTCACAATCATCGCTGTGCTGCTTCATAACTTTGCGTAGAACACAAAAAATAAGGCTTTGTTTTCTGATGGAAGAGGGAGAAGGTTACCCAGTTAACTAGAAAGAGCAATCAGAGATTTCAGACCCTCTCCAGGACGTGTTTTCAGTGGTTTTTAAGGCTTTTGCTGAAACAAATATGGCCGCGGAACCATGGGACCGACGACGTCATCATTTTTTCTCCACCAATTTATCCCAAGATGATGCTTAAGAAATTTCATCTTGATCGGATGAAGTTTTGGACTTGTCGAATTATGACGTCATAATGGTGGCACCTATGACATTATTAACATATTTTATTCCACATGGAGTGTTCTTTACAATGAGCCATGTCTCAATTTTTTCTATGCAGCACTTTCAGAGATATAGAGGTGCAACGTTTTTCGGTTTTTGCACCTATGACATACCACGTGACATCTGTGATGGTGCCCATACCACGTGACCTATGACATCATAATTATCATTAAAACCATCGGTCTTTTCGAAGCTGCTCCATGCGCTCACGCTCTCGAAGCTAAGTGATCTATCACAATCGTGTTTTTGTCGAGACTGTATCTATCTTTCAGTGCGTGTACCTATAGCGTATGTTTTGGAAAATTTTCGGTGCTAATTTTTCATACATGTATACACAATCGTCGGTTAATGGTATCGAGTATTCTGCGGCCTAGTACTCGTAGGCTTAGACTACCGTACCGTCTCCGACCTTGTGGTTTCGCTTTTCTCTCAGCGATTCGTCGAATGCGCTGAAATTATTTTCGTTCTCTGTTTCATACCAGTCGTTCACCCCGTACCTCCTTGTTTAATATCTGTACTCACAAAAAAAAAAAAAAACCCCCAAAAAAATATTTCCTTCCCAGGTCTTATTCGTTTATTTGTTGTTCTTTTTGTTCGTTCGTTCTTCGTTCGCGATCACGCGGTTAGAAATGTATAATCTCTCCCCTGAACAACTATTTTCTCTCATATATTATAACACCCTTTTCTTCTTTTCCTACAAAAGGATGCTTTCGTCTTGCTCACCAAATCTATTCATTCCAAAAAATATATATAATACCATCTCTTACAGTTCCTCCTTTCTACATTCCCTAAACTATCCAGAACTCCACCCCTCCTCCAGTGTCCTCAAACGTATTTTTGACTCGAAGGTCTCAAACTCATTTTGCAAAAAATGTTCGCTTCCCATGAATCGTACACTTTTCAAAATCCAATCTCACCCCTCCCCTCCAAATCCTCCCCATCACCCATCCCTTTCAAATCTCCCCCCTTGCCCCTTCCCTCCCCTCCCTCCTAAACTCCCCCCACACCCCTCCCCTCCGAGACTCTCCCTCGCTCCTCCCCTCCTAGACTCCCCTCTCACCCCTCCTCCTCAAAGCATCCTCCCTGCTTCTTCCCCCTTCCAACTTTCACCTTCATCTCCCCAAACCTTCTGCCTCGCTCTTCCCCCTCCTCAAATAACACCTCACTGTGCCTCACCCAATCTCCATCAAACCTTTTGTCCGCCCCATTCTTCCCTTTCTCCAAGCTATTCTGAAATCTCTGAAATCTCTGACACACCTTCAACAGCTCTCCCTACCTCTTCCTCCTCTTCCACATCTTACCCTACCCCTCCCCCCCCCTGTTCTGGACCCGATGCTCTCCCTTCCTCTTCATTAACGGTATGGACCTCAAACATCCGGGGCCTTCGCTCAAACTTGACTGACCTCTCCATACAGGTTGCTTCTGACAAACCAGATGTGATCTGCTTAACATAAACTTTGCTCCTTCATGATGTCTCTGATGCCTTGGTATCTCTCCCAGGTTACTCCCTCCTCCGGTATGATAGACCTGAGCCTCGTCCTGGAGGTGGGGTTGCTATCTTTATAAAAAACTCTTCCTCACTCGCCCTCCACTGCCCTCTCTCCACCTCACCCCCAGGAATACCTTTGGCTACGACTTCCCCTTCGCTCCCACCTTTTGTTCATATGTGTGTTGTACCGTCCACCAAACAGCGATGACTCCATCTACATCTCACTGTCTGATAATATGGACCAACTTCTATCTACCCATCCCAACTCTCTCTTCCTCATATGTGGTGATTTCAATTGTCACCATGCCAGTTGGCTGGGTGTGGGTACCTCTCTCACCAGCCATGGCTCTTCAGCAAAGGACTTCTGCGACTCACTGGGACTGACACAATCTGTCAATTTCCCGACCCGGATCTCAGTCAACGGAGCATCTTCTCTTCTGGATTTGGTTATGACAAACTTCCCTGAAAATGTCTGCTGCTCTTCTTCTGCTCCAATCGGCTCATCTGATCATGTGCTTGTCAAAGTGGACATCTCTCTGACCATTCTCAGAGAGCCTCCTCAGTGCCGACGAGTCTGGTATTTCACTCAGGCCAACTGGCACGGTCTTCAAGCAGCCATCAATCATCTGGACTGGTCTCCCATCTCTACCGCCTCTGACATCAACTCATCCTGGGAATTCTTTCAAAGTAAATTGCTCTCTCTCATGCACAGATTTATACCATCTCGTCTTCAGTTGTCATACCCTTCCTCCCATCCATGGTACACGGAATCTTGTGGTGAGGCTGTTGCCCTGAAACAACTTGCTTTCGTCTCCTGGAAAGCAAATCCAACGGAAGGAAATCTCATTTCCTTTCACAAAGCCCGAAACAGGTGTGTGTCCACCCTCAGGAGAGCCAGGAAACAATATCTCACCATTCTCAAGACAGAACTCTCTTATCTGTCTCCCTCTTCCAAATCCTGGTGGCGTCTGGTCAAATCTGTTTCTGGTGTTTGTTCCCCCTCCATCCCCTCCCTCACCTCAAACGGCTTAACGGCTGACTCCGCACGTGAAAAAGCTGAATGCCTCAACTCTGTGTTTGCCTCTAAATCTTGTGTCCCAAACCCATCCCTCTCTGTACCCACCGTACCCAGTCGTACCCAGCTGCTCCTGGACTCTGTGTCCTTTCCTCCTGATAAGGTAGAAAAGTTTCTGTCAACCCTCGACTCTGATTCTGCAACTGGTCCTGACGGCATCAGCCCACGGGTCCTAAAATCATGTTCTTCTGCTCTTTCACTCCCTCTTTCTGTTCTCTTCACCCTCTCTTTTGCTCAAGGTCATCTGCCATCTGCTTGGAAATCAGCCAACATCACCGGTTTGCACAAAAAAGGTGCAAAAACAGATCCCAGCAACTACAGACCAATCAGCCTTCTCCCAATTATCAGCAAAGTCATGGAATCCATCATTGCTTCAGATATTAAATCTTTCCTCTTCTCCAATGGCTTGATCTCTGATCATCAATTTGGTTTCAGACCTGGTCACTCTACTCTGGACATGCTGCTTCTGCTTTCTCAACAATGGATGGAGGTCCTCAACGCCAAACAGGAAATTAGAGCTGTCTCCCTTGACATTTCACGTGCCTTCGATACGGTCTGGCACCCTGCTCTGCTCACCAAACTCTCCTCCTTTGGTATCCATGGAAATCTCCACGCATGGCTGGCAGACTTCCTCTCTGGTCGTAGTCAACGTGTGGCCCTGAATGGGTTTCTCTCATCTCCTCTTCCTGTTCAGGCTGGAGTTCCCCAAGGTAGTGTTCTGGGCCCTGTGCTTTTTCTGGTCTTCATCAATGATCTCTCTGACTCTCTTGAAAATCCTCTCTATCTCTTTGCTGACGACTCTACTCTCTGTCGCTCCATTCCTCATCCCTCAGATCGGCAGTCTGCAGCCTCCTCACTCTCTGCAGACCTGGACAAAATCACAGACTGGTCAAACAAGTGGAACACGTCTTTCAATCCTGACAAATCTCACACTCTTACAATGTCTCTCCGAAAGGACTGACTGGACAACCCTCCCATCTACTTTCTCAACAATCCTCTCCAAGAAGTTCTGTCGCTCAAGCTTTTGGGTCTCACTATCTGCCATGATCTTTCTTGGGAAAACCACATTTCCAAGCTGGCCTCCAAAGCCAGTTGCCGACTGGGCATCCTCCGTCGTGCGAAGTCCTTCCTTGGCACACCTGAGCTCCTCACCACATACAAGGCTTTCATCCGCAGCTCAATGGAATACTGTTCCCCCCTCTGGGCTGGTGCTCCTGCCTCACACCTTGCTCGGCTTCACGCTGTTGAGGCCAAAGCTTTCAGAATCATTGGAATCTCCTGCGATGTAGTCAACACCGAGGGCCTTTCACTCACTCACCGCAGGCAGGTTGGTGGTCTTTCTGTCTTCTACCGACTCCTCTCCGGCCTTGCTCCCCCAGCTCTCTCTGTGCTGTCCCCCCAATATTCCTTCAGGTCGCACAAGATCTGCCTGCAACCCTCTTATGGTTAAACTGCCAAAGTCTAGGCTCTCTGCTCACCTTCACTCTTTCATTCCCCTTTTCTCCCGCCTCTGGAACAAACTCCCCCACTCCCTTCAATCCCACTCCTCCCTCCAGGTCTTTAAAACAGCTGTTCACCACCATCTCTTTTCTTCCCCCATCGAAAACCTTGATCTTTTCTACACCCGGTAATTCACCCCAGAGTCCTTGCAGTGTTCATATGTTTTATTCCTCTCCCACCTCCCCCCAAGTCCTCCTGATGTCCCTGCTCTCAAATGTTGTGTTTGTGTCCTTCCCCCTCTTCCCCCTCTCTTTTGTGTCCTTCCCCCTCTCTCCCCATCTTGTCTGCCGCTCCTTGTTTTTTGTGTTTTGTGTGTCGGTTTGTCTTTTTATGTGATTAATGTTAGTTCTTTCACGAGCCTCGATCTTGTATACAAAAAAAAAAAAAAAAAAAAAAATTATACAGGTGGAGTGGCTCCTATGGTTTAAATTTGCTGTCAATCGGACCAACGGTTGCAGAGAAAGTCATATTTATTCTGTGCAGACAAACAGACAGACAAACAAGCAAACTGACTCATGCAATACCCTCTCCTCAGGCGAGGGTAATAACGAATAGAATCCAAACACCTGAGAACATTGCTGGTTCTTGAGCTTGTGATACTCAAGATTAGAAAAGATTGATAAATGGAGTCGGGGAGCGGCTGCAGGTGCAGATTTTGGTTGAGTAGCAAATATTCAGATGCAAGACAAGGATCTATTACCTATCCCATTTACGTATACAAAACTAGAACGGCACTCAGTAGAGAGAATACCTCCACCTGATTGGCCATATCACTCAATGGTGAAGAATCACTTAAAAAATTCTACTTGCTGGATCCGGATCCGGATCTTCACCATAATCGAATCAAATCGTCCTTGTCACACACACAATCGGTCCACCAGGTTTCGGGCCAAATCTGTCCACAACTTTTTGAGATATCCTGTTACGTATCGTTTTTGTCCCTGTCTACCAATGGTGAAGAATCACTTGAAAAATTAAATAATTCTCATATCCGAATCCATATTCAGATCTTCACCAAAATCTAATCGAATCGTCCTTGTAACACACACAACCGGTCCACCAAGTTTCGTCCAAATCCGTCCACAACTTTTTGAGATATCCTGCTATGTATCGTTTTTGGCCACATCTCCAAATGGTGAAGAATCACTTGAAAAATTAAATAATTCTCATATCCGAATCCATATTCAGATCTTCACCAAAATCTAATCGAATCGTCCTTGTAACACACACAACCGGTCCACCAGGTTTCGTCCAAAGCCGTCCACAACTTTTTGAGATATCCTGCTATGTATCGTTTTTGACCCTATCTCCAATGGTGAGGAATCACTTTTTAAATTTCCAGTAGCTGGATCCGAATCCGGATCTTCACCAAAATCTAATCATTTTGTCCTCGTCACAAATACGCTATATCTCTGCCAAATTCCGTCCGAATCCGTCCACAACTTTTTTAGATATTTTGAGACAGACAAACAGACAGGAATGAAAACATAACCTCCATCCACCTTTGGTGGCAGAGGTAATAAAGACCTCTTTGCTTATTCGGGTTCCTTCTGATGACTAATGTAGTACTTGGTTTTCTGTTTCATTTAAATGCATTTTGCTTGAATGGCATTGAAATCCTAACCACACATCATGATATCCGTTAGAATTTGTGACATCCTCAAATTTATCGAGCAGCTAAGCAATACTCATGAAAAGATCTCAAAATAGTTTTGTTCCCGACGACGTCCATTGTATACTTTTCCTGTCTGTACATCTCTCATGTTTTCTGTCTGTTCATTCCTTGCCAAATTCTTCCTTCTTCATCTACTAGTTCCTTTCTGTCATCAACATATTGGTCTCTCACCCCTCTGCTGTTGGTTCTTTGACAATAATATGTAAATTGCCAGACAATGGCTCACAGAGAACACTGGACATTAATAAATATCCCAATGATAAAACAGAGCCTGGTGTTGGCTTAGCGGTTAGGGTGCCAGCTTGGGATCCTTCCTGGGTTTGAATCCCGGTTATCGATTAATTAGCGCCAGGGGGATTGACTCAGCCTGTCATCCTTCCGAGGTCGGCAAATTGAGTACCAGTTCACTGGTAATTCCATGTGTGTCGCAAGAGGTGACTAACAGGGTTGGTGGCAGGAAGGGCATCCGGCCGTAAAACATAGTTTCAAAAAGGGGACCACGGTGCCCAAAAAAAGGCCAACCCCCAGACAGGGATGAAAACAACCTCCATCCACCTTTGGTGGCTGAGGTAATAAAGAACTCTGCTTATTCGGGTTCCTTCTGATGGCTCCAATGTAGACGACTCCGCACTGCGGGGAAAAATGGCCTCTAAAGGTGGTTCCCTTCTTTCCTTCCAATGATAAAACAGTGAATGCAAATAGCACCTCCACACTCAAATGATTGGGTAAGTTTGAAGGATTTAAGACTTGGGTACATGCAGTCCATAATAAATACGTAAGCTTGTGGAAAACAAATAATAAAGTAGCATGGTCATGCTCCAAAAGACCGTTATGGACATGCATATATTCATTGAAAATCCAACAAATTATACAATCTCTTCTACCGCTCCGATTGTAAAAATCATTGCTGCAATTGTCAGTCTACCACGAGCCTACACTTGCGCATCTCGAACGTCGAACGAGCTGACTGGGCTGACCTTGGTGAGAGGACGAATGGAAGGGGGCACGAAAGACTCCATCACAATTTGCACAGCGCACGAGAGAGTCCTATAGAAATGGGAAAGTCGTGGCATCACACTGCATGTTACAACTAGAGAAATACACAGCAAGTAGAACAAAATAAAACTAGTTACAACGGTCACCCTTATCATTCAAATCATTGACGAATAAAAGCAGCAAAGTTAAATTCAGTGTCATTGGTCCAAATTTTCTCCAACCCTGATGCTTGTATGTCCACATGGAAGACTAAAGAGACCTAAACCTATGCATGTCCTGAGCAGCCATGGAAAATAGTGGAGGAAATGCAAGAGGGCTTCACTCAACCCACCAACAAAGCCGCTTGAACATTCAACAGATACGATGTTAAAAATAAATAAAAGAACACAAGGGAGCTTGGGACATTTAGGATGATGCAAGATACAATGAGGATAAATTTGGACCAATATTCAAAATGGGTAAATTTCCAAATTCATACTCCACAACTCAAATTCAAGTACCACTGTTCACTAACTCGATCCCCACCTCACACCTCCACCCATTTTAAACGTTCATCAAATACGAATTACCATCAAAATTCAAGTGGACTAAAAATTCAATAATTAATAATTAATTAATAATTAATTAATAATAATAAAATAATTAATAATAATATAATTCAAGTGGACTAATAAACCAAGTGGACTACAAATGTGTTTCGTAATACAGAATACAAGTACCAAGTCCTACAAGTGATGTACAAATAAACACGACTTTTAAAACACAAAGGCAGTAAATAAATTTCAGGCCTTTCGTGGATTTATATTTATGTAACCAGTCTTTAACCGGGCAACTTAAATGCGGGCAAGGAGGTTAACAAGGAGAGATGCAGAAAATAGGGCAAAATGGAGAAGATTGTCATGGGGACCGCAAGGCTAACCCCCGCTCTAGCAGGGAAAATGGCCTTAAAATGCATGTTGTGTTGTTGTTGTTGTAACCAGTCTTTAACCAAGGCACGTCACTGAAAGGTCCACAGCCACGGAATCTCACTCAAAATGCATTTGATGTCATCTAAATGAGTCTTTTTATGGTGAATTCAAATATGGCATTGATTTTTTGTTATATTCACTCTGAAACATTAAAAATGAAAGAAAACCGAACCACTTGGGAACGCCCCTAAAAATTCTGCCCCATACCTCAAAGCCGATGACGTAATCCATGTGACGTCACCTCCAGAACGCAGCTCGCTCGCAAGCACGCTCCACGTGCATTTGCTTGATACAAATCAAACACTTGTTTTAACTCCAATTTACATTCTGTTTCCACTTTTAGCGAGAAGTAGGGGTCTGTGCAACCATTCATAAACTTTATTTGGTGCAAATCGGATAATTTCTAGCCAAGTTACCTCAGACCGTGAGTTGTTAATTATATAATTCACACAGTTGAATACGTGCAGGCCGCTCCACGGAGCGACCTTGCGGGCTTATCAACGAGGCGAGGCGTGATACACGTGTCTCAGCATACCACAGATCAAGCAAATCAAAAGTAGAGTACGTACAAATTACACGGAACGGATCACGGGCCGAAGCATAGCGAATCGAGATGGCATGGACTTCGTTCTGGAGGTGATGTCATACGTCATGTGATCTGGTAGCAGTGAAATTCGGGTTTTATTTAGGGCGGGGCTTAGCAGGGTGTAAGAGCGCTAAAAAGGAAAGGAAAAAAATTATACCAAATTTTTTTAGCTATTACTTATTACAAGAAATCGATTTCTATTTTTAAAAAACTGATACTCATACAAATAAGTCAAAAACGTTCTGCATTTCTGTGCACCTTGAACTGCATCCAACACACTAGCGCCTAACATTTGCCATCGGCTTAATGCAACTTTTAAGAGGAGCTGGAATTTAAAACACTCGATACTTATTTCATCAAATGTAATATTGAGTTATAAAACATACATCAAGGAGGGTGTGCATTGCTCACCGTATCTTCTTCCATGCCGTGTGACCATTTTGAAGGAGGAGGCAAAAATCTCGGACCAGCCCGAACCAACCGTCCGGTTTCAACGCAACGCCGTCCCGCCAGCCGTAAAAGTCGCCTCGCATCGGCGCCACCGACATACTGTCCCCCCCGCCGAAGCCAAGCTTCTACCTCGGCCAATCCGATACCGTCACGGTGTCTGGTGTAAAGAGCGGAAACCGCTCGCCTTAGCAGGAGCTCCCATTCACCGGCCGATCTCTGCCTTGCTGCTTCCATCTCCGCTTCCTGTTCTCCACGATAATCTTCACGATCTTCATCATCTTCTTCGTCCTCTTCTTCCACCACCGCAGTAACCATTGCACAAGGTCCTTCAGACATTTCATGGGTCGCAGCTCCAAGACGACCATATTTTCCTGGCTTTCGTGGTGATTTTGGGGTTTTGGTGGCCAAGAGTCCTCCTCTCCAACGACCGCGATTCGGGCCAAAAGCACCAACTCTGACTTTTCTCCGAGCTCTTTTTCCTCCATAAAATACCATCTCTCGATCTCTCACTTCATTTCCCTCACAAAATCCTCCTCCATCCCCATTTCCACTGCCTCCGTGAGATTTATGACCGAGTTTGTGACCTAATTTGTGACCAGATTTTTGCGCTGGGTCACGGTAAGACACTTGACCTTTACTAAGGACCCTAAGAACAGCACGGTCCTGAACACTGAGTTCAAGTTGCTCACGGACTGTGTCGGTGTCCAAGCCATGGGCCAAAGAGACAGCCTGGCAGACACGTGCCTCCGACGGTCTCTGTTTCTGAGCACGCACTTTGCAAATAGCAGCAAGAATCCATCCCGTGTAGACGGGGTTGGCAAGCTTAACCATGACTAGGGAATTTTCTGCTTTAAGTAAGAAGCAATTACGCACTCATGGCAGTTGTTATTGCCTGGTATTCATAAGTTTGGTTGAATTCGATCATTTTTTTCTTTACCAATGGCATCCATGCCGTAACGTGAACAGGTGCAATGCTTGTTCAGTAACTGGCTAGCTCACTTCATGATTCCAGGACCTTTTGCTTCGTTTCAAAATCATAACATGAACCAGACGTCTGGTTTTGAAGAACAGTTGGTGGGATTGGCCGCTACACCTGCCGAAGATGTAGAGCTGTGATTGGATGAAGAGCACAAACACTTTTCAATTCTCAACACCCAAGAGCTGTCATCTTCTCTACCTAATACGGGTGAGGTAGAGAAGAGAGGATGCAATGCAATAGGGGAGGAATGGAGATAAACAGAGAAAGTAATCAGTGTTTTTACTCTGTATTCAAATACTGGATGTGAAGTGAAAACAACGAATAATGTGCAAATGCATAATAATGGATTTTAAATAAGGCACCAACAATCCTACAACATAGTCTCCAATTCAGGCATTAAATCTCAAATCCTTCTTCAAACATTGGTATAAATACGCATTGTTTGTATGATTAAATGGACACTAACATCAAGGACACAAAAACATCTCCACAGACATTAACTTCTTTCGTAACGTCAACATCATCAAGAATGGGATGTAGATGATGTTCTGTAGTTCCCCATCACTCTGTCACAGGCGATTTCTATACTCGGTACGTGTACGTACGATGAATCAGGGCAGATCGACTCTCTACCCACCGATGTTCGTCTTCCTTCACCTTAAATGTCCGTGCAACATGTCCCTCGACCAGGGTCTGTAAGAGACCATTCTAGTCCTCCATAATCTGTTTACTAAAAAACTTGCTTCTCACATCTAATCGGTTATGCTGTTTGAAGACCAAGCGGATGACCTGTTGTGGTTCTGTACTCAACCATTGAAGAGAAGCGTTCAGGTTGTACTCACTAATAATATAGTTGGAGGGTTAGCATGGCTTAATAATAATAATAATAATGCATTTATTTTATACTAGGGCATGCCCGTACTATATATATATCAAAAATTATATCCCCCCCCTCTATTTACGTGAAATGGTTTGGTCCAAAGCGAACGGCTTGCGAGTACGGTGACAATCCCCCCCCCCCCCCCTCTATTTACATGAAATGGTTTGGTCCAAAGCGAACGGCTTGCGAGTACGGTGACAATCCCCCCCCCCCCCCCCCCCCTCTATTTACATGAAATGGTTTGGTCCAAAGCGAACGGCTTGCGGAGTTTGGTAAAGAAATCGCCATAGCGTGCACAAACGCGCAGGAAAGCGAAAGAATCGCAAATTAGTTTTAATTAGTTTTAAAACATAGTTTAACGCCAACATAGTTTGCCAACGTGAAATAAATGAATACGCTCTCAAATGTGCCGTCCGAGGCAGAGTCTGTTCGGCACGTTCGGCACACGTGATAGCTCGCTGCTCTCTGATTGGTTGAATCGTTTTTTGGACATAGCTCGGTAACTACTTGTCCGATTAATATGAAACCTTGAAAAGGCACATCCTCGGGTCCCCAGCAATATACCTGGCAAGTTTCAAGTATATCGGACCCGTGGTTGTCGAGAAACAGCGGTCACAGACAAACACACAGACATACACACATACACACACACACAGAGATTACTGGAATTATAGATAGATAGCGCTTTTCAGGAAGCCCAAAGACGCTTTGACAGAGTGCAAAACATAATGCATAGCAAAACATAAAGACAATTGCAAAAAAAGAAGAATCAATAGGGAAATATTCAAAGCACAAAGGAGGGAGAAGGAGAGGAGATAGTCAGGGGTTAGATGCTGTGGGTTAAATGTTGAATGCAGTGTTGAACAGGTGGGTCTTGAGTGATGTTTTGAATGTGGTGAGTGAGGAGGAGTCTCTGATGGTGTGAGGTAGCGAGTTCCAGAGGGTGGGAGCAGCGATGGAGAAGGCCCTGTCCCCCCAGGATCTAAATTTGGTCCGGATGGGGGGGGTCAGGAGGTTGGTACCAGCAGAGCGGAGGTTGCGGGTGGGAGTGTGTCTGGAGAGGAGGTCAGCCAGGTAGGATGGGGCCAGGTTATGGAGGGCTTTGTAGGTCAAGAGGAGGATTTTGTACTGGATTCTCTGGGAGATGGGGAGCCAGTGAAGCTTGTAAAGGACGGGGGTGATGTGGTCACGGGTCCGGGAATGGGTGAGTAGACGGGCAGCGGAGTTCTGAATGTATTGGAGTTTATTGGTGATTGTTGAGGGTGAACCATAAAGGAGGCTATTGCAGTAGTCCAGACGGGAAGTGATGAAGGCGTGGATGAGGGTTTCTGCAGCCACGGAGGAGAGGGATGGACGGAGACGGGCGATGTTTTTCAGGTGAAAGAAGGCTGTCTTTGTGATCTGTTTAGTGTATTTGTCGAAGGAGAGGGTTTGGTCAAAGATGATGCCAAGATTCCGGATGTGAGGGGAGGTGGATACTGGGAAACCGTCGATGTTGAGGGCAAAGTTATGGGTGGACTTGGTGAGCGTTTTTGGGCCAATGATGATTATTTCAGATTTATCACAGTTAAGTTTGAGGAAGTTGATTTGAAGCCAGGATTTTATTTCAGTGATGCAGTTTGTCAGGCTAGAGTGGGTGGCGGTGGAGATGGACTTGGTGGAGATGAAAAGCTGGATGTCATCGGCGAAGCAGTGGAATTGGAGACCATGACGGCGGATTAAGTGACCGAGGGGGGACAGGTAAAGGATGAAGAGGAGGGGGCCAAGAACTGAACCTTGGGGGACACCTTGGGGGAGGGGAGCAGTGGGGGATTTGCAGTTATTGATGGAGATGAACTGACGTCTGTCAGAGAGGTATGATTTAATCCAAGAGAGGGCAGTGCCGGTAATGTTAAAGGTGGTTTCAAGTCGGGTGAGGAGGATGGTGTGATCGATGGTGTCAAAGGCGGCGCTGAGGTCGAGGAGGATGAGAATGTTGAGGTTGCCAGCGTCAGAGGAGAGGAGAAGGTCGTTGGTGATTTTGAGGAGAGCAGTTTCAGTACTGTGGTTGGAGCGGAATCCGGATTGGAATGTTTCATACAGGTTATTGGCAGAGAGGTGATGTTTGAGTTGAGTGGCTACAGCGCGTTCCAAAACCTTTGACAGAAAGGGTAGGTTGGAGATGGGTCTGAAGTTATTTAGGGTGTCAGGGTTTAGTCCAGGTTTTTTCAGAATGGGGGTAACAGCAGCAATTTTGAGGGATGGTGGGACGATGCCTGTAGACAGGGAGGAGTTTATTGTTGCAATGATAAGTGGAGAGAGAGCAGGAAGGGAGGCCTTGACAAAGCTGGAGGGGATGGGGTCAAGAGTGCAGGTGGCAGTTTTCATTCCGATGAGGAGTTCAGAGAGGTCAGTAGGGGAGACTGGGGAGAATTGAGACAGGGGATGGCAGGATAAGGGGGGGCAGGTGGTTTGAGGGGGAGCGGGTGCGGCGGTGGTCAAGCTGTTGTAGATGTTTTCAATTTTGCGTTGGAAGAATGAAAGGAAGGAGATGCAGTTGTCTATTGTGAATGACTGGGTGGTGGTGTTCAGGGGGCTGAGGAGTTTGTTTATTGTAGAGAAGAGTGCTTTTGGGTTTCCGGAGCCAGAGTGGATAATTTGAGAGTAGTAGGCGGAGCGGGCGCGGGAGAGGGCATCTTTATAGTGTTGTATGTGGTCCTTGTAGGCCTGGGAGTGAACTGTGAGACCTGTTTTATTGCCGAGTCTTTCAAGTTGGCGAGCACGAGTTTTCATCAGGCGGAGTTCAGGGGTAAACCAGGGAGCAGAATGGGTGAAAGAAACTGTTTTGGTTTTGGTTTTAGGGAGAAATGGGGGGTTTTGGTTTTAGGGAGAAATTTTCCCCTTAAGGGGGGAATACAACCTGTTTGTACATCAACAATTAATCCTTCATTCACTCTCACCAATAAACATCACTTCAGACAACTAGTCATGTGACTTCTTTCACGAATGGTGAGAAATTATTGAGTTAGTCGTCGAAAAACAGATTACTCTTCTGTCTCTCTCAGAGCATCACCGACATTGCAGGTCATGTGAACACAATTCCTAAATATGTCACAATACTAACGCTCGATCAATCTATCATTATACGCATCGGTATTTCCAACTCGAGGATACAAAATTAACACCTGCACCAATCTTTTATGTTACCACTGCTTTGGTTGCTTTCCCTACTGAACATAAGCAAAATTAATGTCCTGGTAAAATAGATGGAGAAGAGAAGGGAGATGGTCCCATCTCTCGCCAAGATGTCCGTCGGAGACATGATATACCCTCATCAAGAACATAACGAGGTAAGAACCGAAACAAGAACACAATTAGCCGTGATGAATTTCGGACAGAAGAAAGGTTCAACAGAGAGGCAGCAGAGCAGGTTCAACAATTTTCCACAGTACCAAACATCACTTGTTCCTCAAAGTAAACGAACCGTCAAGGCACAAGGTGTGGCACACTACCATGGAGACCAGAGTTCCAATTAACCATCACCATAATCATCGACGTGGGTACTAGACTTCCAGGACAAAATCATGAAAGGAATCAAAAGGTCTCCTTCACGATCCGTTCCTCAGTGGGTAAAGGAGAATGAGGAATCATGGACCCTACCATGCGCATCCTTCGATACTATAATCAACATGTCCAACCTATTATTGGTCCCTATTTCAAATTATTCCTCACACAATTTTAAATCTTCTTAGGTTTTTCGCGCGTGTCTGTCTGTCTCTTTTTATCTCTATATCTATCTGTCTGTCTGTCTGTCTGTCTCTCTCTCTCTCTGCCTCTACCTCATCAGGCCCTCTGCGCCTCTACCTCATCGGGCCCTCCGCGCCTCTACCTCATCGGGCCCTCCGCGCCTCTACCTCATCGGGCCCTCCGCGCCTCTACCTCATCGGGCCCTCCGCGCCTCTACCTCATCGGGCCCTCCGCGCCTCTACCTCATCGGGCCCTCCGCGCCTCTACCTCATCGGGCCCTCCGCGCCTCTACCTCATCGGGCCCTCCGCGCCTCTACCTCATCGGGCCCTCCGCGCCTCTACCTCATCGGGCCCTCCGCGCCTCTACCTCATCGGGCCCTCCGCGCCTCTACCTCATCGGGCCCTCCGCGCCTCTACCTCATCGGGCCCTCCGCGCCTCTACCTCATCGGGCCCTCCGCGCCTCTACCTCATCGGGCCCTCCGCGCCTCTACCTCATCGGGCCCTCCGCGCCTCTACCTCATCGGGCCCTCCGCGCCTCTACCTCATCGGGCCCTCCGCGCCTCTACCTCATCGGGCCCTCCGCGCCTCTACCTCATCGGGCCCTCCGCGCCTCTACCTCATCGGGCCCTCCGCGCCTCTACCTCATCGGGCCCTCCGCGCCTCTACCTCATCGGGCCCTCCGCGCCTCTACCTCATCGGGCCCTCCGCGCCTCTACCTCATCGGGCCCTCCGCGCCTCTACCTCATCGGGCCCTCCGCGCCTCTACCTCATCGGGCCCTCCGCGCCTCTACCTCATCGGGCCCTCCGCGCCTCTACCTCATCGGGCCCTCCGCGCCTCTACCTCATCGGGCCCTCCGCGCCTCTACCTCATCGGGCCCTCCGCGCCTCTACCTCATCGGGCCCTCCGCGCCTCTACCTCATCGGGCCCTCCGCGCCTCTACCTCATCGGGCCCTCCGCGCCTCTACCTCATCGGGCCCTCCGCGCCTCTACCTCATCGGGCCCTCCGCGCCTCTACCTCATCGGGCCCTCCGCGCCTCTACCTCATCGGGCCCTCCGCGCCTCTACCTCATCGGGCCCTCCGCGCCTCTACCTCATCGGGCCCTCCGCGCCTCTACCTCATCGGGCCCTCCGCGCCTCTACCTCATCGGGCCCTCCGCGCCTCTACCTCATCGGGCCCTCCGCGCCTCTACCTCATCGGGCCCTCCGCGCCTCTACCTCATCGGGCCCTCCGCGCCTCTACCTCATCGGGCCCTCCGCGCCTCTACCTCATCGGGCCCTCCGCGCCTCTACCTCATCGGGCCCTCCGCGCCTCTACCTCATCGGGCCCTCCGCGCCTCTACCTCATCGGGCCCTCCGCGCCTCTACCTCATCGGGCCCTCCGCGCCTCTACCTCATCGGGCCCTCCGCGCCTCTACCTCATCGGGCCCTCCGCGCCTCTACCTCATCGGGCCCTCCGCGCCTCTACCTCATCGGGCCCTCCGCGCCTCTACCTCCTCGGGCCCTCCGCGCCTCTACCTCCTCGGGCCCTCCGCGCCTCTACCTCCTCGGGCCCTCCGCGCCCTCTACCGCCTCGGGCCCTCCGCGCCCTCTACCTCCTCGGGCCCTCCGCGCCCTCTACCTCCTCGGGCCCTCCGCGCCTCTACCTCCTCGGGCCCTCCGCGCCTCTACCTCCTCGGGCCCTCCGCGCCTCTACCTCCTCGGGCCCTCCGCGCCTCTACCTCCTCGGGCCCTCCGCGCCCTCTACCTCCTCGGGCCCTCCGCGCCCTCTACCTCCTCGGGCCCTCCGCGCCCTCTACCTCCTCGGGCCCTCCGCGCCCTCTACCTCCTCGGGCCCTCCGCGCCCTCTACCTCCTCGGGCCCTCCGCGCCCTCTACCTCCTCGGGCCCTCCGCGCCTCTACCTCCTCGGGCCCTCCGCGCCTCTACCTCCTCAGGCCCTCCGCGCCCCTACCTCCTCAGGCCCTCCGCGCCCCTACCTCCTCAGGCCCTCCGCGCCTCTACCCTCCTGAGGCCCTCCGCGCCTCTACCTCCTCAGGCTCTCCACTCCTCTAACCTCTATCTCCTCAGGCTCTCCGCGCGTCTATCTCCTCAGGCTCTCCGCGCGTCTATCTCCTCAGGGCTCAGGCTCTCCACGCGTCTATCTCAGACTCCATATGTCGATCTCCTCAGACTCCATATGTCACATGTCAACATGTGCTCACCATGTTGCATGTGTATTTCGTCCTGCGGTGTCGTGCAAAGCTCATTGTGGGGCCTTGTTAGTGACGATATAACGCTGTCATGTGATGTACCTCTTCGCTCGGGACGTTTCACGCGGAATCTGAGACTGAGGAGATACACATATTATGTGTATAGTGACGGTATAACGCTGTCATATTATGTGTATCTCCTCAGTCTCAGATTCCGCGTGAAACGTCCCGAGCGAAGAGGTACATCACATGACAGCGTTTTATCGTCACTAACAAGGCCCCACAATGAGCTTTGCACGACACCGCAGGACGAAATACACATGCAACATGGTGAACACAATCCCCTTACAAAAATACATTCATTAATAGTATGATTAATATTCATAAGGAACCGGAAACGCTTTTTGTTGACAAACCTCCGGCCTCGTCAGACGTCTCGACACGTAGCCTGTTCAATCCATCATCCTCTGCTCCTTCCTTTACCTTTTCTTTGAAACGGGGATGAAGAAAGAAACATGTACAGGGAGACAGGGGAGAAAAGAAGGGAGAAACACAGAGCAAAGTCTCTGAGCTTGCACAGAATCCTTCTGTATCGCGCGAGATTACTTTCTCGCGAGACTTCAAAACATCGCGAGGTTTGTTACATTATTTACTTCTTCCTAATCTTCTTCTTCTTCTTCTTTTAAATTTATGGGAGAGCGCGAGGGTCTATACACGCCATGTGCTTGTACATAACTGTGGTGATAATAAAAAGAAGCCAATGGGATCTATATGGATCCATAAATCTAGATGGATCCATAAATCTACATGGATCCATAAATCTACATGGATCCATAAATCTACATGGATCCATAAATGTACAAGGATCTCCCAGTCACTTTTTTAAAGTTTAGGACCGCCTTGCACAGTCGAGGTGCTTCCGGTTTAATTTAAATGAGCAACAATGACCGGCAGTCGGCAGATCAGACACACCGATCCCAGCCTCTCTAATTATTTTAAATAGGAGATTATTTACCTCGTGGCGCAAAACCTACAAATTACTTCATTTGCATAATGTAATTGCCATATCTTCACGAATCTGTTTTAAAATACGAAATGACGTAGGGCATCAACTTATTACGTAATAATGTAAAATGTGACCTAATTTAACTCCCACCACATCCAACTCCGCCCACGTGTGTTACGTCACACCTCCCTCCCCTATTTCTCGCCCCTCTCCTCACTCTCTCTCTCCTCCAAAACGTATTTCCCTCCTCCCCATGCCTTGTCAGCTCCTCCATCTCCTGCTTTTCTCACAAGGCTTCGTTCAAAATGCCGTCCCCGGTGCGTACGTAATAAATAAATTGTCAAAACGTGCACGACCTCTCGGCAGGATCTTTCCGCAGCCATCTTGGTGCTCGGGTGTACAAGATTACCGTCAGAAGACACAAGGCTGCAGAAAGACGCCATTTGGACCGCCATGCCTGTGCCACTTTCAGACAAAGTTATCGCTGCACAGGTAATAATGATCGCCTCCTCCCAAAAACAGGTATTAATAGCAAATGCCCCAATCAAAAGCAGGCAGAAACGAACCCTCCTCCCCCCCTCCCCCCCCCCCCACACCTCCTCCCAAAGACAGAAAATAGCAAATGCCCCCCATCCCCTTCTCCTGACGGATAATGTACAACAGCAAACCCCTCACCCTGAAGACAAGTAATAACGACAACTGGCTCCTCTCCCAACCCATTCTGAAATTTCCCCTCAAGTCAAGTCACAAGTCATTTTCCCACAACTCAAGTCACAAGTCACAAGTCACTTTCCCTAAAGTCACATCACAAGTCATTTTCCCACAAGTCAAGTAACAAGTCATTTTCCTGCAAGTCAAGTAACAAGTCATTTTCCCACAAGTCAAGTCACAAGTCACTTTCCCTCAAGTCACATCACAAGTCATTTTCCCTCAAGTCAAGTAACAAGTCATTTTCCCGCAAGTCAAGTAACAAGTCATTTTCCCGCAAGTCAAGTAACAAGTCATTTTCCCACAAGTCGTCACAAATCATTTTCCCACAAGTCAAGTCACAAGTCACTTTCCCTCAAGTCACATCACAAGTCATTTTCCCTCAAGTCAAGTAACAAGTCATTTTCCCGCAAGTCAAGTAACAAGTCATTTTCCCACAAGTCAAGTAACAAGTCATTTTCCCACAAGTGAAGTCACAAGTCATTTTCCCACAAGTCAAGTAACAAGTCATTTTCCTGCAAGTCAAGTAACAAGTCATTTTCCCACAAGTCAAGTCACAAGTCATTTTCCCTCAAGTCAATTAACAAGTCATTTTCCCACAAGTCAAGTAACAAGTCATTTTCCCACAAGTCAAGTCACAAGTCATTTTCCCTCAAGTCAAGTCACAAGTCATTTTCCTGCAAGTCAAGTAACAGGTCATTTTCCCACAAGTCGTCACAAGTCACTTTCCCTCAAGTCACATCACAAGTCATTTTCCCTCAAGTCAAGTAAGAAGTCATTTTCCCACAAGTCAAGTCACAAGTCATTTTCCCACAAGTCAAGTAACAAGTCATTTTCCCACAAGTCAAGTCACAAGTCATTTTCCCACAAGTCAAGTCACAAGTCATTTTCCCACAAGTCGTCAGAAGTCATTTTCCCACAAGTCAAGTAACAAGTCATTTCCCACAAGTCAAGTCACAAGTCATTTTCCCACAAGTCAAGTAACAAGTCATTTTCCCACAAGTCAAGTAACAAGTCATTTTCCCACAAGTCAAGTAACAAGTCATTTCCCCACAAGTCAAGTAACAAGTCATTTTCCCTCAAGTCACATCAAGTCATTTTCCCATGTCAAGTAACAAGTCATTTTCCCACAAGTCAAGTCACAAGTCATTTTCCCAGAAGTCAAGTAATAAGTCAAGTAACAAGTCATTTTCCCTCAATTCAAGTAACAATTCATTTTCCCTCAAGTAAAGTAACAAGTCATTTCCCCACAAGTCAAGTAACAAGTCATTTTCCCCCAAGTCACATCACAAGTCATTTTCCCACAAGTCAAGTACGGTAACAAGTCATTTTCCATCAAGTCAAGTAACAAGTCATCTTTCCTCAAGTCACGTCAAGTAATTTTCCCTTAAGTCAAGTTACAAGTCATTTTCCCTCAAGTCAAGTAACAAGTCATTTTCCCGCAAGTCAGGTAACAAGTCATTTTCCCACAAGTCAAGTCACAAGTCATTTTCCCACAAGTCAAGTAACAAGTCATTTTCCTGCAAGTCAAGTAACAAGTCATTTTCCCACAAGTCAAGTCACAAGTCATTTTCCCTCAAGTCAAGTAACAAGTCATTTTCCCACAAGTCAAGTAACAAGTCATTTTCCCACAAGTCAAGTCACAAGTCATTTTCCCTCAAGTCAAGTCACAAGTCATTTTCCCGCAAGTCAAGTAACAAGTCATTTTCCCACAAGTCAAGTCACAAGTCACTTTCCCTCAAGTCACATCACAAGTAATTTTCCCTCAAGTCAAGTAAGAAGTCATTTTCCCGCAAGTCAAGTCACAAGTCATTTTCCCACAAGTCAAGTAACAAGTCATTTTCCCACAAGTCAAGTCACAAGTCATTTTCCCTCAAGTCAAGTCACAAGTCATTTTCCCACAAGTCGTCACAAGTCATTTTCCCACAAGTCAAGTAACAAGTCATTTGCCACAAGTCAAGTCACAAGTCATTTTCCCACAAGTCAAGTAACAAGTCATTTTCCCACAAATCAAGTAACAAGTCATTTTCCCACAAGTCAAGTAACAAGTCATTTTCCCACAAGTCAAGTCACAAGTCATTTTCCCACAAGTCAAGTAACAAGTCATTTTCCCACAAGTCAAGTAACAAGTCATTTCCCCACAAGTCAAGTAACAAGTCATTTTCCCTCAAGTCACATCAAGTCATTTTCCCATGTCAAGTAACAAGTCATTTTCCCACAAGTCAAGTCACAAGTCATTTTCCCAGAAGTCAAGTAATAAGTCAAGTAACAAGTCATTTTCCCTCAATTCAAGTAACAAATCATTTTCCCTCAAGTCAAGTAACAAGTCATTTCCCCACAAGTCAAGTAACGTCATTTTCCCTCAAGTCACATCACAAGTCATTTTCCCACAAGTCAAGTGCGGTAACAAGTCATTTTCCATCAAGTCAAGTAACAAGTCATCTTTCCTCAAGTCACGTCAAGTAATTTTCCCTTGAGTCAAGTAACAAGTCATTTTCCCTCAAGTCAAGTAACAAGTCATTTTCCCTCAAGTCACGTCAAGTAATTTTCCCTTAAGTCAAGTAACAAGTCATTTTCCCTCAAGTCAAGTAACAAGTCATTTTCCATCAACTCAAGTAACAAGTCATTTCCCCTCAAGTCAAGTAACAAGTCATTTTCCCTTAAGTCAAGTAACAAGTCATTTTCCCTCAAGTCAAGTCACGAGTCATTTTCCCTCAAGTCAAGTAACAAGTCATTTCCCCACAAGTCAAGTAACAAGTCATTTTTCCTCAAGTCAAGTAACAAGTCATTTTCCCTCAAGTCAAGTAACAAGTCATTTTTCCTCAAGTCACGTGAAGTAATTTTTTTTAAGTCAAGTAACAAGTCATTTTCCCTCAAGTCAAGTGACAAGTCATTTTCCCTCAAGTCAAGTAACAAGTTATTTTACCTCAAGTCAAGTAACAAGTCATTTTCCCTCAAGTCAAGTAACAAGTCATTTTCCCTCAAGTGAAGTAACAAGTCAGTTTCCCTTAAGTCAAGTAACAAGTCATTTTCCCTCAAGTGAAGTAACAAGGCATTTTCCCTCGTAAAGTAACAAGTCATTTTCCCTCAAGTCAAGTAACAAGTCATTTTCCCTCAAGTCAAGTAACAAGTCATTTTCCCTCAAGTCAAGTAACAAGTCATTTTCCATCAAGTCAAGTCACAATTCACTTTTCCTCAAGTCACGTCAAGTAATTTCCCCACAAGTCAAGTAACAAGTCATTTTCCCTCAAGTCACATCACAAGTCATTTTCCCAGGTGTCAAGTACGGTAACAAGTCATTTTCCCTCAAGTCAAGTAACAAGTCATCTTTCCTCAAGTCACATCAAGTAATTTTCCCTTAAGTCAAGTAACAAGTCATTTTCCCTCAAGTCAAGTAACAAGTCATTTTCCCTCAAGTCATGTCAAGTCATTTTCCCTCAAGTCAAGTAACAAGTCATTTTCCATCAAGTCAAGTAACAAGTCATTTTTCCTCGTCACGTCAAGTAATTTTCCCTTAAGTCAAGTAACAAGTCATTTTCCCTCAAGTCAAGTAACAAGTCATTTTCCCTCAAGTCAAGTAACAAGTCATTTTCCCTCAAGTCAAGTAACAAGTCATTTCCCCTCAAGTCAAGTAACAAGTCATTTTCCCTCAAGTTAAGTAACAAGTCATTTTCCCTCAAGTCAAGTAACAAGTCATTTTCCCTCAAGTCAAGTAACAAGTCATTTTCCCTCAAGTCAAGTAACAAGTCATTTTCCCTCAAGTCAAGTAACAAGTCATTTTCCCTCAAGTCAAGTAACAAGTCATTTTCCCTCAAGTCAAGTAACAAGTCATTTTCCCTCAAGTCAAGTAACAAGTCATTTTCCCTCAAGTCAAGTAACAAGTCATTTTCCCTCAAGTCACGTCAAGTCATTTTCCCTCAAGTCAAGTAACAAGTCATTTTCCCTCAAGTCAAGTAACAAGTCATTTTCCATCAAGTCAAGTAACAAGTCATTTTTCCTCAAGTCACGTCAAGTAATTTTCCCTTAAGTTAAGTAACAAGTCATTTTCCCTCAAGTCAAGTAACAAGTCATTTTCCCTCAAGTCAAGTAACAAGTCATTTTCCCTCAAGTCAAGTAACCAGTCATTTTCCCTCAAGTCAAGTAACAAGTCATTTTCCCTCAAGTCAAGTAACAAGTAATTTTCCCTCAAGTCAAGTAACAAGTCATTTTCCCTCAAGTCAAGTAACAAGTAATTTTCCCTCAAGTCAAGTAACAAGTCATTTTCCCTCAAGTCAAGTAACAAGTCATTTTCCCTCAAGTCAAGTAACAAGTCATTTTCCCTCAAGTCAAGTAACAAGTCATTTTCCCTCAAGTCAAGTAACAAGTCATTTTCCCTCAAGTCAAGTAACTGTCATTTTCCCTCAAGTCACGTCAAGTAATTTTCCGTTAAGTCAAGTAACAAGTCATTTTCCCTCAAGTCAAGTAACAAGTCATTTTCTCTCAAGTTACGTCACAAGAGTATTAGCAGAATGTTGGGTCTTCTGGGATAGATACATTGATATTCAGATGTTGTTGCATTAAAATACCCGCAACGCAATTATTAGCTTACCTGGAACACAGTACCGGGGGCTAATGCGATGGCGCGTCGTCCGTCAGTTCGGTCAGTCCGTCAGTCAGTTCAGTCAGTCAGTCCGTCCATCCGTCAGTTAGCCCATCAGTTCAGTCAGTTTGTCCATCCGTCAGTCAGTCCGTCCGTCAGTCCGTCAGTCAGTTCAGTCAGTCAGTCCGTCCATCCGTCAGTTAGCCCATCAGTTCAGTCAGTTTGTCCATCCGTCAGTCAGTCCGTCCGTCAGTTCAGTCAGTCCGTCCGTTAGTCAGTCCGTCCGTCCGTCAGTTCAGTCCATCCGTCAGTCAGTCCGTCCATCCGTCAGTCAGTTCAGTCCGTCCATCCGTTAGTCAGTCAATCAGTTCATCAGTCCGTCAGTCAGTTCAGTCTGTCCGTCAGTTCAGTCCGTCCATCCGTCAGTTCAGTCCGTCCATCCGTTAGTCAGTTCAGTCAGTCCGTCAGTCAGTTCAGTCTGTCCGTCAGTTCAGTCCGTCCGTCAGTTCAGTCTGTCCGTCAGTTCAGTCTGTCCGTCAGTTCAGTCCGTCCATCCGTCAGTTCAGTCCGTCCATCCGTTAGTCAGTTCAGTCAGTCCGTCAGTCAGTTCAGTCTGTCCGTCAGTTCAGTCAGTCCACCCGTCAGTCAGTTCAGTCCGTCCATCCGTTAGTCAGTTCAGTCAGTCCGTCAGTCAGTCAGTCAATCAGTCCATCAGTCCGTCAGTCAGTCAGTCAATCAGTCCATCAGTCCGTCAGTCAATCAGTCCATCAGTCCGTCAGTCAGTTCTGTCAGTTCAGTCCGTAAACACTTGCAACCTCTTCTCTGAAACCGCTGATGGGATTGTGTCCAAACTTGGCACAATGATATTTGTTTGGTTTGGTGCATCTCAAGTTTGTTAATGGCATTAAAAAAAAATCAGGTTTTGACCCCCAAAAATAGGAATTTGCTTTTTCTTCTAAAACTACACGCACTATTTTGATGAAACTTGACTACAACCTTCATCACCTGTGACGTACCGAAGTTTGCTCACGGCATTTAATGAAAATCGAGATCTGGGGAGATGAAAACAAATGGAGACGTCTGCTTCACACGTGACGTCTCTGTGAACACGTGACGGTTTCTCTCTGAACTCGTGACGTCTCTGTGCACACGTGACGTTTTTGTGTGAACACGCGACGTTCTCTGTGCACACGTGACGTTTTTGTGTGAACACGTGAAGTTCTCTGAATACGTGCCGTATTCATGAACACGTGACATCTGGGTTTAATACTTCCGGTGGACGTGTGTGTGTGTGCGCGACATGGTGATTTTTCTGCTGCTGTTGTCTCTCCTGTACGCACATTGCGCTGATGCAGCGTCAGGTGCCGGGGGAGGTGAATGTCACTTCGTGGCTGGAGGGAACGTGTATCCCGGAGAGGCGGCTCGACAACCTGGAGAAGCACATTCGCTGCACCTCAGCAAAGCGCAAAGTCAGTGTCTCATCCGCCATGACGGTTTACCTTCCACATGTTGTTCACACATGATAACTCTCCACTGTACATGTTAAACCTGTTGATGACTCTCCACTGTACATAGCATGTTAAACCTGCTGATAACTCTCCACTGTACATGTAAAACCTGCTCATGACTCCACTGTACATAGCATGTTAAACCTGCTGATAACTCTCCACTGTACTGCTGATAACGCTCCACTGTACATGGTAAACCTGCTGATAAATCTCCACTGCACATGTAAAACCTGCTCATGACTCTCCACTGTACATGTTAAACCTGCTGTTAACTCTCCACTGTACTGCTGATAACGCTCCACTGTACATGGTAAACCTGCTGATAAATCTCCACTGCACATGTAAAACCTGCTCATGACTCTCCACTGTACATGTTAAACCTGCTGTTAACTCTCCACTGTACTGCTGATAACGCTCCACTGTACATGGTAAACCTGCTGATAAATCTCCACTGCACATGTAAAACCTGTTCATGACTCTCCACTGTACATGTTAAACCTGCTCATAACTCTCCACTATACATGTTAAACCTTCTGATGGGTCTCACTAAAATCCGAAATGGAGCGAAATGGACCTCAAAATCCGAAATGGAGCGAAATGGACCTCAAAATCCATCACCATCGCAGTCACCACCGTCATCGCTGCCATCACCATCGCAGTCAGCGTCACAGTCACCATTGCAGTCATCGGGTTCATCAGGGGACATCAATGCACTGGGAGGACAGGACCTTCCATCCGGCAAGTTCCAGCCCATCGCAGATGTCATAAAACTCCTCACGACACTCAGCACAGCCACTCATCAAATCATCCCGGAAGGCCACAAGAACAACATCTACTTCATAGTGGATAACCAGCGCAACCACGGACGTCGGACAGCTGGATTGCGGAGTGAGTTTGTGGATGACTGTGGATCTTGGAAGTCAAGCCCCTCTCCCTGGTTTGATTTTGGTTAGTACTCCATGATTTTGAAGGTCCATTTCGCTCCATTTCGGATTTTGAGTCCATTTCGGATGATTTTGAAGGTCCATTTCGCTACATTTCGGATTTTGAGTCCATTTCGGATGATTTTGAAGGTCCATTTCGCTCCATTTCGGATTTTGAGTCCATTTCGGATGATTTTGAAGGTCCATTTCGCTCCATTTCGGATTTTGAGTCCATTTCGGATGATTTTGAAGGTCCATTTCGCCCCATTTCGGATTTTGAGTCCATTTCGGATGATTTTGAAGGTCCATTTCGCTCCATTTCGGATTTTGAGTCCATTTCGGATTTTAGTGAGACCGCCTTTTCTGATAACTCTCCACTCTACATGTTAAACCTGCTGATAACTCTCCACTGTACATGTTAAACCTGCTGATAACTCTCCACTGTACATGTAAAACCTGCTCACGACTCTCCACTGTACATGTAAAACCTGCTCACGACTCTCCACTGTACATGTAAAACCTGCTCACGACTCTCCACTGTACATGTAAAACCTGCTCATGACTCTCCACTGTACATGTAAAACCTGCTCACGACTTTCCACTGTACATGTAAAACCTGCTCACGACTTTCCACTGTACATGTAAAACCTGCTCACGATTCTCCACTGTGCGTGTAAAACCTGCTCACGACTCTCCACTGTACATGTACAACTTGCTCACGACTTTCCACTGCACATGTAAAACCTGCTGATAAATCTCCACTGTACATGTAAAACCTGCTCATGACTCCACTGTACATGTAGAACCTGCTCATGACTCTCCACTGTACATGCAAAACCTGCTGATAAATCTCCACTGTACATGTAAAACCTGCTCATGACTCTCCACTGGACATGTAAAACCTGCTCATGACTCTCCACTGCACATGTTAAACCTGCTGATGACTTTCCACTGCAAATGTTAAACCTGCTGATGACTTTCCACTGCAAATGTTAAACCTGCTGATAACTCTCCACTCTACATGTTAAACCTGCTGATAACTCTCCACTGTACATGTTAAACCGGCTGATGACTCTCCACTGAACATGTTAAACCTGCTGATGACTCTCCACTGTACATGGCAAACCTGCTGATAACTCTCCACTGTACATGTTAAACCTGCTGATAACTCTCCACTGTACATGTTAAACCTGCTGATAACTCTCCACTGTACATGTTAAACCTGCTCACGACTCTCCACTGTACATGCAAAACCTGCTCACGACTCTCCACTGTACATGTAAAACCTGCTCGCGACTCTCCACTGTACATGTAAAACCTGCTCACGACTCTCCACTGTACATGTAAAACCTGCTCACGACTCTCCACTGTACATGTAAAACATTCTCACGACTCTCCACTGTACATGTAAAACCTGCTCACGACTCTCCACTGTCCATGTAAAACCTGCTCACGACTCTCCACTGTACATGTAAAACCTGCTGACGACTTTCCACTGTACATGTAAAACCTGCTCACGACTCTCCACTGTACATGTAAAACCTGCTCACGACTCCACTGTACTTGTAAAACCTGATCAATACTCTCTACTGTACATGTAAAACCTGCTCACGACTCTCCACTGTACATGTAAAACCTGCTCACGACTCTCCACTGTACATGTAAAACCTGCTCACGACTCCACTGTACATGCAAAACCTGCTCACGACTCTCCACTGTACATGTAAAACCTGCTCACGACTCTCCACTGTACATGTAAAACCTGCTCACGACTCTCCACTGTACATGTAAAACCTGCTCACGACTCTCCACTGTACATGTAAAACCTGCTCACGACTCTCCACTGTACATGTAAAACCTGCTCATGACTCTCCACTGTACATGTAAAACTTGCTCACGACTCTCCACTGTGCATGTAAAACCTGATGTTTAATATCTTGGGTGGAGGACTCCAGGCGACTGCTCTACCGAGTGCTGGACTACCCTTATGTTCTGAGGAGGAACCAAGTACAGTTCATTTAAAGGGGCACCCTACATCTGGCAAATAAAGTACGTTTACTTTTTCATGCAGGTGTATGAATCAAATTGGCGCCCCTTTATTGTCCCCCGTCGCACCGCGGAGCGAAAGGGGGGCGAAGGTTTTTCCGTGCGGGTGTGCGTGCGTGCGTACGTGCGTGCGTAAGCGAAGGACCGCATTCGAATTTGGTGTGTGGTTGCAACCCACGTCAAAATCCAAGATAGCCACCACCATGTATGTCTGATGCCATGTATGTCTGAACCTTGTGAGCGGAATATCTTGAAAAATAAGCGAAGTACCAACTTCTAATCTGGTGTGTGGGTGTATCTAGGCAAAAGGAAGAACGCTATGGAAAATTGGGTCGCCACATCAAAATCCAAGATGGCCGCCGCCATCTATGTCTGAACCTTGTGAGCGGAATATCTTGAAAAATAAGCGAAGTACCAACTTCTAATCTGGTGTGTGGGTGTGAATGAATGAATGATCGTTTTAAGGCCATTTTCCCCGCTAGAGCGGGGGTTAGCCTTGCAGGCCCCATGACAATCATGGTTCCCTGTTTGAGGCAATGTTTTTATGGCCGGATGCCCTTCCTGACGCCAACCCTTGGTCACGCTCTTACGATGCGCAGGGATACGGTGTACCTATTCTAAACCGGGGTACACACCGGGATCATTCATCCCAGCAAGCTGGTACTCAATTTGCCGACCTCAGAAGGATGACAGGCTGAGTCAACCCCCCTGGCGTTAATTCAGCGATCGACCGGGATTCGAACCCAGGATCCTAGGATCCCAAGCCGGCACCCTAACCGCTAAGCCAACACCAGGCTATCCAGGCTTGGTGTATCTAGGCATAAGGAAGAACGCTATTGAAAATTGGGTCGCCACGTCAAAATCCAAGATAGCCGCCACCATATATATGTCTGAACCTTGTGAGCGGAATATCTTGAAAATTAAGCGAAGTACCAACTTCTAATCTGGTGTGTGGGTGTATCTAGGTACAAGGAAGAAGGCTATTGAAAATTGGGTCGCCACATTAAAATCCAAGATGGCCGCCACCATATATATGTCTGAACCTTGTGAGCGAAATATCTTGAAAAACAAGCGTTACGCCTAGGTCCCCCATCGGTGAAGTGATGCGAGTTGACAAAGTGGAAGAGGCAAGGCGGCCATCTTTGGATTTTGACGTGGCGACCCAATTTTCAATAGCGTTCTTCCTTATGCCGAGATACACCCACACACCGAATTAGAAGTTGGTACTTCGCTTATTTTTCAAGATATTCATCTCACAAGGTTCAGACGTACATGGCGGTGGCCATCTTGGATTTTGACGTGGCAACACAATTTTCAATGGCGTTCTTCCTTGTGCCTCGATACACCCACACACCAGATTAGAAGTTGGTACTTCGCTTATTTTTCAATATATTCAGCTCACAAGGTTCAGACATACATAGCATCAGACATACATGGTGGCGGCCATCTTGGATTTTGACGTGGGTTGTGCCCACACACCAAATTCGAATGCGGTCCTTCGCTTATGCACGCACGCCCGCATGCACGCACGCACGCACGCATGCACGGACGGACGGACGGACGGACACACGGACAGAGGGGAAACCATAGTCCCCCTTTCGCTCCACGGTGCGACGGGGGCAATAAGCGAAGTACCAACTTCTAATCTGGTGTGTGGGTGTATCTAGGCATAAGGAAGAACCCTATTGAAAATTGGGTCGCCACGTCAAAATCCAAGATGGCCACCACCATATATATGTCTGAACCTTGTGAGTGAAATATCTGGAAAAATAAACGAACTACTAACTTCTAATCTGGTGTGTGAGTGTATCTACGCATACGGAAGAACGCTATTGAAAATTGGGTCGCCACGTCAAAATCCAAGATGGCCGCCGCCATGTATCTCTGAACCTTGTGAGCGGAATATCTTGAAAAATAAGCAAAGTACCAACTTCTAATCTGGTGTGTGGGTGTATCTCGGCATAACGAAGAACGCTATTGAAAATTGGGTCACCACATCAAAATCCAAGATGGCCGCCTCCATGTATGTCTGAACCTTGTGAGCGAAATATCATATCATAGCATGTTTTCTGCGTCTTCCACTTTGTCAACTCACATCACTTCCCCGACGGGGGACCGAGGCTTAACGCTTGTTTATATGAGCTTTTCTAAAGCATTACTTGGTTCCTCCTAAGAACACAAGGGTAGTCCAGCATGCACACAATATTTTTTGAATGTCCCTTTGAGAGGTTCCACCAATATGTCAGTACAATGGAAACACGCTACCAGGGTGGGGTTTAAACCCCAACATGATCTATCCTTGGTGATGTGAGCGACGAGCATGGTGAGAGGTTCCACCAATATATCAGCACAATGGAGACACGCTACCAGGGGGGTTTGAACCCAACATGATCTATCCTTGGTGATGTGAGCGGCGAGAATGTTGAGAGGGGTCCACCAATATATCAGCACAATGAAGACACGCTACCAGGGTGGGGTTTAAACCCCAACATGATCTATCCTTGGTGATGTGAGCGACGAGAATGTTTAGAGGTTCCACCAATATATCAGCACAATGGAGACACGCTACCAGGGTGGGGTTTAAACCCCAACATGATCTATCCTTGGTGATGTGAGTGACGAGCATGGTGAGAGGTTCCACCAATATATCAGCACAATGGAGACACGCTACCAGGGTGGGGTTTAAACCCCAACATGATCTATCCTTGGTGATGTGAGCGACGAGAATGTTTAGAGGTTCCACCAATATATCAGCACAATGGAGACACGCTACCAGGGTGGGGTTTAAACCCCAACATGATCTATCCTTGGTGATGTGAGTGACGAGCATGGTGAGAGGTTCCACCAATATATCAGCACAATGGAGACACGCTACCAGGGTGGGGTTTAAACCCCAACATGATCTATCCTTGGTGATGTGAGCGACGAGAATGTTTAGAGGTTCCACCAATATATCAGCACAATGGAGACACGCTACCAGGGGGGTTTAAACCCCAACATGTTGGGGGACTACTGCTGGTTTCTTTGGAGACAAACCACTGCTCGTCACAAGTGTAAAGGAAGTGCTTATAGCATTTCTAAATAGTTAATGTACACTTTATAGGTTATAAAATATGATTATGTTGTTCAATGTGCTTCAGTTTATGGTTAATACTTACTGTACATTATACAATGGTGTTTATATATTGTGCAATGTGCTTGATTCTTTTTTTAAATAAACAATGCTTGAAAAATGTCATTTTTCTGTAACAAAATCTCCTGACGTGCTGAGTCAATTCTGACGTCATATTTGGAATCGGCTCAAATTAATAAAGGGCACCTCCATTTATCTCGGTCGCAGACGGAAAGTTTACTTTTTGTTGTCCTGTGTTATCAGTAACTTGGGTACTTCCCTGTGTCCAGGAGCTCCAAGGTATGTGATAATGGCAAATTATTCATCGTGTAGATGCAACACCTGTTTGAATGCATTATAAATACATAATCTCTTGATTGCCAAAATTATTGGGATAATTGAGAACCAATGTTGCGTGATAGAAGATGGACATAAAGCCATAAAGTTAATCTGACTTGCTGACATCTTCCCAACCCCATTGTTCCCTTTGACCTCTTTGTTCGCTTCATTCCATTTGAAGTTTCCAAACCAGCACCACACTGGGAAGGAACGGCTGTGGTCGGAGGAGAATTCAAGGAGCTGAAATTAACGGATTATCTTGGCAAATATCTCGTCTTCTTCTTCTTCCCTCTAGACTTGTGAGCAAAAGTATCTGCATTGGCATGGGTCAGCTGGGTTTTGATTAAACTGAGATAAGCTCTGTTGAGGTTATAATGTCATTTGAGGATGGGTGTTCCGTTTTAATGTTGTATGACTAGTTGTTCGGTGTTAATGTCAAATGAGGAGGAGGTGTCAGTTTTTAATGTGAAATGAGAAAGAGGTGTTGCATTTTCAAATGTCATAATAGGAGGAAGCGTTAGGTTTTTGTCATTTGAGGAGGAGGTTTTAGGTTTTTGCTATTTGAGAAGGAGGTGCTAGGTTTTTGTCATATGAGAAGGTGTTAGGTTGTCATCATTTGAGGAGGTGTTAGGTCTTTGCCATATCAGAAGGAGGTGTTACGTTTTTGTCATTTAAGGTGTTTGGGTTTTCTCATTTGAGGAGGAGGTTTTAGGTTTTTGGTATTTGAGAAGGAGGTGCTAGGTTTTTGTCATACAAGAAGGAGATGTTAGGCATTTGTCATATGAGAAGGAGGTGCTTGGTTTTTGTCATTTGCAGAGGTGGAGGACTGGAGGTGTTAGGTTTTTATCATTTGAGGAGCTTTTGAGTTTTTGTCATATGAGAAGGAGGTATTAGGTTTTTGTCATATCATTTGAGAAGGTGTTTGGTTTTTGTCATATGAGGTGTTAGGTTTTTGCCATTTGAGAAGGTGTTAGGATTTTGTCATAGGAGAAGGAGGTGTTATGCTTTTGTCATTTGAGGTGTTAGGGGTTTTGTCATTTGAGGAGGAGGTTTTATGTTTTTGGCATTTGAGAAGGAGGTGCTAGATTTTTGTCATATGAGGTGTTAGGTTTTCTTCATTTGAGGAGGTGTTGGGTCTTTGCCATATCAGAAGGAGGTGTTAGGTTTTGTCATATGAGAATGAGGTGTTAGGTTTTTGTCATATGAGAATGAGGTGTTAGGTTTTTGTCATTTGAGGTGTTATGGTTTCGTCATATGAGTAGGTATTTGAGTCATATGAGTAGGTATCATATGAGTAGGTCTTTATCATATGACGAGGTGATAGGTCTTTGTCAAATGAGAAGGAGGTGCTTGGTTTTTGTCATTTGCAGAGGTGGAGGTGTTAGGTCTTTATCATTTGAGGAGCTTTTGAGTTTTTGTCATATGAGAAGGATGTTAGTTTTTTGTCATTTGAGAAGGTGTTAGGGTTTTGTCATTTGAGGATGAGGTTTTTGGTATTTGAGAAGGAGGTGCTAGGTTTTTGTCATATGAGGTGTTCGGTTTTCTTCATTTGAGGAGGTGTTGGGTCTTTGCCATATCAGAAGTAGGTGTTAGGTTTTTGTCATATGAGAACGAGGTGTTAGGTCTTTGTCATTTGAAGAGGTGGATGTGTTAGGTTTTTATCATTTGAGGAGCTGTTGGGTTTTTGTCATATGAGAAGGGGGTGTTAGGTTTTTGTCATATGAAAAGGTGTGAGGTTTTTGTCATTTGAGAAGGTGTTCGGGTTTTGTCATATGAGAAGGAGGTGTTAGGTTTTTGTCATTTTTAGGTGTTAGGGTTTTGTCATATGAGGAGGAGGTGTGAGGTTTTTGTCATTTGAGAAGGTGTTAGGGTTTTGTCGTATGAGAAGGAGGTGTTAGGTTTTTGTCATTTTTAGGTGTTAGGGTTTTGTCATATGAGGAGATGTTAGGTTTTTGTCATTTGAAGAGGTGGAGGTGTTATGTTTTTGTCATTTGAGAAGGATGTTTGGTTTTTGTTACTTGAAAAGGTGCTAGGATTATGCCATATGAGAATCAGGTGTTAGGTTTTTGTCATATGGGAAGGAGGTGTTAGGTTCTTTTCATTTGAGAAGGTGTTCAGTTTTTGTCATATGATAAGGTGGTGTTAGGATTTTTGTCACATGAGGTGTTAAGTGTTTGCATATGAGGAGGAGGTGTTAGGTTTTTTTCATTCGAGAAGGTGTTCGATTTTGTCATATGAGAAGGAGATGTTTGGTTTTTGTCATTTGAAACGTTTTTAGGATTTTGCCATATGAGAACGACGTGTTCGGTTTTTGTCATGTGAGAAGGTGGTGTTAGTTATTATGTTTTTCATTCGGGAAGATGTTCGGTTTTTGTCATATGAGAAGGAGGTGTTAGGTTTTTGTCATTTGAGGAGGTGGAGGTGTTACGTTTTTGTCATTTGAGAAGGTGGTGTTATAATTTAATCTCATATGAGGAGGCGGTCTTGGGTTTTTTCATTCTGGAAGTTGTTTGGTTTTTGTCATATGAGAAGGAGGTGTTCGGTTTTTGTCATTTTTAGGTGTTAGGGTTTTGTCATATGAGGAGGAGATGTTAGGTTTTTGTCATTTGAAGAGGTGGAGGTGTTATGTTTTTGTCATTTGAGAAGGATGTTTGGTTTTTGTTACTTGAAAAGGTGCTAGGATTATGCCATATGAGAATCAGGTGTTAGGTTTTTGTCATATGGGAAGGAGGTGTTAGGTTCTTTTCATTTGAGAAGATGTTCAGTTTTTGTCATATGATAAGGTGGTGTTAGGATTTTTGTCACATGAGGTGTTAAGTGTTTGCATATGAGGAGGAGGTGTTAGGTTTTTTTCATTCGAGAAGGTGTTCGATTTTGTCATATGAGAAGGAGATGTTTGGTTTTTGTCATTTGAAACGTTTTTAGGATTTTGCCATATGAGAACGACGTGTTCGGTTTTTGTCATATGAGAAGGTGGTGTTAGTTATTATTTTTTTCATTCGGGAAGATGTTCGGTTTTTGTCATATGAGAAGGAGGTGTTAGGTTTTTGTCATTTGAGGAGGTGGAGGTGTTACGTTTTTGTCATTTGAGAAGGTGGTGTTATAATTTAATCTCATATGAGGAGGCGGTCTTGGGTTTTTTCATTCTGGAAGTTGTTTGGTTTTTGTCATATGAGAAGGAGGTGTTAGGTTTTTGTCATTTTTAGGTGTTAGGGTTTTGTCATATGAGGAGGAGATGTTAGGTTTTTGTCATTTGAAGAGGTGGAGGTGTTATGTTTTTGTCATTTGAGAAGGATGTTTGGTTTTTGTGACTTGAAAAGGTGCTAGGATTATGCCATATGAGAATCAGGTGTTAGGTTTTTGTCATATGGGAAGGAGGTGTTAGGTTCTTTTCATTTGAGAAGATGTTCAGTTTTTGTCATATGATAAGGTGGTGTTAGGATTTTTGTCACATGAGGTGTTAAGTGTTTGCATATGAGGAGGAGGTGTTAGGTTTTTTTCATTCGAGAAGGTGTTCGATTTTGTCATATGAGAAGGAGATGTTTGGTTTTTGTCATTTGAAACGTTTTTAGGATTTTGCCATATGAGAACGACGTGTTCGGTTTTTGTCATATGAGAAGGTGGTGTTAGTTATTATTTTTTTCATTCGGGAAGATGTTCGGTTTTTGTCATATGAGAAGGAGGTGTTAGGTTTTTGTCATTTGAGGAGGTGGAGGTGTTACGTTTTTGTCATTTGAGAAGGTGGTGTTATAATTTAATCTCATATGAGGAGGCGGTCTTGGGTTTTTTCATTCTGGAAGTTGTTTGGTTTTTGTCATATGAGAAGGAGGTGTTAGGTTTTTGTCATTTTTAGGTGTTAGGGTTTTGTCATATGAGGAGGAGATGTTAGGTTTTTGTCATTTGAAGAGGTGGAGGTGTTATGTTTTTGTCATTTGAGAAGGATGTTTGGTTTTTGTGACTTGAAAAGGTGCTAGGATTATGCCATATGAGAATCAGGTGTTAGGTTTTTGTCATATGGGAAGGAGGTGTTAGGTTCTTTTCATTTGAGAAGGTGTTCAGTTTTTGTCATATGATAAGGTGGTGTTAGGATTTTTGTCACATGAGGTGTTAAGTGTTTGCATATGAGGAGGAGGTGTTAGGTTTTTTTCATTCGAGAAGGTGTTCGATTTTGTCATATGAGAAGGAGATGTTTGGTTTTTGTCATTTGAAACGTTTTTAGGATTTTGCCATATGAGAACGACGTGTTCGGTTTTTGTCATATGAGAAGGTGGTGTTAGTTATTATTTTTTTCATTCGGGAAGATGTTCGGTTTTTGTCATATGAGAAGGAGGTGTTAGGTTTTTGTCATTTGAGGAGGTGGAGGTGTTAGGTTTTTGTCATTTGAGGAGGTGGAGGTGTTACGTTTTTGTCATTTGAGAAGGTGGTGTTATAATTTAATCTCATATGAGGAGGTGGTCTTGGGTTTTTTCATTCTGGAAGTTGTTTGGTTTTTGTCATATGAGAAGGAGGTGTTAGGTTTTTGTAATTTGAGAAGGTGGTGTTTTAATTTAATCTCGTATGAAGAGGAGGTGTTGGGTTTTAATGTCATATGAGAAAGAGGAGTTAGGTTTTTGTCATTTGAGGAGGTGGAGGTGTTAGGTTTTTGTCATTTGAGAAGGTGTTGTTTTAATTTAATCTCGTATGAGGAGGTGTTGGGTTTTAATGTCATATGAGAAAGAGGAGTTAGGTTTTAATGTCATACGATGAGGTGTTAGGTTATAATATCCTGATATGAGGAGGTGTTACATTTTAATATCATACCCTGAGGAGGTGTTAGGTTATAATGTCCTGCGAGGATGAGGTGTTCAGATTACTCAGCCACGGCATGCGATACGATTGTTGAGTTTTGTGTCGATTTTCAGATCGTTAGACACTCGTATCTAATTGGTTGTTTTAACACCTGTCGTGCTGTTTCCGTTTCACCCTTTCTCCAGCACCTTCGTTTGTCCCACTGAGCTTGTCGGGTTCAGTGACAGAATTTCAGAATTCCGTGATGTTGGAGCAGAAGTTGTGGCAGTTTCTGTTGATTCTCAGTTCACTCACCTTGCTTGGTAAGTGTTTTGTAGTAACTCCTACAAGGAGGAAGTGAAATGTTTCATAGCTTGATAATGTGATGCAGCAGGAAGTGGTGAACGATGGCAGAGTCGAATCTGATAGTATTGTGAGGAGTTACTCGTGTAATTGGAGCCATTTTGTGATGGAATGCACCAAACTTGCATCAATTTCTGCTTGGATTTGTTTGATGATCTGTACACTGTATGACGTCACTTCCATCATGGTCTTGCCAGGAACATTTCTCTGTCTTTGTGCAATCTTAGTCTCATTTCTAAACGGATCTGAAGACGCACAACATGTGAAATGATGGCGAAGTGTTTGATGTTTTGTAATAGTGAAAGGGAACGGGTGGACGAGGAATGAATGAATGAATGATCGTTTTAAGGCCATTTTCCCCGCTAGAGCAGGGGTTAGCCTTGCGGGCCCCATGACAATCATGGTTCCCTGTTTGAGGCGATGTTTTTATGGCCGGATGCCCTTCCTGGCGCCAACCCTTAGTCGCCTCTTACGATGCGAAGGGATACGGTGGACCTATTCTAAATCGGGGTACACACCGGGATCATTCATCCCAGCAAGCTGGTACTCAATTTGCCGACCTCGGAAGGATGACAGGCTGAGTCAACCCCCCTGGCGTTAATTCAGCGATCGACCGGGATTCGAACCCAGGATCCTAGGATCGCAAGCCAGCACCCTAACCGCTAAGCCAACACCAGGCTAAACGGGTGGACGAGGAATGATTGATATTTTGGGAGGATGGTCAAATAGTCTTTTCCTCCCCTCCTCTCCCCCCCCCCCCCCCCCCCACCCCCCTTGCCCTAACCTCTCCCTTCTCCCCCAATCACTTGCATGTAAAATTGGAAGGTGGGTGTCCCAAACTCTCATTTTCCTACCACCGTTGGTTTTCAATGCGTTCGGTGTAGTTTTATTGTTGTTCGGTGTAGTTTTATTGTTGTTCAGTGTAGTTTTATTGTTGTTCAGTGTAGTTTTATTGTTGTTCGGTGTAGTTTTATTGTTGTTCGGTGTAGTTTTATTGTTGTTCGGTGTAGTTTTATTGTTCGGTGTAGTTTTATTGTTGTTCGGTGTAGTTTTATTGTTGTTCGGTGTAGTTTTATTGTTGTTCGATGTAGTTTTATTGTTGTTCGGTGTAGTTTTATTGTTGTTCAGTGTAGTTTTATTGTTGTTCAGTGTAGTTTTATTGTTGTTCGGTGTAGTTTTATTGTTGTTCGGTGTAGTTTTATTGTTGTTCGGTGTAGTTTTATTGTTGTTCGGTGTAGTTTTATTGTTGTTCGGTGTAGTTTTATTGTTCGGTGTAGTTTTATTGTTGTTCAGTGTAGTTTACCATGCATATTTGGTCTGGTTCAACCAGAGTGCGGAAAGAGAACATGACATGATGTGAGCGATCTCATCTGCGTTTGATTCTCGAGGGAATAAGAAGTCGGAACCAACGAGAAGTGCATTCTGATTATTTATTTTTTGTAAGAAGTGTTTTTTGCATCATCAAGTAAACTGTCCTTTCAGAAGCAAACGGTGACAAAAAAAACACTCATGGAATCCTTTTAAAATGGTCAGCTTTGATGACCTGGCTCAATTCCAAATTCCGAGCTCTAGATCTTCTGCAGAAAAGGAAACGCCTGCTGTGGTAGAACTTGCCTTCTTACCAGAGGATAGACGTATCGGATAAGGTTATCATGTGACGGTGTGAACATGCATCATTCAATGGTGCTTCTTCATTCCCCAGGATAAACACCCCCAGAAAGCAGGGGGGCCTTGGTCATCTCCAGTTTCCTCTGCTGTCTGATCTAACCCACAAGATATCACGTGACTATGGGGTCTTGATGCCAGACCTTGGTCACTCGCTCCGGTAAGTTTATAACTGTTCTTCTGAACTGCATTTCCCCTTTATTCCGGAGTTTTGTGGTACATGTGGGCTCGTGTACCTCTTCGCCCTTGATTTTCTTGCCAATGTTTAGTGCCATCTCCACCATTTTTGCACTGAATTGCTATCCTCTTTTTTAATGGTGTATTTTCTGTTTCAAATTTTATTTGTTGTCCAACATGAACACTGATAAAAGCTACAAAGACAAAACATAGTTTGGATTGGGATGCCACTGGGTGCTGGGAAGCGACAGGGCATAGTCACATGTAGGGTCAGTGTTGCGAATGTACGGAAGCTGCCAGGCATAAGACGCCGCTGTGTGTTGGGTGGTGGTTGGAAGTGTGGACCTGTCAGGCGTCATGCGGTGGTGCGGTGGTGGGAGGAGGGGTGGAAAGAGTGCACCTTAAGGAGGTTTTGTTTTTCTTTTATTGTTTTGATTTCCTTGCTCACTCCTTTTTTAACCCTAAGCTTCCTTTCTTCAGGGGATTGTTCATCATTGATCCTCGAGGTGTGCTGCGGCAGATGACTTTAAACGATCTTCCTGTGGGACGGTCAGTGGATGAGACTTTGAGGCTGGTGCAAGCTTTCCGGTACACTGATAGCCATGGAGAGGGTGAGGATGAGATCCAAACGCTCACTCGCAACAACAAATCTAAGGTGTAGTGGTTATACAAAGGAAGGAATTTTTTTATACATGGATTGAAACCATGGAAGAGCATGATGACAAATGGAGTAGGTCACCACACACTTGTATTGGGGTGTAGGGGAGCAGGTGGAAATGAGAAAGAATAAAAAGAAGCAATCTCAACAGGATTGAACACGATGAATGAATATGAATGAATGATCGTTTTAAGGCCATTTTTCCCGCTGGGGCGGGGGCTAGCCTTGCGGGCCCCATGACAATCATGGTTCCCTGTTTTTTGAGGCAATGTTTTTATGGCCAGATGCCCTTCCTGACGCCAACCCTTGGTCACGCTCTTACGATGCGCAGGGATACGGTGTACCTATTCTAAATCGGGGTACACACCGTGATCATTCATCCCAGCAAGCTGGTACTCAATTTGCCGACCTCGGAAGGATGACAGGCTGAGTCAACCCCCCTGGCGTAGCGATCGATCGGGATTCGAAGCCAGGATCCCAGGATCCCAAGCCGGCACCCTAACCGCTAAGCCAACACCAGGCTAGGATTGAACACTATAAAAAATAATAATAATAACCACCTTTAGAGGCCATTTTTCCCCGCAAAGCGGGGGTTGGCCTTTTTCGGGAACCGTGGTTGTTGTTGTTTTTTGGTCCCCTTTTTGAAGCAATGTTTTACGGCCAGATGCCTTTCCTGCCGCCAACCCTTTTTGCCGCCTTTAACGACAAACAGGGAATTACCAGTGAACTGGTACTCAATTAGCCGACCTCGGAAGGATGACAGGCTGAGTCAACCCCCCTGGCGTTAATTCAGCGATCGACCGGGATTCGAACCCAGGATCCTAGGATCCTAAGCCGGCACCCTAGCCGCTAGCCCAACACCAGGGTCTAGGATTGAACACTATGAAGGTAGGTAATGGTGGTGAAACGAGATGATGGTGATATGCCACAGTGAGTAAGACAATTTGATGGATCTCGGGAGGTGGTTTCGCCAACTGCAAAAGAGGAGCAAAAGCGTGAAAGTGAGCTGCTATCTAGCAGGCTAACACAGATAGGTATGAGATGAATGTGTGCAACCTGGCAAGGTTCAGGGGGGCAGGGGACAGATGGAGGAATGCTCAGATGAGGGAAGGCCACTTATTACCTCGTAAAACATAGAGGCAAGCAACCTGTCTGTGGTGGAAGACTGGCAGGTCTTGAGCTCAATTCATGGCAATTATACCGAGGACTTTGATTCCACTGCATCCAGAGGGCAAACTGACAAACGAGTGCCCTGGCCCACAAAGGGGAGGCCTACTCCACAACATGGTGCACAACTGCATTGTATGTTGTTGGCAGCAGTTAGTGGATTCAGGAAACACTCGGTGCGGTGTGGAATACCCAAGTAATGGTGAGCACTGATGGCCAGATTGGAAATATACCAAGTTTTACCTGATAGCCAGGTTAAGGGGTTTGAGAGGATCAGCTTACATTTGCATCGGGCTGTTGAGGTTGAGATCCTTTTTAGAGAGAGATTGAGGACTTTGGACGACTTGGATCAAAACTCGTGCTCCAGCTGCATGATTAGTTATTGGATCTAATCCAAGTCAGCAGATAGAAAGGTATTCTATCGTTCTGTCTCCAAGGTGAGTAACCTTTTGGTATATAGTTCAATTTATTAGCTTACTGGAGCCATGGGTTTAAAGGAAGGTAAGTCTGTCATTGATGTACAAGAGAAACTAGGCCCAGAATGCTGCTTAAAGGGCATCATCTATCTATATAAACGCGAGGTGTGTGTGTGTGTGTGTGTGTGTGTGTGTGTGTGTGTGTGTGTGTGTGTGTGTGTGTGTGTGTGTGTGTGTGTGTGTGTGTGTGTGTGTGTGTCCAGCTTTTGTGTGTGCGTTTTATTCGGAGATGGTCCCCCCCCCCTCCTTTTCCTCCCCTCCTCTCCCCTCACCTTCCCCTCCCCTCCCCTCTCTCCCCTCCCCTCTCTCCCCTCCCCTTAATCAAACTCTGGGGATTAAAAACGATTAATGTCTAGGTCTTGGAGGAGGGCGGTACACACAGGTAACGGAAGAGAGTTGTAATTAAACAAAACTACACATGGCAGAGACCTACGCCATAAGCCGAGTTCATGTTTCTTCCAAACTCGTTGCAACCATCGAGCCACGATTTGAAATTTTGTTTTTTCTCAGCGATGCTTAGCATGAAAACAAACAACAACAACAACAACATGCATTTTAAGGCCATTTTCCCTGCTAGAGCGGGGGTTAGCCTTGCGGTCCCCATGACAATCTTCTCCATCTTGCCCTATTTTCTGCATCTCTCCTTGTTAACCCCCTTGCCCGCATTTCTTCTTCCACCATCTTTAGCCAAGTCATTCTCGGTCTTCCCCGTCCTCTACTTCCTTCTACATTCATTTCCATCACTCTTCTCAACCAGTCACTTTCATCCTTCCTCAACACATGACCAAACCATCTCAACCTGTTCCTCTTCACAACATCAATCACAGGCTCTATTCCCATCATTTTTCGCAATTCATCATTTGTCTTCCTCTCTCTCAACGATACTCCGCACATCCATCGAACCATTCGCATTTCCACCCTTTCCAACCTTCGTTGCTGCTCTACGTTCATTACCCATGTCTCGCTCCCATAAATCATAACACTTCTCACACATGCAGCATACACCTTTCCCTTCAGCTTCAACGACACCCCCCTCCTCATCAGCACGCCACTCAGTTCCCGAAACTTATTCCATGCACATCTCACTCCAGCAACCGTTGCCGAGTCTGATCCACCTGCTCCATTCAGCATGTCTCCGAGGTAGCAAAATGTTTTCACACCTTCCAGCTTCACGCCGTCTCCAAGATCCAACTCAACATTTCATCCATCTGCAGCTCCCTCTGTGCACACCTTACATTTGAATGTAGCTGCCACACTGGTTAATGACCCTCTCAGACCACGACATTTTTGATGAACCCACTCAGCGCACATTGTACATTGAATGGAGTTCACTCCGACACCCTTCCTGCACACAGCACAGGGCCACTTCACAGTTCTTTCCACCTCACCACATGCTTTACCACTTGCCATCACCTTCGTCTTTCCGATATTCACCTTCAGACCTTTTGTCTCCATACATTCCTTCCACTTGTTCATCTTTTCCTTCAGTCCATCCATACTTTCCGCAATCAACACCAGATCATCTGCATACAACAACTCCCACGGTAAACCCTCCTTTACGTTCTGAGCCAGCACCTCCATCACAGCTACAAATAGTAATGGACTTAGTACCGACCCCTGATGCATTCCCACCTTCACCTCAAACTCACCACTGTTCCCGTCCTTCGTCCTTACAGCTGTGCGCTCTTTTGTACATTGACATCACTACTCTGATCAACCATTCCTCCACTCCTAACTTCCTGATGGCCCATGTCAATACTTTGCGTGGAACCCTATCGAATGCTTTCTCCAGATCAACAAACCCAAGAAACAACTTCTTCCTCTTCTCCATGTACTTCTCCTGCAACTGCATCACAATAAAAAGCGCGTCTGTCGTTCCTCTTCCTGGCATAAATCCAAACTGCATTTCGTCGATCTTCACTTTCTTCCTTATCCTCCTCTCCAACACCCTTTCCAATACCTTCATTCCATGCTCCAATGACTTTATCGCTCGGTACGAGCCACACTCTAGAGGGTCACCTTTCCCCTTGTATAGAGGGACGAGGGTACTCAGTTCCCAATCCACTGGAATGCGGCCTTCTTTCACCGCCAGATTACAGATCTCTGTCATTCTCTTCACACCCCAACTTCCTGCTGCCTTCAAAATATCTCCCACAACTCCCGTCGGCCCTCCCGCTTTTCTACCCTTCATTGCTTTTATCGCTTCCTCAACTTCCTTTTCAGTAATCTTCTCTGCCGGTCCTAAAACTGGGTTACTCTCGATGTTGCCATCCCATTCATTCTCTGTATTCAACAGCATTTCCATGTATCTTTTCCATCTTCCTTTAATTCCATCTGGGTCCACAACGATTTGTCCCACTTCATCCTTCAAGCAACTCACCCCCATCACATCACACCTCTCTTTCGCTATCTGCTTTGCAATCCTGAATACCGCTCTCTGACCCTCTTCCGAATCCAAGCGTTCTCCGAACATTTTCCTACATGCCTCCTGCGCCTTTGCTACCTCTTTCTTTGCAGCCTTCTTGGCTGCCTTATAACTTTCATGCTCTGCTGTTTCTGCTCCCGTACCCTTCGCCTTCTGCCACTCCTTGAACTTCTTCCTCTTCTCGTCAATCCTCTTTCCAACTTCATCATCCCACCACCATGTTTCCGAGTGCCTCGGTGGTCCTTTTGTCCATCCACATACCTCACCAACGGCTCCCAACAGACTAGCTTTCATTGACATCCAACTACTTTCAAGCTCAACCACATCATCCTCTACCCTAATCAGCCTCTCTTTTAATGCCTCCCTTACTGTCACCTCTTTCAACCTCCACACTTCATTCTCGGTTGGTACTTCACCCGCCGAGCTCTCCTTGCACCTTTCACCCTTATGTCGCAGACAACCAAGTGGTGCTGTGAAACAGCCTCCTCCCCCGGGATCACCTTTGTGTCCCGGAGGTGCCCCCTATCTCGCCTACGCACCATCAGGTAGTCAACGGTTGTCGTCGACCCACCTGACGTGTATGTAACAAGCTTATTATCCTCTTTCTGGAACTGAGTATTACAAATCAACAAATCAGCTCCATCGGCAAACTCCAAAATCCTTTCACCTTCTCCATTTCTCACACCATATCCTTAACCCCCATGAACTCCCTCAAAACCATCCATACTCCTTCCCACATGTCCATTTAGGTCTCCTCCTTCCACAACAACTTCCTCATCTTTCACGTTTTCCATCAGCTTCTCTATCGCACACCAGAACTTGTCCTTCTCTTCATCGCTCCGACCAACCTGCGGAGCATATCCTGAGATGACGTTCACCAAGAGCTTTACAATCATCATTTTCACCATCATCAACCTATCACTCACTCTCGTCACACTCACCACACTGTCTACAAACTCCTCAGAAAACAGGACACCAACACCATTCACGCCCTCCAGGCACCCTTGGCACACAAACTTGTATTTCTGTCCCTGCCTACCCTTCACCATTCTCACACCACTTCCCTTCCATCTCGTCTCTTGCACACAACATATGTCCACTCTTCTTCTGACCAATACTTCCACCACTTCTCCTGATCTCCCTGTCATTGTCCCTGCATTCCATGTCCCAAACCTCAGAAACCGATCTCCACTTCGGGCTGTACCCTGCCCATATGTAGTTGTTATTGTCATGGTTCTCTTTTTGAGGCAATGTTTTTATGGCCGGATGCCCTTCCTGACGCCAACCCTCTTAGTCGTCTCTTTCGACAAGCAGGGATACGGTGTACCTATTCTAATCCAGGGTAAACACTGGGAAACGTTTAAAACATGGAAATTCTGGGGTGGGGGAGGCGGCATCAGCGTCACGGCTGCGGTTTAAACATATTCCAACAATATCCAAACAGAACCATGAAAACCATGAAAAACAATCTGGGAAAAGTCTCCAAGCGAGAACGTGGGTTTGAGAAGGAAGGAGCAGAGGCGGAAGAGAAACGAGATACAGGGGGCAGGGGTGGCTGGGGGGTGGGGGGCATCATGGCTGCGGGGGCCCCATCAGCACCACGCCACGTTTGCCCGGTCAGCACCGCGGCGGCCTGGTCAGCACCACACCCTTGGAAAGGACTTCGATGCACGTCGGCCCAAAGCCTGGCGCGAAGTCCAAGGACATCAGCACGTCATCCGAAAACAGCTTCGGTTGGTGCGAACCACTTGGTCAATGGCGCGAACCAGGTCCCGACACGCCCTTGCTCGCTTGGCCCCGATGAGGGCCTCGCTGTGTGTTCTCCAAACGGGAAAAATCGCCCAAGCCGCGCTGGATTTCGGCAGCGGAAGCCTTGCTCGCTCGGCCCCGATGAAGGCCTCGCTGGGTGTTCTCCAAACAGGGGCAGAATCGCCCAAGCCGCGCTGCATTTCGGCGGTGGAAAGCAGCCACGAAGCGACGATATTCGGTCGGGCTTTTCATTGAATCTATGCTGCTGAATATCACACACGTCGGCCCGGTCGGCCCAGAGCCTGGCGCGAAGTCCCTTAGCATTAAAAAGTAGTTTCATATTCCACATTTAATTTCAAACGCACATTTTAATGGCGTCTACTACTTAGACTCTTCCTTCGACACTCTGAAAATCGCACTCGTTTTTGAACGCACTTCATATCATCCGAGATGAATCTGTGATGCTATTTTCGTCTGCTCGTTAGAAGATGGCAACCCCTGGGAGGCAGAAATTCTGATGTTTGATCCATTTTGTACCAAAACCACCGGTAAACTAGTGACATTCAAAGAGAATAGTTGGGCACGATTGAAAGAGTCTGCTGTGAAGATGTCCAGACAAGATGGTGCTGAAGAAATCATCGCTAACAGTGAGAAACTTGAAGGAGAAGGTGAGAACATAGCCAGAAGAAGCCAAACTAAAAAGAGGCTGTTTATATTTGTCATCGCTCTCCTCGTGATCATCGCTCTCCTCGTTGATCATCGCTCTCCTCGTTGATCATCGCTCTACTTGCTCTCCTTCTTGATCATCGCTCTCCTTGCTCTCCTTGTTGATCATCGCTCTACTTGCTCTCCTCGTTGATCCTCGCTCTACTTGCTCTCCTCGTTGATCATCGCTCTACTTGCTCTCCTCGTTGGTCATCGCTCTACTTGCTCTCCTCGTTGATCATCGCTCTACTTGCTCTCCTCGTTGATCATCGCTCTACTTGCTCTCCTCGTTGATCATCGCTCTACTTGCTCTCCTCATTGATCTTCGCTCTACTTGCTCTCCTCATTGATCATCGCTCTACTTGCTCTCCTCGTTGATCATCGCTGTCCTCGTTGATCATCACTCTACTTGCTCTCCTCATTGATCATCGCTCTACTTGCTTTCCTCATTGATCATCGCTCTACTTGCTCTCCTCGTTGATCATCGCTCTCCTCATTGATCATCGCTCTACTCGCTCTCCTTGTTGATCATTGCCCTACTTGCTCTCCTCGTTGATCATCGCTCTCCTCTTTCATCATCACTCTACTTGCTCTCCTCGTTGATCATCACTCTACTTTCTCTCCTCGTTGGTCATCGCTCCACTTGCCCTCCTCGTTGGTCATCGCTCTACTTGCTCTCCTCATTGATCATCGCTCTACTTGCTCTCCTCGTTGGTCATCGCTCTACTTGCTCTCCTCATTGATCATCGCTCTACTTGCTCTCCTCGTTGGTCATCGCTCTACTTGCTCTCCTCTTTGGTCATCGCTCCACTTGCTCTCCTCGTTGATCATCGCTCTACTTGCTCTCGTTGTTGATCATCGCTGTACTTGCTCTCCTCGTTGATCATCGCTCTACTTGCTCTCCTCGTTGGCCATCGTTCTACTTGCTCTCCTCGTTGATCATCGTGATACTTGCTCTCCTCATTGATCATCGCTCTACTTGCTCTCCTCATTGATCATCGCTCTACTTGCTCTCCTCGTTGATCCTCACTCTACTTGCTCTCCTCATTGATACTCGCTCTCCTCATTGATCATCACTCTACTTGCTCTCCTCGTTGGTCATCACTCATCACTCTACTTGCTCTCCTCGTTGATCATCGCTCTTCTTGCTCTCCGCATTGATCATCACTCTACATGCTCTCCTCGTTGATCATCGCTCTACTTGCTCTCCTTGTTGATCATCGCTCTCCTTGTTGGTCATCGCTCTACTTGCTCTCCTTGTTGATCATCGCTCTACTTGCTCTCCTTGTTGGTCATCGCTCTACTTGCTCTCCTCATCGGTCATCGCTCTACTTGCTCTCCTCGTTGATCATCTCTCTACTTGCTCTCCTCGTTGATCCTCGATCTACTTGCTCTCCTCGTTGATCCTCGCTCTACTTGCTCTCCTTGTTGATCCTTGCTCTCCTTGTTGATCATCGCTCTCCTTGTTGGTTATCGCTCTACTTGCTCTCCTTGTTGATCATCGCTCTACTTGCTCTCCTTGTTGATCATTGCCCTACTTGCTCTCCTCGTTGATCATCGCTCTCCTCTTTCGTCATCGCTCTACTTGCTCTCCTCGTTGATCATCACTCTACTTTCTCTCCTCGTTGGTCATCGCTCCACTTGCCCTTCTCGTTGGTCATCGCTCTACTTGCTCTCCTCATTGATCATCGCTCTACTTGCTCTCCTCGTTGGTCATCGCTCTACTTGCTCTCCTCATTGATCATCGCTCGACTTGCTCTCCTCGTTGGTCATCGCTCTACTTGCTCTCCTCTTTGGTCATCGCTCCACTTGCTCTCCTCGTTGATCATCGCTCTACTTGCTCTCGTTGTTGATCATCGCTGTACTTGCTCTCCTCGTTGATCATCGCTCTACTTGCTCTCCTCGTTGGCCATCGTTCTACTTGCTCTCCTCGTTGATCATCGCGATACTTGCTCTCCTCATTGATCATCGCTCTACTTGCTCTCCTCATTGATCATCGCTCTACTTGCTCTCCTCGTTGATCCTCACTCTACTTGCTCTCCTCATTGATACTCGCTCTCCTCATTGATCATCACTCTACTTGCTCTCCTCGTTGGTCATCACTCATCACTCTACTTGCTCTCCTCGTTGATCATCGCTCTTCTTGCTCTCCTCATTGATCATCGCTCTACATGCTCTCCTCGTTGATCATCGCTCTACTTGCTCTCCTTGTTGATCATCGCTCTCCTTGTTGGTCATCGCTCTACTTGCTCTCCTTGTTGATCATCGCTCTACTTGCTCTCCTTGTTGGTCATCGCTCTACTTGCTCTCCTCATCGGTCATCGCTCTACTTGCTCTCCTCGTTGATCATCTCTCTACTTGCTCTCCTCGTTGATCCTCGATCTACTTGCTCTCCTCATTGATCCTCGCTCTACTTGCTCTCCTTGTTGATCCTTGCTCTCCTTGTTGATCATCGCTCTCCTTGTTGGTCATCGCTCTACTTGCTCTCCTTGTTGATCATCGCTCTACTTGCTCTCCTTGTTGGTCATCGCTCTACTTGCTCTCCTCATCGGTCATCGCTCTACTTGCTCTCCTCGTTGATCATCGCTCTACTTGCTCTCCTCATCGGTCATCGCTCTACATGCTCTCCTCGTTGATCATCGCTCTACTTGCTCTCCTTGTTGATCATCGCTCTCCTTGTTGGTCATCGCTCTACTTGCTCTCCTTGTTGATCATCGCTCTACTTGCTCTCCTCGTTGATCATTGCTCTACTTGCTCTCATTAATCCTCGCTCTACTTACTCTCCTCATTGATCATCGCTCTACTTGCTCTCCTCGTTGATCCTCGCTCTACTTGCTCTCGCCGTTGATCCTCGCTCTACTTGCTCTCCTCGTTGATCCTTGCTCTCCTCGTTGATCCTTGCTCTCCTCTTTGATCATCGCTCGACTGCGCTCAATCAGTACATTCAGGCCCCTAGTCCAGGTAATTGTGGGTCGAGCGTTGAACGTAACTCCCTCAGCATTATGTGCGATTCAAAGCACTGCTCATGTCGTGTGCACTGAGCTGTGTGAGTGCATCGGGTGTTTTAATATGCATTGTACATATAACGCAGGAGAAAAAAAGATGTCACACCTTTTATAGTATTTGAAAACAAGCATGGTATATTTTAAAACATGTTATTACCACTTACATGCTCCTCTGGCCTTGTTTTTCTTTCTCCCATTCAGTCTGTCCTGCTGGGTGGAAACCAGGAGGTGACACGGTAAGAGTGTGGAAAAAGGAAGAAAACATTATATTCATTTCCTGTAAACATAATCTAATAGTTTGCAGCTTCCTTTTTTTGTATGCAGCACATGACTGCAAGTTGCATCATTCTAACAGCTGTGCCACTGATGCAGTGCCCCCCTTGTATGTTAGGTTAGCAATTTGTAATTTATTCAGGGTGCTGATATTAGCTCGCATATTTTTCACCAATAACATCGTGGCATCTTTAACGTCCATTATCTAATGCCAGCAGACGGGACATCCGGCTTAACATCCATCCAAGGGGCGACGCGCGCACGCACACACACACACACACACACACACACACACACACACACACACACACACACACACACACACACACACACACACACACACTGGCGCCACAACAAGGACACCTCGTTTCTCACTCCCCATCTTTCTCGACAACTCCGTCACCTGAATCCACCTGTGGGGATTCACGTGCCTCCATTCCGAAGAGGAAAGATATCAAGACCTTGAAAGGTAGCGATGACAGCGAAGGAGACGAGAATGGAATCGAGAGCCTGAAAAGCACGAGGAGGTGTGACCTGGAGCGAAGGCCCACTCTGAACCGCCGACATGGGAACAGCGAGGCTCGCGAATTGTGGAATGCTCAAATAAACGTCGTTGCACGGAGCCAAAAGTCAGAGAAACGTGCACACCTCGTAACGGCTGCGGCGACGAACGAAGCGGAGAGGTTACCATCTCCGACGAAACGACAAGCGGTCCCTGTGGCGGCACCTGTAAAAGGAAGAAAGTGAGCACGAGTGGGACCATCGTGGCGGAGACACCGCATGGAGCGAACGGCCGAGGGAGCTACCGGGAGGCCTCATGTGGGTCTACAGGGACCATGAGAAATGGAAGTGTCGCAGCTGAGTTAGAGGGAAATCGTCATGCGGGGGCAAAGGTCAGAGACACGTGCATGGCTCATAAAAGCAGGCTTTGCGGCCCTGAGCAAAGCGGTGAGGATAATATATCAGACGAGATGCTAAACTGTCCATGTAGTGGCACCCGGAGTAGGAAGAAAGCGATTGGGAACATCGTGGCGGACATAACGCATGGTGCGAACAACCGAAGGAGCTACCGGGAGGCCTCGAGTGGTGCAACCGAAGCTCCGTTCGTGATGCTCGATGGGGCGACTGTGTTGGAGAGTATTTAAAAAAACAACCCTGAACAAAGGGTTACAGCCCCCCCCCCCCCCCCCCAACAGAGAAAGCTCTTTGAAGTCTGTGCGGACACACCAGGCAGCCGGGGTGCATCCTGCTAAGATAGACCGCTGCATCTTATTCACGCTAATGCAAGTTAATGAAATGAAAGCTGGAATGTTAATGAAAGTTGTAATTAATGAAAATGAAAATTTTAGTTAATTTAAGTTGATGAAAGCTGGAATGCTGAGGGGAGCGGGAACATCCTTCCACGCAGAACGTGCTCTGCATCTGAAGCGAGGGGATGGCGGTGAAGGAGACCGATTCATGGCTACAATATAAACATATACAAATGATAATGGGCAGAAGAATGAAGTTATATAGAGGAGGGAAGGAGGGGGAGGATGATTAGGAACAATGTGATCCTGATGAGTAGCTGGCTAATAAGATAGAGGAAGTGTGTTTGATATCAACTGAAGAAAGACCACGACTAATTTGACTACATAATAATAAACGCACAAAAGCACAAATCAGCAGAACAAACAAATCTTTTAAAAAGAAATAAACATTGTGAATTTTGCAGCAGCACTCTTCATTCAGGAAAAAGTAACGAAATACCACAAGAACAGGAACAGGAAGAAGTACCACCATGGAAGCAACGACTCAAGACACAGAGGGAGATGCTCAGAAAGGAGACAGGACAAATACAGCAATTCCAAAGAGGACATCAAAGCCCAAAACTAAAGAGGAGAATCCAGAAAATGAAATACAAATATAAAATTGAAGACAAAGACCGAGAGGTAATGGTTGCTGAAAAGAAACTGAAAATCAGAATGATAGCAAAGAAAATAAAAAACTATGGCTAGGATAACATGAGGAGAAAATAAGGCCAGATGTTTGTAAACAACCAGAAAATATTCCACCGTGAACTAGGGAAATGGAAGCAGAATGTGTCATCCCCTCCTGAAAAAGATGAACAGGAACGATTCTGGAAAGGAATTTATGAAGATCGAAAAGAACACAATTAGGAGGGGGGGATGGATCTGGAACCTGGAAAGAAAAAAAACATCTTTAGGAAATGCCCCCAGTAATAAAATAGATGCAGAAAAAAACAAGACAAAACTTGCAAAGATGGCAAACTTGTAAAAGCCCCGGCCCAGATGGGATCCCAAACTTCCGGGTAAAGCAATTTGATGCTCTCCACATTCACTATGCTCGAGCATTCAATGAACTTTTCCAAGGGGATCAGGAAATGGATGAATGGCTCACAGAAGGTAACACCTTCTCATCCCAAAATCTGAAGAGACTCAACTACCCAACAAATACCGGCCAATAACATGTCTACCAACAACATACAAACTTTTAACAGGAATCATCACAGACACAATGTACCACCACCTAACACAACAAGGAGGCCAAGAGGCAGAGCAGAAGGGATGCAAGAGAGGATGTTACGGAGCAATGGACCACCTATTACTAAACAAGGCCATACACGAAAATTGCAATACGAGAAGAGCCAAATTGTCTACAGCATGGATAGACTATAAAAAAAGCTTTTGACAGTGTCCCACATTCATGGACGATAAAGTCAATGCAAATGTACAAGATAAATCCTCAAATAAATAAGCTGATTGAGAAAGCCATGGATCTATGGAATACCACACTAATCCTGCAGCACTCAGAAGGAAAGATTGAAATACCAAGACTAAACATACAACGCGGGATCTCCAAGCAGACAGCCTTTCTCCTCTCCTGTTTTGCTTGGCCATGAACCTTTTACGCACTAAGTAACCTCATTAATGAGCAAGAACGCGGATACACCGAAGAACGTCCGGACACAGATACACCGATACACCATCCAATAAAAGAACGTCCAAAGAAACAAGAAAGGTGACGCATGTACTGTACATGGATGATTTAATACTCTTTGCACTGAATAATGAAAAATTGGCAAAACAACTGAAATTAATGATAGGCTTCTCCAACGACATCTAAATGGGTTTGGCCTGGATAAATGTGCCAAGTGCACATTCGTACAAGGTAGACAAACAAAAATGGACAACATAAAAATCGACCTTGATAGAACAATACAGGAGCTAGACAACAAAACATCTAACTAATACCGTGGAGTAGAAGAGGGCCACCAAATTTGTCCAAAAAAATGCGCAAAACAATTACCAAAGAATACCTGTGTAGAACGAGGCTGAAACTGAAAACATATCTCACTCCAAGAAACAAAATCAAAGCCATAAACCAACAAGCAGTACCAGTGTTCCAGTACAGCTATGGAATCGTAAACTGGCCACAAGCAGAAATAAAAAAAACGAGATATAAAAACAAGGAAAGTCCTCATTATCCAAAAAATGTTCCACAAAAATCAGTGCATCCCAAGAATGTACCTTTCAAGGAAAGAAGGAGGTGGCAGCCTGATGTAACTCAATCACGTGCACTGAGCGACAACTGTAGGATTAGCAGAGTACGTGAGAAGCTCAACAGACTACTGAATACAATTTGTGGACAAGCATGAACACAACAAGCCAGGAAAGGTATCTCTCACTTACCTTGCAAAAAAAACTTCCAAAAACAGGTGTGAATAGAAGATGTCACACATCAAAACGAAACAGAAATGAATACAGCCCCAACAATTGCAAAAAAGACAAAAGAAAAATACAAGATGAAATACCAGCAGATATATAGTGATAACTGGGAGAAAGACAAAAGAGCAGGAAAATATAAAATAGAGTTGGACAGAGTGGGGATAGACAAAGAAGGATCACTGGAATGGCTAAGAAGAGGTAGGCTCATCTGGGACGGAGAACGAATCATCATTAATGCACAAGACTAAGGACACCACACTTATAGTGGGGGGGCCAATGTTTTCCCGTTGAATTCAAATGTTAATTTGTGGACACTGGTTGGGTTGTCTTTAGGGATGATAGAAGTTGTAGAAAAAATATGTCTCCATTTTTTTCAAGTTCTTTATAGCGGCCATTTTGGATTATCAAAATGGCGTTTGTTGAAAACCGAAATTGTCATTATCTTGGCTTCTAAATGACCTAGAGTGTTAATTTTGGTGTCCAAATGTACATATTTGCGGATACTTAATCCAATAAACACACATTTATACACCTACATATGATCAAAAGGGTTCTTATGGCAGCCATCTTGGATTTTCACGCACTTATGCCAACACATATATATTTTTTTTTCCATCATTTTCACTTCTAAATCACATAAAGGCTGGACTTTAGTGTTCAAATGTACACTTATAATGTCTTTGTGCAATATTTTTAGTTGGCAGTGTTCATTGTTACATTGAAGGATCTCCATCCTCCTCATCATCAGTGTTATCGATTCCCATGGGGCGCTCCTGACCCGTGTTACCACACACCTCTTCATCTGCCCCACACATACACATCTCAGAACAGTTGAGATGCTGAGACCTGCATGAGCAGTGAGACATGCATTGGGTCTTCTTGCAGTTACATTTGATTAGATGTGTGATGGCAGCTGGGGCTGGAGGGTCCTTGGTTGTGATGGGCACCAGCTGATCTCCTTCTGCTCTCCATCCATGTTCTGTTGGTTGTGGAAGCTGGGGGTCCGGTACATCAGCCTGATGCCACACCATGGCCTGGAAATGTGCACGAGCAATGGCTTCATGTAAAGCTCCCCGTGTTGGTGGCAGCTTCTGTGCCTCTAGCTGTTTCTTGGTAAACAGTCTCCACCTCAGCTTGCCCACATCCACAACTGTAGTACGAGGCTCATACAGCTGGCATACAAATGCCTCAATGTCACTTTCTGTGTCAGCTCTCAGCTCCTCAGAGGCCCCAAGGTCATGAAACGCAGATACCACCTCAACAGAGCACCTATTGAGGGCTTGCCAACATGTGAGCTTTCCCTTGCCGGCAAACCGACCAGTCTGGTCTGCTCCCGTGAATGCATGGAATCCTGGTAGGGCTGCAGCCTTCCTGACACCAAGTTCATGTACTATTGGTTCCAGTGAGATTTGCCTCTTCTTGTTCCCCACACCCGTGATGAAGTATGTGTCTTTGCATAGTTCATGGTACCGGTGGAGTGCTAGGATGAATACATCAGTATCAGGTGACTGAATGTACAGCTGTGTTGCACCTCTTCGGACGGCATCTAGACTGTGAAGAAAGATCCTCGTATCAGCCTCCTCCTGGGAGCTACGGAGATGCTGTACATCCATGCAGTTGGAGAAGACATCCTGCCTTGAAGTGACGATGAAGACCTTGGTAGTCCCCTCAAAGTGACACAGAGCTTTCTTTGCCAGATAGACAGTTAGCTCATCTTTGGTGTTGGTGTGCGACAGGAACTGTTTTGCTGTCAGTTTCCCAATCGGGGTGCTGTCTTGAACGTGGTAAGCAGTGGGCGGCTTGCCACCTTGGCGCCTCTCCCGTGTGGCCTCTTTCAGTGAATTTGGCAGATCATATCGGTCAAACACGAGGTGGACTTCATCATACCCGTTGGTCTTGCAGTCCAGTGTTGCATTGAAATGGCCAGCCCACTGGGCACATGTTTTGACCCATTGTGGCTTACCCATTGCTTGCACTAATGCCATGCCGTCTATGACAGTCACCTTCTTGGGAGGGGGTGGAGTATGTTCAGGATTGTCGTCGTCTGGCTGCTGACCAGTGCCAGTTGACTTCTTGGGTAGATCTTCTAGGATGCCCATGAGCTTGCTTTTGTCTGTGCATGGTAGTAGTGTCCCAGCCATTGCAAAGAGGGTTCGTGGAAGCGCGGTGAATTCATATTGACCTATGGCATCCTTCAAGTTGATCTCTGGTCGTGTACGTTCTTATACGTCCTCAGCTTCAGCTGTTCGCATGATTGTGCGTGAAAGTAGCCACACTGTGTCCGTCGCAGAGTACGGCTTGGTGACATCTGGGTTTGACCGTGTCTTGAAGCTATACGTGGTACCTGTGGCAGATTGTTTGTTTGGTGCTTGGCAAGGAACAAAGTCTGGAGCAGTCAGAACCTTGAGTGAGCGGTGTCTGGCCTTTCGGTCATGTAGTGTCAGTGTTCTATGTTCATCTGTGGAGGGTGCATGTTCCCGTCGTTGGTAGAGTGCCCAGGCTGTAGCATGGAGTGTCCGCTTCCCATCAGGTGTGTCTTCATTGAAGTCACTGTTGTCCACTGCAAAGAAGACAAACGTCCCTATGCGCATGGTTCTTGGAAAGTATACACCCTGTTCTGTCGTAGACTCTATGACTGAGTTGGCCAGCTGTGTCTCCAACCGCAAGATCCGACTATAATCAACAGACAGACCGAACCCATGCAGGAAATCCAGAAGCTTCTTGTTTCTGGTGGACTGATGGACTACAATGGCAACGGCAAGCTGCTGTGGCCATTCTAAGCGATGGCGGAATGGTGCATCTGGCTCTTTGGGCTTGTACGTGACTTGGCGTTTTGACTTGTAGCCGTACATGATGTTCTGACTGATGGTTATAACATCTCGATGAATAGTGGCTGAGCGCATAGTCTCTGGCTCAATGCTCGTGGCTGGTCCTTCCAGTAGCCAGCGGAGGAAAGCATAGAGTACTTTGGGTACATGCTTTTCAGCATCATCAGTGTTCATTTCTCCTTCAAATTGCCATGGGTGCTTGTTCTGACAAGCAATGGCACTGCGGAGAACAGAGGCACTCTCAAACAGTTGTTCGATGTTTTTTTCATTTGTCTTCGTCATTGCATCTTCGACAGCTGCATCACGCACGGCAGTGGAAAATACACAGTCTGACTCGTTTCGACGTTTTGGTTTCATGAAGTGAACGTCATCAATGTGAGAGTTGATTTTCTCCTTCATGCCTTGGGTAGTAGGTGATGGGACATTGTGCACACCATTATTGTCAAGAATCCTGGAGTAAACCGACTTCAGGTCAGACATGTTGAGAATTTCACCAGCTTGGAGTAGAGAGCGAACAAGGCTGACAAACTCAATGTCTGCGGCTATTTTGATAACATTAGTTTCTTGCAGTATGTGTTCTTTGTCATCACTTGATGTCCCACTCTTGGGAGCACGTTGGACATTCTGCACCCAGCATGGGAGATGATACTTGACGTCGATCGCATGAGCATCATGTGCACTGATGGCAGCACTCAGCTGAACTTTCCACTTGTGGTTGCTGCCTTCTTCAACAGCTTTCTTCAGCTGTTTACCTGCGTTGAACGTGCATACAACATGTACACTTTCCTTAGTGACCTCTTGACAGAAGAAACAAAGGTCTCTGTTGAATGGAGTTGATGATGAACGTGTGAAGCGAAGAGTCTCGTCTTGCGTAGAACCTGAGGTACTTGCAGCGGCAGGTGCAGAAGAAGGACGTCCACACCTCTTATGAAGATGCTGGGTGTCGCCATGTTCGCAGGCTTTCTGGTGGCGAACTCTAGCACGCTCCAGGTGAGCAGTGTTGCATGTAGATCCATAACATGCCCGGTGCCACTTTGCTTTATTGTTCCTCAAGTCAGTGGCAGTGAAACAGCTTAATCGTTCGCTGATCTGTTTGAAGTCGGCATCACCATATCGTGCCCTCTCCTGGATGAACTGGAGAAACTTTGCATATGAGCCCAGTGCTGGCTCAGTCACTAGTGCACCTTGGGGATCCTGGCACTGAATGCAAAGTGTGAAATCAGTTTCTTTCTTGGTTTTCTTGCTTTTTGGCTCCATCATAGCTCAGGGTCACGAATCTGGAACATACAAATAACAAATAACAATTAAGATAGATGTGCATTAAGTTAGATTTTGGACACTGGTTCGGCTGTGCCATAAAAACCTATTTTTATCCCTTGTAGGTTATTAAAGAAGGTTTCATTCAATTCTCTATCCCCAAAAATGTACAACTGGACACCAGAATCGAAACTCTAGGTCATTTAGAAGCCAAGATAATGGAATTTTACGTTTTCGACATCCGCCATTTTGAAAATCCAAAATGGCCGCCATAAAGAACTTGAAACAATTGGAGACATATTTTTTCTAGAACTTATATCATCCCTAAAGACAGCCCAACCAGTGTCCAAAAATTAACAAGCAATTTCACCGGGCATTTCAATCTGATACATTGGCCCCCCCACTATTATGGCTTTAATAATATGGCGGGGCTGAGTCAAGTGTAGTGTAGATTCTGTAAAGTAGAAACGGAAATTATGAGCCACCTCTTATTGGGATGTAAAAAACTCATGTCAGAGCAGCTGTACACCCAAAAGCACAACAAGGTATGTCGAGTAATCCACTAACACATCTGCAGAAATTTCAATATCCCAGTTCTACAAAACTCATGGAAACACGAACCAAGTGCAATCATTGAAAATGAGGACATAATGCTCATGTACGACCAGATGATCTCATCCAGCGTAAACATAGAGAACAAAGCATTGCAACCGGACATAGTACTCGGGAACAAAAAGGAAAAGACAGCATTGATGATTGAGATATCAGTAAACAGCGATTTTGACCCAAACAACACAGAAATCAAGAACATGACCAAATACCAGGACCTCAAAAATGAAGTGAAAAGATCCTGGAAGCTGAAGAGCATCGAAATTGTACCAGTGGTAATTTGGGCAACGGGAATGACAAAAAAGAACCTCACAAAGATCTTAAACACCATCCCTGGGAGCATTACCACAAATGAACTACAGATGGAGGCTGTACTGGGCTCAGTGACGATCCTGAAAAGAGTCCTTGGAACAAAACTTAACAACTTAGCCCATGAATCACAATCCTTCACCGAAGCGGGGATGGATACTTGGAGACTTTGGAGGACTCCATTCCATCTTCTAAAACCAAAATTATGGAGATAACAAGCAGCGACACACACACTCACACACACACTCACACACTCACACACTCACACACACACACACACACACATACCGATGCCTATCTGCGAGATGACAGTTTATAGCTGGGTTGGGATTAAAACCCAGGCTAGACGGCCCGGAGTAGAGCATGCACATCTCTGGCCCATCGTGCTATCTCTTGGAGCTTCCTGGTGATAAAACCAAAGTAACTCCACAAAGTTTTTATTCTTACAATTTTCTATGATTGGTTGTTGACTCAGCTCTTTCACTTTTTTAACTCGACTTTCAACAAAAAAAACCACCAACTGACCACATTAAACGGGCACAATCCTCATTTTAAACGTGCTTGTAATTAAAACTTTTGCTTTTTACCTTTCCATAAAATCTGGAAAATATTTTCAGGAACTTTTTAAATTGAGAATATTTCATTTAAGTTTATTTCCTTGTGTTTTACAGGATTTTTTTTTCATTTCCTGTTTGCTGTTGTCCTTCCCTCCCCAGATAATCCCAGACCCGGCAGGGAAACTGAAATATTTTGATAATTTGCAATGAGTGAAGACGTGCAAAGAGGGTTTCCAATTATGAGTGGGAATTTTGTGTGATTCATAATAAAAGCTGCCATGTTCCTTTGTTTCAGACTTTGAGTCGATGCTCGTCGCTGTCCAGCTAAGATGGACCGGTGACTTTGTGCGCATGTTACAAGACAGGTTAGCTAAACAAGTTCTCTTTTGCGAGCTGCGTAATGAACAAAGTGAAGCAGGAGAAGAGTACAAGGAATACAAGATTACTCTCGAGAACCATTTTATAAAGTCCAAGATCTGTATCAGCATATGGCAGCAGATGGCCTAAGATGGCAGTACCTGTGTGCTGCTTGTAAAAGCGGAGTCTGTAGCTTTGGAGGGGACCACTTTCATCAATACGAAGAGTGGAGGATGCCAGGTGCCACTACCACAGCGACCCCAGTACTTGAGAACCAGTCTGGGAGTGTGAGGTTTGCGCTCAGATATATCTTTCGAGTGTAGACCTCCACATCTACATCAAGGCTCACCGCTGAACACTAACTAGCTTCACCTCTCCTTCCCTGACACAGCAATGATTCGCTCGTACTAGTAGTAGTAAAGCACATACAATCCCCATCGATTGGCATCCATGGGGAGGAGGAAAATCCTCCTTAGGAAATGCCCTACTAGCCCAGCGGCTAAGTCGAAAAATATTTCACTTTGTGGAGAAATTATGAAACTTTGCAGACAGGTGGAGGACCCCAGTAGGAACATTTTTCGATTAGGACCCAACTCTGAAACGCCCCCTGGTGGCCGATAGAAATACGATTGCAGTGGCTAACCCTCCCCCTCCGCCCCCATGACAATTTGGGTGAACAGGTGATCAGTTAGCACCCCATATGATTTTACTTAGCACCCCATATTATTTCAGTGCTGCCATCTGTTTGCATTAGTTTAGGTTAAGACAGAAGATTTCCTTTTTTATGCAATAAAGTTCTTTGCAGACATCAAAGTTCGTTATCATTATTGTATTAACGCATGTTTTCTTTTACAGGTGGAAAATCATAAACCATGTCCAGGTCATTCAAGATCGTTCCTTTTCAAGTCAATCGGATGAAAATTGAGGATTTTAGAAATTTGGCTTATGTTGACCTTTTGGCCAATGTTGACCTCAAAAATAATTGGTAGTTGTATTCAGTGACCTGATATGTAAATGCTCTTCAAATTTCAAGTCAATCAGATGAAAATTGAGGATTTTAGAAATTTGACAAAGTTGTTGACCTTTGGCCTATGTTGACCTTTTGGCCTATGTTGACCTCAAAAATAATTGGTGGTTGTATTCAGTGACCTGATATGTAAATGCTCTTCAAATTTCAAGTCAATCAGATGAAAATTGAGGATTTAAGAAATTTGACAAAGTTGTTGACCTTTGGCCTATGCTGAGTTGGGTCCTAATCGAAAAATGTTCCTACTGGGGTCGCCAACCTGTGTGCAAAGTTTCATAATTTCTCCACAAAGTGAAATATACTGCTATATTTTTCGACTTAGCCGCTGGGCTATACTGAGTGCGGTGAGAAGGGCATTGTCATTGTTTTAGTGTCGCTGGTAACCAGAGTACTGTGTGTGTGTGTGTGTGTGTGTGTGTGTGTGTGTGTGTGTGTGTGTGTGTGTCCGTCCACACATTGCACTAGCTGACGAGGCATGACTAGACGGTGGCAACGAACAGGTAAGGGAGGCCATCAGATGTTGGTACGAGCAGCTGATGTTATGGTGGCATTGGGTCAGACGGCTGTCTTCGGCCCCAACGGAACTTTTTTTATATATATTTTTATACTGAATCGAGGCTCGTGAAAGAGCTGAGTTGAGCTGAAGAGCTGAGCTGAACTTACCTGTTAATCCCCCTAATTTCTGCCCCTCTAAACTAATCGGTCCCTCCTGGGGCTACTGAGCATATCACAATCACCAATCCACTCGCACTCAGCACACATGTACACAATCACAATCACCAATCCACACACTCAGCACACACGTACACAATCACCAATCCACTCACACTCAGCACACATGTACACAATAACAATCACCAATCCACTCACACTCAGCACACACGTACACAATCACAATCACCAATCCACTCACACTCAGCATACACGTACACAATCACCAATCCACTCACACTCAGCACACACGTACACAATCACAATCACAATCACCAATCCACTCACACTCAGCACACACGTACACAATCACAATCACCAATCCACTCACACTCAGCATACACGTACACAATCACAATCACCAATCCACTCACACTCAGCATACACGTACACAATCGCAATCACCAATCCACTCACACTCAGCATACACGTACACAATCGCAATCACCAATCCACTCACACTCAGCATACACGTACACAATCACAATCACCAATCCACTCGCACTCAGCATACACGTACACAATCACAATCACCAATCCACTCACACTCAGCATACACGTACACAATCACAATCACCAATCCACTCACACTCAGCACACATGTACACAATCGCAATCACCAATCCACTCTCACTCAGCATACACGTACACAATCACAATCACCAATCCACTCACACTCAGCACACACGTGCACAATCACAATCACCAATCCACTCACACTCAGCACACACGTACACAATAACAATCACCAATCCACTCACACTCAGCACACACGTACACAATCACCAATCCACTCACACTCAGCATACACAATCACAATCACCAATCCACTCACACTCAGCACACACGTACACAATAACAATCACCAATCCACTCACACTCAGCACACACGTACACAATCACAATCACCAATCCACTCACACTCAGCACACATGTACACAATAACAATCACCAATCCACTCACACTCAGCACACACGTACACAATCACAAGCACCAATCCACTCACACTCAGCATACATGTACACAATCACAATCGCCAATGCACTCACACTCAGCATACACGTACACAATCACAATCACCAATCCACTCACACTCAGCACACACGTACACAATCACAAGCACCAATCCACTCACACTCAGCATACACGTACACAATCACAATCACCAATCCACTCACACTCAGCACACACGTACACAATCACAATCACAATCACCAATCCACTCACACTCAGCATACACGTACACAATCACAATCACAATCACCAATCCACTCACACTCAGCACACACGTACACAATCACAATCACAAGCACCAATCCACTCACACTCAGCACACACGTACACAATCACAATCACCAATCCACTCACACTCAGCACACACGTACACAATCACAATCGCCAATCCACTCGCACTCAGCATACACGTACACAATCACAATCACCAATCCACTCACACTCAGCATACACGTACACAATCGCAATCACCAATCCACTCACACTCAGCATACACGTACACAATCACAATCACCAATCCACTCGCACTCAGCATACACGTACACAATCACAATCACCAATCCACTCACACTCAGCATACACGTACACAATCACAATCACCAATCCACTCACACTCAGCACACATGTACACAATCGCAATCACCAATCCACTCTCACTCAGCATACACGTACACAATCACAATCACCAATCCACTCACACTCAGCACACACGTGCACAATCACAATCACCAATCCACTCACACTCAGCACACACGTACACAATCACCAATCCACTCACACTCAGCATACACAATCACAATCACCAATCCACTCACACTCAGCACACACGTACACAATAACAATCACCAATCCACTCACACTCAGCACACACGTACACAATCACAATCACCAATCCACTCACACTCAGCACACACGTACACAATCACAAGCACCAATCCACTCACACTCAGCATACACAATCACAATCACAATCACCAATCCACTCACACTCAGCATACACGTACACAATCACAATCACCAATCCACTCACACTCAGCACACACGTGCACAATCACCAATCCACTCACACTCAGCACACACGTGCACAATCACAATCACCAATCCACTCACACTCAGCATACACAATCACAATCACCAATCCACTCACACTCAGCACACACGTACACAATAACAATCACCAATCCACTCACACTCAGCACACACGTACACAATCACAATCACCAATCCACTCACACTCAGCACACATGTACACAATAACAATCACCAATCCACTCACACTCAGCACACACGTACACAATCACAAGCACCAATCCACTCACACTCAGCATACATGTACACAATCACAATCGCCAATCCACTCACACTCAGCATACACGTACACAATCACAATCATCATCACCAATCCACTCACACTCAGCATACACGTACACAATCACAAGCACCAATCCACTCACACTCAGCATACACGTACACAATCACAATCACAATCACCAATCCACTCACACTCAGCATACACGTACACAATCACAAGCACCAATCCACTCACACTCAGCATACACGTACACAATCACAATCATCATCACCAATCCACTCACACTCAGCATACACGTACACAATCACAATCGCCAATCCACTCACACTCAGCATACACGTACACAATCACAATCATCATCACCAATCCACTCACACTCAGCACACACGTACACAATCACAAGCACCAATCCACTCACACTCAGCATACACGTACACAATCACAATCACCAATCCACTCACACTCAGCACACACGTACACAATCACAATCACCAATCCACTCACACTCAGCATACACGTACACAATCACAATCACCAATCCACTCACACTCAGCACACACGTACACAATCACAATCACAAGCACCAATCCACTCACACTCAGCACACACGTACACAATCACAATCACCAATCCACTCACACTCAGCACACACGTACACAATCACAATCGCCAATCCACTCACACTCAGCATGCACGTACACAATCACAATCACAATCACCAATCCACTCACACTCAGCACACACGTACACAATCACAATCACCAATCCACTCACACTCAGCATACACGTACACAATCACAATCACCAATCCACTCACACTCAACACACAGGTTCACAATCACAATCACCAATCCACTCACACTCAGCATACACGTTCACAATCACAATCACCAATCCACTCACACTCAGGTTCACAATCACCAATCCACTCACACTCAGCACACACGTACACAATAACAATCACCAATCCACTCACACTCAGCACACACGTACACAATCACAAGCACCAATCCACTCACACTCAGCACACACGTACACAATAACAATCACCAATCCACTCACACTCAGCACACACGTACACAATCACAATCACCAATCCACTCACACTCAGTACCATACCCCGCTATCTCCAATGTACTATACCCCGGTATGTCTAACATATATGTGTACAGTATGCCTTTAATCATCTAACATGTATGTGTACAATTTGTCTTTATCCACCATTCATTCTTAGTGTGCCTTTAATTATCTAACATGCATGTGTACAATTTGTCTTTATCCAACATGTATGTATACAGTGTGCCTTCAAATATCCAACATGTATGTGTACAGTATGGCTTTCATTGTCTAACATGTATGTGTACAGTTTGCCCTTGTTCCACATGTATGTGCACAGTGTCCCTTTAATTATCCAACATATCATTTACGTGCAAATTCCACTGTGAACCATGTAACACAATAGTTAGTTAGTTAGAATATATAAACACAATAATTAGTTAGTTAATTACTTGAATGCCCGGATCTTCATGGAGGGACTTCCGGTGGTTGGTGTTTTGAGCACGAGGACGGAAGTGTGTCCTTAGGTGCTTGAACTGTCGGTGTGTGTTGTGCTCGCTTTGGAGTAATTGGTCTGCTGTACCTTCCTGTTCGGATCTGGATTGAATACACTGCCCTGGGCTGGGGGAAACCCGCCTCCCAGTCCTTTGGTTCAGCCGTTTGTATGTAACACCCACGAACATAACTCAGGTGTTATACTATTACTTGTTCATTTCACTCATCTCATGTTACACAGAGCCTCGGTGCGAACTCGTGTCACATGACATGGCAGAGACGAGACTGGGTGGTTTGCCATTGCTCCAGGAGCCATTCAGTGTCGCAATTTGTAATTCTTCAGAATACCGACAAAATCTCGCCGACTCTTCACCAAAGTGTTCTGTGGGATCTTTAAATTAAAGTTTAATGCCCACCATTCCAAAAATGCTCTCACATCGGCCCATGAGTGTTGCTCACGTCAGGTTACTGTAAAATATAAATAAATAAATGAAATATCGGTGGTATTTGTAATTAATCGCGTCTTTGGCTATTAGTATTACTATTGGTATTATTTCATATCACAAGTCGACTTCATGTTTTCACGAAAGGCGCATCATGAAGTTTAAATTAATGGTTAATATGTTTTACATCAATTTGGACACTTTTGATAAACCTTGTCCATCGACCAAATAACCAATAAACGGGATGCTTACGGGCGGTGTATACGTTAAGGGAAACTGTTGCGTAGGTTGTTCTTGTGCTTTCCCCGTGAATATATTTGGTTGGATAGAATTTTATTAAGGCGGTGTATAAGTTGAAGTAAACTGTTGCGTAGGTTGTTCTTATGCTTTCTCCGGGAATTGGTTTGGTTGGGTGGATTTTTATTTATTAACGAATCGTGGTTGTTACTTGTGATGAGTTACATGGTGCCTTTCAGGTTTCGGTAGTTGCGGTTTTCTGTTCGTGGACTGCTACAGACTACAGTGCTACTCCAGCCTGGGTCCAGGAGGCATGGTTGAGCGGGTTCCAGCTGACAGTGGTCGAGATGAGATTACCTTGCTTTCTCTCCGCACTGGGCAGTCGTTCAAGGTTCCGCAGCTCGACCGGGTTTGTTTCGCAATTCAATTCAGAACAGTGAACCTGAAAAACAGTATTAGTGTTTACGTGTCGTTGTTGTTTGGGACCATCTATTTATTACGTACGGAGAGTGAGGATGATTACTTTGGGAGGAGAGACATGTATGGGACGTTTTGTCCTGCAGCTTATTTCCATTTTAAGGCAATTCCAGCGTTATGGATGTGACATTTGTACTCAAAATGTCAAACAAAATGTCTCAGATGTACAGGTTAAGCATATAAATATATTATGAAACAACTTATATGTATATCCCTGGAATCTCACAGTGGGAGTCCAGACACCAAAAAAATCAAAAAATTCATCTCACAGAGATAATGGCAAATTAACTTGTGTTATGGATGTGACGGAAATGGACAGGGGTTTTGGGAGACGACACACTTTCTAAAAACTCTGAATTGACCTTTCGGGCTGCTCATGCGGTGGCTGGGAGGCTTCTAGCAGTGGGTTTGATCGGCGTGGTTCTGAGCAGGGATGGTGATGGAAGAATGCCTAAAGCTTTGGGTTGGGAGGTGTGACTGGTGCCATGCTCTTGGCTCTGCATTTTGCCCTTTTGCCCTCTTTGGGCTGCTGGCTAGAAGGGAACTGTGCTGGGTTTTTCACGGATTCGGCTCCTGGCTGCACACCTGGCTCTGTGTTGCGTGCTTCTCTTCGGGATTTGCCCGCAACATTTTTGGGCCTGCTTTGGCGTCGCGGACTGGCATTCTCTTCCTGCCACGGCTGCCCTCCCTCTGCTCATGACCTATATGCTCACCATCGGGCCCACCACCATGCACGTTCCTGCGCCCCTCCACCCGTGCTTGGTCTCCGTGTGGGCGACCTATGTGCTCACCGTTGGGCCCACCACCATGCACGTTCCTGCTCCCCTCCACCCGCTGCTTGGTCTCCGTGTGGGCGACCTATGTGCTCACCGTTGGGCCCACCACCATGCACGTTCCTGCTCCCCTCCACCCGCTGCTTGGTCTCCGTGTGGGCGACCTATGTGCTCACCGTTGGGCCCCCCACCATGCACGTTCCTGCTCCCCTCCACCCGCTGCTTGGTCTCCGTGTGGGCGACCTATGTGCTCACCGTTAGGCCCACCACCATGCACGTTCCTGCTCCCCCTCCACCCGCTGCTTGGTCTCCGTGTGGGCGACCTATGTGCTCACCGTTGGGCCCACCACCGTGCATGTTCCTGCTCCCCTCCACCCGCTGCTTGGTCTCCGTGTGGGCGACCTATGTGCTCACCGTTGGGCCCACCACCATGCACGTTCCTGCTCCCCTACACCCGCTGCTTGGTCTCCGTGTGGGCGACCTATGTGCTCACCGTTGGGCCCACCACCATGCACGTTCCTGCTCCCCTCCACCCGCTGCTTGGTCTCCGTGTGGGCGACCTATGTGCTCACCGTTGGGCCCACCACCATGCACGTTCCTGCTCCCCTCCACCCGCTGCTTGGTCTCCGTGTGGGCGACCTATGTGCTCACCGTTGGGCCCACCACCATGCACGTTCCTGCTCCCCCTCCACCCGCTGCTTGGTCTCCGTGTGGGCGACCTATGTGCTCACCGTTGGGCCCATCACCGTGCATGTTTCCAACGTCCCTCCGCCCACTGCTTAATCTGCGTGTGGACCTTGGCTTTCTCTGCTGAGTGTGCATGGGACTTCTCTATTTTTCTGCACAAACGCTATGGATATCCTCGCCGAAGTTGTGGGCTGGAGGTCAGGGACACGGTCGTTGTTGCATCTTCCAGGCCTTCTTCGGTCTGGTTGGACTTCATGGTGAGGTTTTGTACAGCGTTATTTATTTTCTTGCTGCACTGTATGGAGATTGGAGAGGCTTTGTTTAGCGTTATTTATTTATTTATTTATTTATTTATTTATTTTTTGTATACAAGATCGAGGCTCGTGAAAGAGCCAACATTAATCACACAAAAAGTCAAACCGACACATAAAACATATGATAAAGGGAGCAGTAGACAAGATGGAGAGAGATGGGGAAGCACACAAACACAACTTTTTAAAGCATGGACATCAGGAGATCTGTGGGAGGGAGAGGGCTTGGGAAGTGGGGGGGGGGGGGGGGGGGGATTGAGGGAGGGCTTGGAGGGAGGAGGCACGGGAAGGAGGGGGGGGGGGGTGGGAGAAGTATAAAACACATGGAAATAAGTTGGTATTTCAGAATTGGTATTCTTGCTGCACTTTATGGGGAGGCTTTGTACAGCTTTATTACTTGCAAAATCGAAGATTTGCAATCGAACTGCAAATTTGCAATTTGCAATCGATTTGCAATGCAAAGATTTGCTGCAATCAAAATCAAACTAAAATCACCATTTTAAATCCGATTGACTTGAAAATGGAATAGCATTTGTATATTGTCACTAAATTGGGAAATGAAGTATTTGAGGTCAAAAGGTCAAAAGTCAACTGAAGGTCAAACTTCCAAAATCATTAATTTTCATCTGAAAACCCATCAATTTTCATCCGATTGACTTGAAAATAGAACAGCAATTGTGTATTGCCTCACTGAATTGGGAAACAAACTATTTTTGAGGTCAAAAGGTCAAAGGTCAACTCGAGGTCAAACTTCTAAAATCATTTTTCATCTGAAAAATCGTCACTTTTCATCCTGTTGACCCGAGCTTTGATCAATATTGTAAAGTTTAATCTTCATGAAATGGACAATTTGCTGTATCAATGGAAACTTTTTTGGGGGGGGGGGTGGGGGGGGGGCGGATTTTGCAATTATCGTGCTCCACATGACGTCTTCTTGTTTATTTCATTGTTATTTCTCGTTGCACTTCATGGAGAAGCTTTGTACAGCTTTATTTATTTTCTCTTTACACTTTATGGAGAAGCTTTGTACAGCTTTATTTATTTTCTTGCTGCACTTTATGGAGAAGCTTTGTACAGCTTTATTTATTTTCTTGCTCTACTTTATGGAGAGGCTTTGTACAGCTTTATTTATTTCATTGTTTTTTCTCGCTACACTTCATGGAGAAGCTTTGTACAGCTTTATTTATTTTCTTGTTACACTTTATGGAGAAGCTTTGTACAGCTTCTTTTTCTTTTTCTTTTTTTCGATACACGATGGTGAGGCTCGATACAACTTTATTTATTTATTTTCTTGCTGCACTTCATGGTGAGGCTTTGTACAGCTTCTTTTTCTTTTTCTTTTTTTCGATACACGATGGTGAGGCTCGATACAACTTTATTTATTTATTTTCTTGCTGCACTTCATGGTGAGGCTTTGTACAGCTTTATTACTTGCAAAATCGAAGAAAAATCGAAGATTTTTCAAGTATATCGGTCGGTTGTGTTTGTTATTTTGTCTGTTTGTTTGTTTGCACTCGCCTACAGCATTTGCATAGTGCCCCAGAAAATTGGTAAAACTATTTTTAAGGTCAAAGGTCAACTTTAGGTTAAACTTCCAAAATCATAAATTTTCATCTGAAAAATCATTACTTTTCATCTCAACTTGAATATTAAACAGCAATTACATAGCCCATTACTGAATTGGGAAACCAAGTATTTTGAGGTCAAAAGGTCAAAGGTCAACTGAACATCAAACTTCCAATATCAATTTTCATCTGAAAAATCATTACTTTTCATCTTATTAACTTGAATATTAAACAGCAATTACATAGCCCATTACTGAATTGGGAAACCAAGTATTTTGAGGTCAAAAGGTCAAAGGTCAACTCAAGGTCAAACTTCCAATATCAATTTTCATCTGAAAAATCATTACTTTTCATCTTATTAACTTGAATATTAAACAGCAATTACATAGCCCATTACTGAATTGGAAAACCAAATATTTTTGAGGTCAAAAGGTCAACTCTAGGTCAAACTTCTAAAATCAATTTTCATCTGAAAAACTGTCAATTTTCATCTGATTGACTTGAAAATTATATAGCAATTGCACAGTGCCAAACTGAATTGGGAAACATTTTATTTTTGAGGTTAAAAGGTCAAAGGTCAACTCAAGGTCAAACTTCTAAAATCAATTTTCATCTGAAAAATCGCCACTTTTCATCCTATTGACCCAAGCTTTGATCAAAATCGTCAATTTTAATCTGGATGAAATGGACAATTTGAAGAATCAATGGCAACCTTATTTGGAGGGGCAGGTGTGGATTTTGCAAGTATCGTGCTCTGCTTGATGTCTTCTTGTTTATTTATTTTCTCGCTACACTTCATGGAGAGGCTCGGTACAGGTTTTTTTTGGGGGGGGGGGGGGGGTTTCTTGCTACACTTCATGGTGCCTTTGCTCTGCACCACTCTGGGTCTACTCTACCACAATTGCCTTTGCTCTGCACCACTCTGGGTCTACTCTACCACAATTGCCTTTGCTCTGCACCACTCTGGGTCTACTCTACCACAATTGCCTTTGCTCTGCACCACTCTGGGTCTACTCTACCACAATTGCCTTTGCTCTGCACCACTCTGGGTCTACTCTACCACAATTGCCTTTGCTCTGCACCACTCTGGGTCTACTCTACCACAATTGCCTTTGCTCTGCACCACTCTGGGTCTACTCTACCACAATTGCCTTTGCTCTGCACCACTCTGGGTCTACTCTACCACAATTGCCTTTGCTCTGCACCACTCTGGGTCTACTCTACCACAATTGCCTTTGCTCTGCACCACTCTGGGTCTACACCACAATTGCCTTTGCTCTGCACCACTCTGGGTCTACTCCACCACAATTGCCTTTGCTCTGCACCACTCTGGATCTACTTCACCACAATTGATTGTTTTGTTCCAATTAATATGATCTACTTCATTATTTTGATATTTTTAATTGCAATACTTTATATTACCTTTCATATTTTTCGTGATGCTTTTTTGTGTTGCCCAACTTTGTATTGGTTTAAATGCATTTCATAATTTGCATCTTGCTGCATCTTGTATTATTATTATTGTAACCTCATATTATTGTATCGATCCTTATTTTTCACACGTTATACAAGTCTGCATATATATTTTTTATCTTGGAAGCAATCATTAATTGTAAATTATGAATAAGTATACATGTGTAATTCAGCCATTGGCTGCCAGACATGCTTTTAATAAACCATTTTGATTGATTGATTGATATTCACGTGCTGGTCAACTTGCCAAATTGTAATTGATGTCCTGACTGAGGGCTCACTTGACAGGAGCACTCCGCGATCGAGTAGTGAGCTATTTAAGACGTACTCACCAAAGTTCACGACTGATGGGGTAATTTAACTACCACAACCACCCCGCTTTCCGCTCCTCCCGCCATTCTCCCAAGCAGACATGAAGTTACAACAAATGAGGCGTCTCAGTGAGGTTGAGCACAGGTGGTGATGTTTAAACTTTACTTTGTGTACGTTTAAATAAATAAAAAATGTTTATTTTTTTTGTACAGCTGGGGAGATGTCGTGCTGTAACGGAGTTTGAGAAGCTGAACCGCATTGGCGAGGGCACCTATGGCATTGTCTGTAAGTGATGCTCCATTTCCATGTCCAACATGACGTTCGTTTCACATTCAACTCTTCTGAATTTTTTTATTTTATCTTTACCTTTCATTATCTTAAAGATCTCCATCATATCTCCGCGTAGCCACCTCCTTTCTAATGTTTAAAGTCCTGTCTCCTTCAGTCGCTCCTCATAGCTCAGTCTAGCTAGGCCAGGAAGCAATCTAGTATTCCTACATTGAACCCTCTCGATGGCAGCTGCGTCCTTCCTGAGTTGTGGTGATCAAAACTGCACACAATATTCTAGATGAGGCCCTCATGAAATTCCTATACAGTACTAACACTACCTCCTTTGATTTATAACTTATCTCTCTACAGATACAACCTGAAACCATGTTAGTTTTACCTGTAGTTACCAGAAAGGAACTGAATTAGTAGTTCCAAAGATAAGTAGGCCAAAGTAGGCCAACTCTATTCAGTAAGCCAAAGGAAACAGTTCCATCCAAAGATAAGATGAAAGTATTGGAATTGAAAAATGAATGTTCACTCCTTTTGTCCCCCGTCGCACCGCGGAGCGAAAGGGGGACTGGTTTTCCCGTACGTGCGTACATGTGTGCATGCGTGCGTGCGTAAGCGAGGACCGCATTCAAATTTGGTGTGTGGGTGCAACCCACGTCAAAATCCAAGATGGCCGCCGCCACGTATGTCTGACGCCATGTATGTCTGGACCTTGTGAGCTGAATATCTTGAAAAATAAGCGAAGTACCAACTTCTAATCTGGTGTGTGGGTGTATCTAGGCATAAGGAAGAACGCTATTGAAAATTCGGTCGCCACGGCAAAAGCCAAGATGGCCGTCACCATATATATGTCTGAACCTTGTGAGCGAAATATCTTGAAAAATAAATGAACTACTAACGTCTAGTCTGGTGTGTGGGTGTATCTACGCATGAGGAAGAACGCTATTGAAAATTGGGTCGCCACGTCAAAATCCAAGATGGCCGCCGCCATGTATGTCTGAACCTTGTGAGCGGAATATCTTGAAAAATAAGCGAAGTACCAATTTCTAATCTGGTGTGTGGGTGTATCTAGGCATAAGGAAGAACGCTATTGAAAATTTGGTCGCCACGTCAAAATCCAAGATGGCCGCCTTGCGTCTTTCACTTTGTCAACTCGCATCATTTCACCGACAGGGGACCTAGGCGTAACGCTTGTTAAGCCTGTACATTGCCAGTCAAAGGAGAGAAGAAGATCTCGAGGACTTTTTCCACATCAAAAACCGTCCCTCCCCACCATGAATGTCAAAAGGAGGACGAATGAGGCAAAGAGATGTCAGATCCCCCAGGATGTCTTGAAAAGATAACTGCAGTGTGACGTGTGGAAGCACTAGATTTACTCTGACAAATCTAAGAAGCTTCACTGTATTTCAAAATGACCATTTATTGTATATACCACACTTGGGGAGAAGGTCGCATTTTTCAAACACCAAGCTCACCTCTGAACCAGCAAGGTTCAATTGTCATATATATATATATATATATATATATGAATATATATACACAAAAGCTCCGAGGCAGGATTTACAAATCCTTCAGTTGTCAGCAAACGTAGCTTCTGGTTGCATCTTCACCACTCTTGGTTTCAGTTGAATGCCAAGTTACATCATCTGATAAATGCTTTGGTTGGGCTAGGCTAAGCAAAAACAAGTTTATCTTGGTGAAGACTGAAGATATGTGTCGAAATGCACACACGACCTTATTGACGAGCACTTCTGCTGCTTTCAGCAAGAACAAGTGTTATTTATTTTTCACTTCTTTAAGCAAACACATTTATTTAACACTTTTAGTTTTAAATCAAGATTTCTGAAACCACCATGCCATGCTGGTATTTTCCCCGTAAATTTTATTTAATTTTACCCACACATGCTCCATCAATTGATGCCAAAATATTGATGCTACAACAGGTGCTCATTTTCTCTCTGTGAGAACATCGGGTACATTCGAGGAGTACGCAAATAACACCATACATAATGTAACGAATTTGAGAAAGTGTAAAGAATGTGAGAATTATGGTTTTGTTGTGTGGAAATGTCACCCTCCGTAATGTAAAGAAAGGTCGAAGCTCGTCCTCTTAGTTAATTCCATAAACCTACACGCAGGGCACCATATATCCTTTTAAATAGTTATTCCCTTATTCTATGTAGTTTAAGGCTGTGTTTCCCAATAGTTTGACTCTCCATTGCACCGAATTAAATAAGAGTAGGTCCCATCTGCAAAGTGTCAGGTTTGGATGGTTTTCGCCGCAAATGGACTCCATTGAGCACGCCGTCGGTTGGAAGAAGAAAGGCGTGTCTCCACCTCGTCATAGAGGGGAGGAGTGAGCCAGCCCCGAACAACCAACCAAGTATAAGGGGTTTGGCTTGAGAGGGCAGAGAGAGAACAATCTGGGAGGTTCGCAAAGGTTCAAGGGTGGGGCTTATATAACCCGCGGGAGATGCCCCCACCAGAGATGCGCTGGAGATGAGCTACGCAGATGCACTGCAGATGAGTCCAAGCAGCTGAGATACGTGCCGCGCTGCAGAGGAGATACGGACCGAGGCAACGCAAGGAGCGCGCGGCGCAGCAGTGCGGAGAAAGGAACTTCGCCCGCGCAGTTTGGAACCGCGGGAGTTCGCACGGCTCGGCTTTTTGACGGCGGTGCCTTCCGGCCCGACCGTGCCCAGTCCCCGCTGAACCTTCCTTGCCTCTCCAAGCCATCCACCTTCAGCCATTCATTCCTGCCTGCATTTCCCCGTGTAAGTGTGATCGTTCGTCTGTCTTTCATGTTGTCCTGAGGTATTAATTAAGCTTGTATAGTTAAGCTAATCATTGCACTATGTCTCCTGCTCCTTCCATTGCCTTGTAAATCGTATTTCCTTTCCTTTCTGCTTTAGTTGTGTGTAAATAGTAATAAACCCTGTTATTCCCTACTTTGTCTTCTTCTTCTTTATGCTCTTTCGGTCGCTTTAGAGGTTTCCATCATTGCACACCTGTGGCACGATTTGGCCAACGTTCAGGATCGGGTTAGTCTTTGTTAACGGTTCGTGCCGCGGCTGCCATCCGCTCGGCAAATTAACATCTTATCCGCGGTCGCGAACGAAGCTGCTCACCTGCCTCTGGAGGGAGCTTGTGCAGCTTCAGGGACCACGTCGGTCAGTCACAAACGTCACAAACAAACGTCACAAGTCACAAACGTTAACAATAACATCACAGCTACGAAGTACTTCTAGAGTAGACATAGTTTGAGACATACAGGGCCTTCGGAAAGTATTCACACCCCTTGACTTTTTGCACATTTTGTTGTGTTACAGCCTAAATTTTAAATTGATTAAATTGAGATTTTTTTGTCGCTGATCTACACATAATACCCCATAATGGCAAAGTGGAATTGTTTTTAGAAATCTTTACAAAATAATTAAAAATTAAAAGCTGAAATGCCTCAAGTCAATAAGTGTTCAACCCCTTTACTATGACACTCCAAATTGAGCTCAGGTGCATCCGTTTTCCTTTGATCATCCTTGAGATGTCTCTACAACTTGGTTGGAGTCCACCTGTGGCCAATTCATTTGATTGGACATTATTTAGAAAGAAACACACCTTTATATAATAATCTGCAGGCTGAGTTAACATCAGGGGCAGTAGATATGGGAAACCAGTCCTGAAGAGAGATGGCTGCTTGTAGTCCCCTGCCAATCTGCTTCAGGGAAATGCCAGACTCGCCGGTGTTGAGGCAGATTTTTGAGAATGTCCAGAGAGATGTTTACCTTCACAATCACGTGATCAGATGAACCTTTTGGTGCAGAGGAAGAGCAGGAGACATTTGTAGGGAAGGTGGTAATCACCAGGTCCAGCAAGGAGGATTTGCCATTGGAAGAAATCTGGGTTGGAAACTTCAAAGATTGAGTCGGTCCCATGGAGCCACGGAAGTCCTTTGCTGAAGTGCCATGGCTGGTGAGAGGGGTACGAACACTCAGCCAATTACCATGGTGACTATTGAAATCGCCACATATGAGGAAGACAGAGTTGGGATGAGTGGTTAAAAGATGGTCCATGTTGTCTGAGATGGATGTAGATGGAGTCATCACTGTTAGGAAGCGGGTACAACACAGACAAACTAGTGGTGGAAGAGGAGGGAGTCACAACCAGAGGTACTCCTGGGGGTTGGGAGGTGTAAGATCAGTACAAATGCAGTGAGAAATTGAGTTATTGATGTAAAGTGAAACTCTGCCGCTGGGGCATGGTTCAGGCCTATCAAATCGGAGAAGAAATAATCGAGGAGACACTGAGGAGTCAGGGACGTCCCGGGGGAGGAAGCATTCTGTTAAATACAGTAGATGATGTCTGATTTATATGCAGCAGCCTGGATCGAGAAATCTATCAGCTTGGAGCGAAGACCTCAGATATTTGACTTTCGGCAAGAGCACGATATCTTGGATGTGAGGGATCTCTGGGTCGCTCCTGTGAGATCGATCGGCTATCTTCGTGCTGCTGGTCTGTTCAATCAGAACTGACCGGTATAACACAGCAACAATAATTGCAACCCACTACACCATCACCACTGTTTGAACCCCCCCGCACCCACACCCAACCATAGCATCCCCACGGGCACAACTAGCCACCTCACCATCACCCACACTCTCACCAGTACCCATCACACGCAGACTGTCACCCACTCCCTCTGCACCTCCAATGCCAGAAACACATGAAGTACTCCCATCAACAAGCACACCCTCCCCAACAATCATGCCACCCACATCTACCGCATCCCCATACCACCCCATCCCCACCAACGAGCAACCTGTCATAGACCCACCCAACAAACACAAGTGACTTTCTTCATCTGGTCCCCAATCCTCTGACACATCTAATAAAGATTTTGTCCATCTAAGCTCTTTAACGAGCCACCTTCAAGCATTTATAACGGGAAAGACCCCACAGTCTCCACCAACCCGAGCATTGCCCACATACAACATTCAATATAGTGATGATAAGCAGCTGTGGATGTGTCCCCGGCCTTGCTCATGTCGAGTGACATCTGCTCGGTCTTGTCCTTTTCTTCCTCGGGTTTTGGCGCCCCGCCTCCACCAATGGCAATGCGCCAATTAATCCATAAAATCCTTTCAATCCAGAATGGAGAATGTGCATAGGGTATTGTTAAAAATGGGGGGAAAAAGGTTTATATGAGATGGTATGTATTCCTTATAAACACTCATGACTCCCTGCCTTCAGATCGTGCCCGTGACCTCAGAACCAATGAGGTCGTGGCTTTGAAGAAAGTTCGGATGGATAAAGAGAAAGATGGTAAGACAATTCCTCCCTCTTTGCTTCTAAAATGGTTATTTCCCGTTATGTATGGACCTTAGCCATGCTTCCATCGTTCCATATTGATGAGCTCATTTCTGCCATGTGTCATGTAGATGAATTGCACGCATCTCTCGTTTTTTGTTAAATTATTGTAAAACGTTTGTATGCCCATCACCATCCTCTGTGTTCCATGTGCCTATTTGTTTATGGGTTTTCGTGGTACCTGTTTGGGTGATAAAGGATGTTGTTTGGTTTTCTCGCATACTGTCCTTTGTCCTGCTTCACTCACTCATCTTTTTTCTTTATTCCCTCACTATTGTTTCCCAAAAATACACTCGTCTTGTTTGCCCATATTATGATAAAATACTCCTTCACACCATACCTTCCCAAGAGCTGTCCTGAACCTATGCTGCAAAAAAGATTTTTGAATATAAAGAAAAAAAAATCAAGAACAAGAAAATATTTCTTGGGAGTGGGGCACAAAAGTTTTCCTCAATATGAAAATTCCTGTGCAAAGATTTTCTCAAGGAAACTTTTCTTAAGATATATGTATAATTATATGTTGTTAAAACAGCACAAAAATGATCTATGTATGAATGTATTTTCTCAAATCAAGACACTCAAAAAATTTTTTTAAAGGATATATGTATCAGTTTTCTTTAAGCATACCTTTTTTAAAAACAAGATATATGGATAATAGTTTTCTTCAAGCAAAACTTTTTTATAACAAGATATGTGTAATCGTTTTCTTAAAACAAGACACTTAAAAAAAACAAAAACAAGATATATGTATAATCGTTTTCTTAAATCAAGACACTTAAAAACAAGATTTATGTATAATCGTTTTCTTCAAGCAAAACTTTTTTATAACAAGATATGTATTATCGTTTTCTTAAAACAAGACTTTTTTTTTTTAAGCAAGATATTTGTATAATCGTTTTCCTAAACCAAGACACTTAAAAACAATATATATGTATAATAGTTTTCATGAAACAATAGTTCACGCTCGGTACCAAAACCTGAGAAGCAGGTTTAATTGCAATTGAAATATGGGACGATGTCGCGGGCAATCCCTTTCACGGAAAGCCTCAATTCATCTGCGACCAATATCGAGGCAGTCCGCTCGCAGCCTCGATACCATTCACGGCTGTAGTCAGGTTCACTATGTCAATAAATTATATTTCGTTCAAAATCATGGTAGATTAGCAAACCTATACATTTTTGGAAAGGTTATAGCATAAGGAAACTAAAAATCAATGTTTACATTTGGAGAGATACCTGTATGGCGGCCATTTTGGATTTTCAAAATGGCCACTGTAAAATACATATTTTGTTCTATTTCTGCCTCTAATTACCCTAAAAACTTTTTAAAATATACTAAACCTATATTTTCAGGGACAAGGAATCCAATGAAAGTATCAAATTAGTGCTATGGGGAATGGTAAGACACGAATCAAAGGTTTTGAATTGCAAAATACTGTCTTTATATTCGCGATAAGTTGCATAATCAAATACATGTTATCATTTTGTACAGGCAGTTAATAACATCAAAATGTGTCACAATAATTCATATCACCAAACATACACAGGCAGTCAGCAAAATCATATATACACATGCAGTCAGTATAACTTCACATCTACACAGGCAGTCAATGACAAAATATACAGGCAGTCAATGGCATCAAACATACACGATTACAGAATATGCCATTTCGAGTTCCTCATCACTGTCCTGTGTGTCGTATCCGACAATATAGTCCGCATCGTTTTCACAGTCCGTTCCACACAAGCAAAGGTCGGTCAAATTGATTGGCAAATCGAATTGGTCGATCGAATCGAATCGATCGAATTGGTCGAATGGTCGATCGAAACGATTGGTCGAATGGTCGAATTGGTCGAGTCGAATTGGTCGAATCGAATTGGTCGGAATTGGCAAATGTAAACATTGATTTTCAGATTTTCCATGTAATAACGTTTCCAAAAATGTATAGGTTTGCTAATCTACCATGATTTTGAACGAAAAAACATAGTGAACCTGACTACTGTCTCCTTTCCCCGCCGATTTTCCTCTTCTCTCCTCTTCTGGTTTCTTTGCCGCGTTTTTCTTTTTCCTCCACAAACATTTCTTTTTACCTTTTACTTTTTTTACTAAGGTCATCTTCATATCACACAGAAATCTTAACAACAATATTACCTGAAACTAAAAATCCTACAAGTATATAATAACAATAAAGGCGGAAGTGACAAATCCGTAACAGCAGATGCATATACAGTTGGACCCTGACATTCACGGTGCCAACGTTTGTGGACAACGCGTATTCACGGATGATAAAATGCGACCTGCTTCTACATTCGTGGCCCTGTGATATATGACATATTGTGTAGGGCACACTAATGTAGAATGTACAACAAAAGACACTTTTTTTTAAAACAAGATGTTAATATATTGTACAGTCACGTGAAAAAGTAAGTACACCCGATGTAAAGTTTTGACTTTTTCAACATATTTCAACATACAGCTATTTGATCTTCATTTCAACAATATTGATAGATAAAGGTGATATAATATAACAACTATCATGAAACATTTACATTTTGTAGTCCATTGTATAATTTTTGACCGGTATAACACAGTTGTACCACATTCCCGGTGTGTACCCTGGTTTAGAATAGGTACACCGTATCCCTGCGTGTCGTAAGAGGCGACTAAAAGGGTTGGCATCAGGAAGGGCATCCGGCCATAAAAACATTGCCTCAAAAAGAGAACCATGACAATTACGACTACATATGGGCAGGGTACAGCCCGAAGTACCCCGTGGGGGACCCCACTCCCTCTCGTCAAAACTCAAAGTAGGGAACCCGATCGAAGCAAGGGTGGAAATCATTCCATTTATGACGACGAAACGTCTGATGCCCGAGGTGGAGATCGGTTTCTGAGATTTGGGACATGGAATGTAGGGACAATGACAGGCAGATCAGGAGAAGTGGTGGAAGTATTGGTCAGAAGAAGAGTGGACACATGTTGTGTGCAAGAGATGAGATGGAAGGGAAGTGGTGTGACAATGGTGAAGGGTAGGCAGGGACAGAAATACAAGTTTGTGTGGCAAGGGTGCCCGGAGGGCGTGAATGGTGTTGGTGTCCTGTTTTCTGAGGAGTTTGTAGACAGTGTGCTGAGTGTGACTAGAGTGAGTGAAAGGTTGATGATTAGAAAGCTCTTGGTGAACGTCATCTCGGGATATGCTCCGCAGGTTGGTCGGAGCGATGAAGAGGACAAGTTCTGGTGTGCTATAGAGAAGCTGATGGAAAACGTGAAAGATGAGGAAGTTGTTGTGGTCGGAGGAGATCTAAATGGACATGTGGGAAGGAGTATGGACGGTTTTGAGGGAGTTCATGGGGGTTACGGATATGGTGTGAGAAATGGAGAAGGTGAAAGGATTTTGGAGTTTGCTGATGGAGCTGATTTGTTGATTTGTAATACTCAGTTCCAGAAAGAGGATAATGAGCTTGTTACATACACGTCAGGTGGGTCGACGACAACCGTTGACTACCTGCTGGTGCGTAGGCGAGATAGGGGGCACCTCCAGGACACAAAGGTGATCCCGGGGGAGGAGGCTGTTTCACAGCACCACTTGGTTGTCTGCGACATAAGGGTGAAAGGTGCGAGGAGAGCTCGGCGGGTGAAGTACCAACCGAGAATGAAGGTGTGGAGGTTGAAAGAGGTGACAGTGAGGGAGGCATTAAAAGAGAGGCTGAGTATGGTGGAGGATGATGTGGTTGAGCTTGAAAGAGGTTGGATGTCAATGAAAGATAGTCTGTTGGGAGCCGTTAGTGAGGTATGTGGATGGACAAAAGGACCACCGAGGCACTCGGAAACATGGTGGTGGGATGATGAAGTTGGAAAGAGGATTGACGAGAAGAGGAAGAAGTTCAAGGAGTGGCAGAAGGCGAAGGGTATGGGGGCAGAAAAGGCAGAGCATGAATGTTATAAGGCAGCCAAGAAGGCTGCAAAGTAAGAGGTAGCAAAGGCACAGGAGGCATGTAGGAAAATGTTCGGAGAACGCCTGGATTCGGAAGAGGGTCAGAGAGCGGTATTCAGGATTGCAAAGCAGATGGCGAAAGAGAGGTGTGATGTGATGGGGGTGAGTTGCTTGAAGGATGAAGTGGGACAAATCGTTGTGGACTCAGATGGAATTAAAGGGAGATGGAAGAGATATATGGAAATACTGTTGAATGCAGAGAATGAATGGGATGGCAACATAGAGAGTAACCCAGTTTTAGGACCGGCAGAGAAGATAACCGAGAAGGAAGTTGAGGAAGCGATAAAAGCAATGAAGAGTAGAAAAGCGGGAGGGCCGACGGGAGTTGTGGGAGATATGTTGAAGGCAGCGGGAAATTGGGGTGTGAAGAGAATGACAGAGATCTGTAATCTGGTGGTGAAAGAAGGCCGCATTCCAGTGGATTGGGAACTGAGTACCCTCGTCCCTCTATACAAGGGGAAAGGTGACCCTCTGGACTGTGGCTCGTATCGAGCGATAAAGTTATTGGAGCATGGAATGAAGGTATTGGAAAGGGTGTTGGAGAGGAGGATAAGGAAGAAAGTGAAGATTGACGAAATTCAGTTTGGATTTATGCCAGGAAGAGGAACGTCAGATGCGCTTTTTATTGTGAGGCAGTTGCAGGAGAAGTATATGGAGAAGAGGAAGAAGTTGTTTCTTGGGTTTGTTGATCTGGAGAAAGCATTCGATAGGGTTCCACGTGAAGTAGTGACATGGGCATTAAGGAAGTTAGGAGTGGAGGAATGGTTGATCAGAGTAGTGATGGCAATGTACAAAAGAGCGCGCACAGCTGTAAGGATGAAGGACGGGAACAGTGGTGAGTTTGAGGTGAAGGTGGGAGTGCATCAGGGGTCGGTACTAAGTCCACTACTATTTGTAGCTGTGATGGAGGTGCTGGCTCAGAACGTAAAGGAGGGTTTACCGTGGGAGTTGTTGTTTGCAGATGATCTGGTGTTGATTGCAGAAAGTATGGATGGACTGAAGGAGAAGATGAACAAGTGGAAGGAGTGCATGGAGACAAAAGGTCTGAAGGTGAATATCGGAAAAACCAAGGTGATGGCAAGTGGTAAAGCATGTGGTAAGGTGGAAAAAACTGGGAAGTGGCCGTGTGCTGTGTACAGGAAGGGTGTCGGAGTGAATTCCATTCAATGTACAATGTGCGCTGAGTGGGTTCATCAAAAATGTAGTGGTTTGAGAGGGTCATTAACCAGTGTGGTAGCTACATTCAAGTGTAAGGTGTGCACAGAGGGAGCTGCAGATGGAGGAAATGTTGAGTTGGATCTTGGAGATGGTGTGAAGCTGGAAGGTGTGAAAACATTTTGTTACCTTGGAGACATACTGAATGGAGAAGGTGGGTCGGACTCGGCAACGATTGCTCGAGTGAGATGTGCATGGAAGAAGTTTCGGGAACTGAGTGGCATGCTGACGAGGAGGGGAGTGTCATTGAAGCTGAAGGGAAAGGTGTATGCTGCATGTGTGAGAAGTGTTATGATTTATGGGAGTGAGACATGGGTAATGAACGGAGAGCAGCAATGAAGGCTGGAAAGGGTGGAAATGCGAATGGTTCGGTGGATGTGTGGAGTATCGTTGAGAGAGAGGAAGACAAATGATGAATTGCGAAAGATGATGGGAATAGAGCCTGTGATGGATGCTGTGAAGAGAAACAGGTTGAGCTGGTTTGGTCATGTGTTGAGGAAGGATGAAAGTGACTGGTTGAAAAGAGTGATGGAAATGAATGTAGAAGGAAGTAGAGGACGGGGAAGACCGAGAAAGACTTGGCTAAAGATGGTTGAAGAAGAAATGCGGGCAAGGGGGTTAACAAGGGGAGATGCAGAAAATAGGGCAAAATGGAGAACATTGTCATGGGGACCGCAAGGCTAACCCCCGCTCTTGCAGGGAAAATGGCCTTAAAATGCCTGTTGTTGTTGTTGTCGTCCATTGTATAATTTAAATAAACATAAATACAAATTTCACATGTGGAAAAAGTATGTACGCCCCACGAAAGTTTTTTAAAATCTTTTTAACATATGTGGACATATCAATATTTGATCTTCATTTAAACAGTATCTATAGATAAAGGTGATCTAATTAAACAAAAAACAATGAAAAAATTAACTTTGCAATAATTTATTCAACCAAAAATTGTTGCACAGCATGCACAATTGCATGCACAGCTCGTTTCAAATCCCCCCACAACATCTCAATGGGATTTAGATCTGGGCTTTGACTTGGCCATTCCAGAACCCTCCATTTCTTTCTTTTCAGCCATTCCTTGGTGGATTTACTGGTATGTTTAGGGTCATTGTCATGTTGCAAGGTCCACCTTCCGTTGAGCTTCAGCTTTCCGCCTCACATTATCCTCAAGCACCCTCTGGTACAATGAAGAATTCATAGTGGATTCTATGATGGTGAGCTGCCCAGGCGCTGATGCAGCAAAGCTGCCCCAAACCATAATATTTCCACCACCATGCTTTACAGTTGGTATCAGGTTCTTGTGGTCAAATGCTGTCTTTGGTTTTCGCCAAACATGTCTTCTGGTACTGTGGCCAAATAGCTCTACCTTTGACTCATCTGTCCAGAGCACATTGTTCCAGAAGTGCTGGTCTTTGCCCAGGTGTTCATTGGCAAACTTTAGTCTTGCACTGATGTTCTTTTTGGACAGCAAAGGTTTCGTCCTGGTACACCTCCCATGTAGATCAAATTTGTGCAGCCTCTTTCTAATTGGTAGACTTGTGCACTTTGACATCAACAGTGGCAAGAGCTACCTGTAGGTCCCGTGATGACATTCTGGGGTTCTTCGAGACTTCTTTCAGCATCTTGCGGTCTGCTCTCGGGCTGAACTTGCTGGGGCGGCCTGGCCTGAACAAGTTGGCAGTTGTTTGGAATCTTCTCCACTTGTAGATGATCTTCCGGACAGTCGAATGATTGATTTCAAATTGTTTGGAGATCTTTTTAAATCCCTTCCCAGACTCGTAGGCATCTATAACCTTCTTTCTGAAGGCCTCAGAGAGCTCTTTTGATCTAGGCATGGTGACGCCGCACACTTCAACAACAAAGAGCAAACCAAACTAAATGTCTGAGGTTTAAATAAGACAGGTTCCTCCAAGCTCCTCTCTAACGATGTTCTAATCGTTTGCGCCTGAGCTGGTGCACCTGATTCTAATTTTAGGTATTTGAAGTAGTGATAAATGTCGAGGTGTACTTACTTTTTCCACATGCGAAATTTGCATTTATGTTTATTTAAATTATACAGTGGACTACAAAATGTAAATGCTTCATGATATTTGTTATATTATATTACCTTTATCTATCAATATTGTTGAAATGAAGATCAAATAGCTGTATGTTGAAATATGTTGAAAAAGTCAAAACTTTACATGGGGTGTACTTACTTTTTCACGTGACTGTATGTGTATATGTATGTATAGCGTTTTTATGATTTATCATTATTTAAATCTTTCTAATGCTCCTTCATGTTGTCTAAACCTTTGTCCTTTCATTGTCGTCTAAAATGTCTCCTTATTTCTGGCAAATTTTTGCATTTTCATTATTTTATCATTATTTAATTCTTTCCAATGCTCCTTCATGTTATGCTCCATGCTCTATGATGACATCAGGGATACGTTTCATGTTTCTGTCATCTGGTAAGGTGGACTGAACCCAAAGGTTGAGAGAGTCTTTGCTTGCATATCTCCTTCAACCTAGCAATTTTGCCATCACTCCTTATAAGCAGATAGTAGTTGAAGTTATCCACGTTGTCGTCCTGGGATATGAATGATGTATGACGGATTCTGTTGGGTATCTTGTCCGACACTTCGATCATCATTACAACGCTTTGAAGGTGGATCTGGTCCGTCAGATCTATTTTACATGAATGTGGATTTGAAAATAGAATACAAGAGACTGGTGAGTGAATACAAGAGATTGAAGGAAGGTGAGCTGTTATAAGTATGATTACATAATACAGTAACGTGATATCTGCTTCATTTTGTAGATGTAGATCATTTGGTAAGGTGGATTACAGATCCACAGATCCATCCATTGGACAACAGATCATTACCATGGAATAGATCATTACCATGTTATATTTTCCAAATGTCCACATAGAAAATACAAAATGTTGAAGATTTGAGTAAACGGCCTTAGGTATATATGGAAAATTTGGGTATACCTGCTCAAAGTGGACTAACTGAACAAATGGGCAATATAGCAACCTACAGAACATGTCTAATCAAGCAGAAGGAAATGAGCTTTAATATGATATGTAACATCAGGAAGGGCATCCGGCCATAAAAACATTGCCTCCAACAGGGAACCATGATTGTCATGGGACCCGCAAGGCTAACCCCCGCTCTAGCGGGGAAAATGGCCTTAAAACGATCATTCATTCATTCATTCATTCATTCATATGATATGTAACGTGTGTATTCAATCATTTTGGATTCCTTCGATCCATGTTTGGAATTCACGTTCGACGCAGAGCTGCGATTCACATTTTAGGGTACATCCCTTAAAAGGCCCCAACTAGGTCGTGCATTTGTATATTTTCAATGATAACATTTGATTTCATGCTCAGGACTTCCCAAGGCTTCAGAAAAATACAACCTTGCTCAGGTGTGGGGGTGGTGCATGGTACCCCTATCTGATCCACGGGCTATATCATTCCATCTTTCTTCCATATAAAAAAGCGATGTGTACGGGATAACTGAGACACACATAAGCTATTCAAGATGAATGTTCCACAAATGTTTTGCCTACAATAACAACAGGGTTCGCTCAATTTGTAATGAACATTTTTACCATCGACCTTTTCATTTGTGCTTTCTCCTTTAGTTTAAACTAGGGCATGCCCGTACTATATATATGCCCGTACTATATATCTATCTAAAATTATATCCCCCCCCTCTATTTACATGAAATGGTTTGGTCCATTCGCAACGCCAAAGCGAACGGCGAACGGCTTGCGAGTACAGTGACAATCCCCCCCCTCTATTTACATGAATGGTTTGGTCCATTCGCAACGACCACAGAACCCCCCCCTCTATTTACATGCAATGGTTTGGTCCAAAGCGAACGGCTTCCGGAGTTTGGTAAAGCAATCGCCATCGCGTGCACAAATGCGCAGGAAAGCGAATGAATCGCAAATTCGTTTTTATTAGTTTTAAAACATCGTTTAACGCCAACATAGCGCCAACATAGTTTGCAAACGTGAAATAAATGAATACGCTCTCAAATGTGCCATCCGAGGCAGAGTGTGTCCGCCACGTTCGGCACACGTGATAGCTCGCTGCTCTCTGATTGGTTGAAGCGTTTTTTGGACATATCTCGGTAAGTAATTGTCCGATTAATATGAAACCTTGAAAAGGCACATCCTCGGGTCCCCAGCAATATACCTGGCAAGTTTCAAGTATATCGGACCCGTGGTTGTCGAGAAACAGCGGTCACAGACAAACAAACACACAGACAGACATACACACACACACACACACAGAGATTACTGGAATTATAGATAGATGACCAATGTGTTTCCATCCCTCCTCCGATGTAAGGTATCCCTGTGAGCAGTATGCGTGAAATTCGACTGTTGCTGCACTTGCGTCATCCCAATCTTGTGGAGCTTCAGCAGGTGGTAGTTGGGTCTCGCCTTGAAAGGTACTTCGTTTTCAATCCACCAGAGTTATACTTCTTCACCATGTTCTGAGCTAGACTCCATGGTTCTTTAATGCATTTGTTTCCATGTTAAACACAGCGTCTTCTTGGTGATGGGATACTGTGAACAGGACTTGGCCAGCCTCCTACAGAACATGTGTTCACCATTTTCAGAGGCACAGGTACGCCTCATATGTCCGGTTTGTATTCCCATTTGAAGCCATCACCACATTGCCCCTTTCATTGGCTGTTACAAACTCTGAAATTTGATTTTTCACTTGACATTGTTTCATGTGCAGCACCTGACTTCTGATTTGCATCATTGTAGGATATGCGGTCGTGCCGTTGATGTACAGCGCCCCCTTTAGGTTAGAGTAGGAATTTGTAATTTGTTCACGATGCTGGTGATAACTCACCTCCTCTTCATATCATTACCATGAGATCTTTATCGTACACCAACTCGTTCTAACAAATGGGACACCCAGTTTAATGTCCGTTCGAGGGTCGGCATGTACATCGATGAATCGTCCCGCTTCTAAAACACTGGCATGATAGTTTAGAATTGGGGAAGATTCAAACCCGGCCTACACGGCTCTGAAACACATACCTCTACGAGTCTAGGTTATCCATCAAATTCATGGATTTTCACTTGGGGAACATCTATTTATTATGTTTGCAGGGTGGTGGGTGAAAAGGGGAAAGAATAGATGTGAAATGGACGTTAAGGTTGTGTAAGAAGGAAGGAGGTTGGGACATTAAAATAAGATGAAGGCAAGGAATGGTTTGGGTGGGGGAAAGGGTAGGGGTATGTAGTGTTACGCGTTACCTCCCCAAACCCCAGTTACGGTGCCCCTCAGAGTCTCGAGAGGGAACGCGGCAGAAAGATTTGTTATCTTGAGTGTTCTAATAAACCATGGTAAAACCACACCAATGCAATTGTGTAGAACAAAACAAGTAATTGTATTAAGAACTCTCACATACACAATAGTAACAGTCCGTGCATGAATCCGACCATATATGAATATCCGACCATGAATCCGACCATGAATCCGGCATACAGACCGACCTGCAATTTTTCCTCGAGGAGGCTGTCCGCCTGGTGAATCGTGCATGAATCCCCACGCTGGGTGAAGGTCGAAGTCGTGCAGAACGGCAAGAACAACAGGCAGGTATCGGCGCGGCTGAGGATGAGGAGTTATGAGGTGAGAGGTCAAGAAGATGGTGGCACGGGGTAACGATCCCCCAAAACGTGAGTGCAATTCACGCCCCACGGCCACCAACGATTAAGCCGATATGGAAACCAACGGCGATCAACACGAAGAGGTCGATATGGGAACCAACGGCAATTCACTCAATGATGTCGATATGGGAATCCCAATGACAAAACACGATTCACCAGGCGGACAGCCTCCTCGAGGAAAAATTGCAGGTCGGTCTGTAATGGAGGTAATCTGTAATGTAATGGAGGCGCTTGCTTTCCCGCCAACAATAGTTCACTCTCGGTACCAAAACCTGAGACGCAGGTTTAATTGCAATCGCAATATGGGACGATGTTGCGGGCAATCCCTTTCACGGAAAGCCTCAATTCATTCGCGACCAATATCGAGGAAGTCCGCTCGCAGCCTCGATACCATTCACGGCTGTCTCCTTTCCCCGCCGATTTTCCTCTTCTCTCCTCTTCTGGTTTCTTTGCCACGTTTTTCTTTTTCCTCCACAAACATTTATTTTTACCTTTTACGAAAGTCATCTCTATTTCTCACAGAAATCTTAACAACAATATTACCTGAAACTAAAAATCCGACAAGTATATAATAACAACAAAGGCGGAAGTGACGGATCCGTAACAGTAGATGCATATAAAGTTGGACCCTGACATTCAGGGTGCCAACGTTTGTGGACAACGTGTATTCACGAATGATAAAATGTGACCTGCTTCTACATTAGTGGCCCTGTGCCCCGTGTATTCGTGGTTTTTCGCGTGTGAAAAAAAACAACTAGAACTGCACTCAATAGAGAGCATACTTCCGCCTGGTGAACAGTTTACGTTTTTTTTTTATTATCCCAGAGTAGATCAGAAAATCATAATACAGAATCGCATTTGATCAAAATCATCCGTCCATAACTTTTTGAGATATCCTGCTATAAATCGTTTTTGGCCCAATGGTGAGGAATCACTTAAAAAATTCTACTAGCCGGATCCGAATCCGGATCTTCACCAAAATTGAATCGATTCTTCCTTGTCACACACCCAACCTGTCCACCAAGGTTCGTCCAAATCCATCCACAACTTTTTGAGATATCTTGTTCACAAACGGACAGACAGACAAACAAATGAAAAATCGGTCAGAGACCGAGGACTTTCCGGAATGTACTGTTTTTTTATCGGCCATTTTGGATCAAAATGGCAGGAAATCTATACATGTATATACGCTAAGCAATGGAAGGTAACTGAGTAAGTGTATGAATATCTCTTGTCCTTTCAGAGTTATAGTGGTTTGAAATATATTTTCAATGAAAACTTGGCCCCCTGAGCTTTGACCCCCAAAAATAATTAAAACTAAGCATTTTTGACCATTTTATGTCACGTTATTTTTCGGGAATTGAATAATGAACATTTTGGTGTTGGTTAGAAGGGAATCGGATAATGTTTTACAGAGTCATTAGAAAAAAAACTTTTTGACCTTGAGTTTGACCTTTCAAGGTCACTCAAGGGTCATGGTGCCAAATGAAATGTCGCGTGTGACTTCCTATATGTCAGTAACAGTAAGTGTATGCATATCTCTTGTACTTTTAGAGTTATAGTGGTTTGAAATATATTTCAAATGAAAACTCGACAGCCCCCCCCCCCCCCCCTGATTTCACGTTTTGGGTGACCTTGAGCTTGACCTTGGGCCGAGAGAGTTAAAAATTGGGCACAGTCTATTCCAGGGCAAGGCAAATATGTGTGCAAAGTATGGCGATGCTATGTGCAACGATGTAGACGTAGTACTGTGCACAAACAGACAAACAGACAAACAGACAGACAGACAGACAGACAAACCAACCAACCAACCAACATACTTGCCGGAATGAAAAATCGGTCAGAGACCGAGGACTTGCCGGATTGTACTTTTTTATCGGCCATTTTGGATCAAAATGGCTGGAAATCTATACATGTATATACGCTAAGCAATGGAATGTAACTGAGTAAGTGTGTGCACAACCACAAATTTATACAAATTTATACAAATGCAACCACAAATACACAAATGTTCTGAAATTTGGAAAACAAAATTCAAATTTTTTTTCATCAGAAACATATTTTATTCCCCATGGACACTTCTTTACAATGAGCCATGTCTCCATTTTTTTCTATTCAGCACTTTCGGAGATATAGAGGTGCAAAGATGTTCGGTTTTTTCAAGATGGCGGCCGAACCACGTGACCGATGACGTCATCTTTTTTTTTTTTTTTCTCCACCAGTTTATGCCGACATGGCGTTCATCCAATCAAGATGCAATTTCTTGAAGTTTTGTACTTGTCGAATTATGATGTCATAATGGAGGCCTTGGGCCGAGAGTTAAAAATTGGGCACAATCTATTCCAGGGCAAGACAAATATGTGTGTAAAGTAAAGTGATTCTATGTGCAACAATGTAGACATAGTACTGCACACAGACAGACAGACAGACAAACCAACCAACCAACCAACCAACCAACCAACATACTTGCCGGAATCTATTCCGGCAAGTAACAAACAAACAAACAGACCGACAGACAGACGGGGGTGAAAACATAACCTCCATCCACCTTTGGTGGCGGAGGTAAAAAAACATCTCCCATCAGCCGTGCACACTGCACATGACACTTCTGAAAGCATCTTCCAGGTTTGATATTGATAAATTGATCGTCTGTTTGCCGTGTCGCGAGCAAGGCCTTTGCCGTGTCGCGAACGATTTGAAATCGAAGTTAAGTGATTGTTCCCATTTGTATTTTCGTTAAAACTGTATTTATTTATGGTGTTGTACGTATATTGTGTCCCGACGAAGATTTTTCGGTGCAAATCTTTCATACCTGTATTGAAAATCGTGTTAATTCGTGTCGTGTCTTGAGGCCTTGTACAGTGTACACTGTACAACCTTGAGGCTTTGTTTTTCTCTCAGCGGTCCGTCGTTTGTGATCCAATAACTTTCGTTCTCTGTATTCCCAGTCTTTTCACCCATAGCCTACTTCCTTGTGTAAATCTCAACTCAAAAAAAACAAAAAACATTTCCTTCTCTGTTCTCATTCGTTTATTCATTCTTATTCGTTCGTTCGTTCTTCGACCACGTGTTTCTCCCCCATTTCCCCAGATAGTTTTCACAGTTATTAACCTTCAATGTTTACACTTTCCCCTCAAGTTATGTATTCCGTCATATTTTATAACACCTTTTTCTTCTTCTTTAAAAGGCTGCTTTCGACTTGCTCACCAAATCAATTCATCCCAAAAAAAATATCCATCTCCTATAGTGCCTTTTTTCTACATTCCCTAAACTCTCCTGCACTCCATCCTCCATCCAGCGTCCTTAAACGTATTTTTAACTCGAAGGTCACAAGAAACTCATTTTGCAATAAATGTTCGTTTCCCATAAATCGTACACTTTCTAAAATCCAATCTCACCCCTCCCCTCCAAATCTTCCCCATAACCCCTCCCCTCCAAATCTTCCCCATCACCCCTCCCCTCCAAATCTTCCCCATCACCCATCCCTTTCAAATCTCCCCCCTTGCCCCCTCCCTCCTAAACTACCCCCTCGCCCCTCCCCTCCTAGACTCCTCCCTCACCCCTCTCCTCCAAATCTCCCCCATATCCCATCCCTTTCAAATCCCTCCCCTTGTCCATTCCCTCCCAAACTCCCCCCTCACCCCTCCCCTTCAAATCTCCCCACCCTCATTGCTTCTCAATTTCCCCCCTCTCACTCCCCCTCCTCAAAGCGACCTCCCCGCTTCTTCCCCCTTCCAACTCTCACCTCCATCTCCCCCAACCTTCTGCCTCGCTCTTCCCCCTCCTCAAATAACACCTCATTGTGTCTCACCCAATCACCATCAAACCTTTTGTCCGCCCCATCCTTCCCTTTCTCCGAGCTATTCTGAAATCTCTGACACACCTTCAACAGCTCTCCCTACCTCTTCCACCTCTTCCACATCTTACCCTACCCCTCCTCCCCCCTGTTCTGTATCTGATGCTCCCCCTTCCTCTTCATTAACGGTATGGACCTCAAACATCCGGGGCCTTCGTTCAAACTTAACTGATCTCTCCATACAGGTTGCTTCTGTCAAACCAGACGTGATCTGCTTAACAGAAACTTTCCTCCTTTATGATGTCTCTGATTCCTTAGTATCTCTCCCGGGCTACTCCCTCCTCCGGTATGATAGACCTGAGCCTCGTCCTGGAGGCGGGGTTGCTATCTTTATCAAAAACTCTCTTCCTCACTCGCCCTGCACTGCACTCTCTCCACCTCACCCCCAGGAATACCTCTGGCTACGGCTTCCCCTTCGCTCCCACCTCTTGTTCATATGTGTGTCGTACCGTCCACCAAACAGTGATGACTCCATCTACATCTCGCTGTCTGATAATATGGACCAACTTCTATCAACTCATCCAAACTCTCTCTTCCTCATATGTGGTGATTTCAACTGTCATCATGCCAGTTGGCTGGGTGTGGGTACCTCTCTCACCAGCCATGGCTCCTCAGCAAAGGACTTCTGCGACTCACTGGGACTGACACAATCTGTCAATTTCCCGACCCGGATCTCAGTCAACGGAACATCTTCTCTTCTGGACTTGGTTATGACTAACTTCACTGAAAATGTCTGCTGCTCTTCTTCTGCTCCAATCGGATCATCTGATCATGTCCTTGTTAAAGTGGACATCTCTCTGACCATCCTCAGGGAGCCTGCTCAGCGTTGACGAGTCTGGCATTTCACTCAGGCCAACTGGCACGGTCTTCAAGCAGCCATCAATCATCTGGACTGGTCTCCCATCTCTACCACCTCTGACATCAACTCATCCTGGGAATTCTTCCAAAGTAAATTGCTCTCTCTCATGCACAGATTTATCCCATCTCGTCTTCAGTTGTCATACCCTTCCTCCCGTCCATGGTACACGGAAGCTTGTGGTGAGGCTGTTGCCCAGAAACAACTTGCCTTCGTCTCCTGGAAAGCAAATCCAACGGAGGGAAATCTCATTTCCTTTCACAAAGCCCGAAACAAGTGTGTGTCCACCCTCAGGAGAGCCAGGAAACAATATCTCTCCGTTCTCAGGACCGAACTCTCTTATCTGTCTCCCTCTTCCAAATCCTGGTGGCGTCTGGTCAAATCCGTTTCTGGTGTTTGTTCCCCCTCCATCCCCTCCCTTACCTCAAACGGCTACACAGCTGACTCCGCACGTGAAAAAGCTGAATGCCTCAACTCTGTGTTTGCCTCTAAATCTTGTGTCCCAAACCCATCCCTCTCTGTACCCACCATACCCAGTCGTACCCTGCTGCTCCTGGACTCCGTGTCCTTTCCTCCTGACAAGGTGGAAAAGTTTCTGTCAACCCTCGACTCTGATTCTGCAACTGGACCCGACGGCATCAGCCCACGGGTCCTAAAATCCTGCTCTGCCGCTCTATCTCACCCTCTCTCTGTTCTCTTCACCCTCTCTTTTGCTCAAGGTCAACTGCCATCTGCTTGGAAATCAGCCAACATCACCGCTTTGCACAAAAAAGGTGCAAAAACAGATCCTAGCAACTACAGACCAATCAGCCTTCTCCCAATTATCAGCAAAGTCATGGAATCCATCATTGCTTCGGATATGAAATCTTTCCTCTTCTCCAATGGCTTGATCTCTGATCATCAATTTGGTTTCACACCAGGTCACTCTACTCTGGACATGCTGCTTCTGCTGTCTCAACAATGGATGGAGGTCCTCAATGCCAAACAGGAAATTAGAGCTGTCTCCCTCGACATATCACGTGCCTTCGACACGGTCTGGCACCCCGCTCTGCTCACCGAACTCTCGTCCTTTGGTATCCATGGAAATCTCCAAGCATGGCTGGCGGACTTCCTCTCTAGTCGTAGTCAACGTGTGGCCCTGAATGGGTTTCTCTCATCTCCTCTTCCTGTTCAGGCTGGAGTTCCACAAGGCAGTGTTCTGGGCCCCGTGCTTTTTCTGGTCTTCATCAATGATCTCTCTGACTCTCTTGAAAATCCTCTCTATCTCTTTGCTGATGACTCCACTCTCTGCCGCTCCATTCCTCTTCCCTCAGATCGGCAGTCTGCAGCCTCCTCACTCTCTGAAGACTTGGACAAAATCACAGACTGGTCAAACAAGTGGAACATGTCTTTCAATCCTGACAAATCTCACACTCTTACTATGTCTCTCCGAAAAGATCGACTGGACAACCCTCCCATCTACTTTCTCAACAATCCTCTCCAAGAAGTTCTGTCGCTCAAGCTTTTGGGTCTCACTATCTGCCATGATCTTTCTTGGGAAAACCACATTTCCAAGCTGGCCTCCAAAGCCAGTCGCCGACTGGGCATCCTCCGTCGTGCGAAGTCCTTCCTCGGCACACCTGAGCTCCTCACCACATACAAGGCTTTCATCCGCAGCTCAATGGAATACTGTTCTCCCCTATGGGCCGGTGCTCCTGCCTCACACCTAGCTCGGCTTCACGCTGTTGAAACCAAAGCTTTCAGAATTATTGGAATCTCCCCCGATGAAGCTATCTCTGAGGGCCTTTCACTCACTCACCGCAGGCAGGTAGGTGGTCTTTCTGTCTTCTACCGACTCCTCTCCGGCCTTGCACCCCCAGCTCTCTGTGCTCTGTCCCCCAAATATTCCTACAGGTCGCACAAGATCTGCCAGCAACCCTCTGATGGTTAAACTGCCGAAATCTCGGCTCTCTGCTCACCTTCACTTTTTCATTCCTCTTTTCTCCCGCCTCTGGAACAAACTCCCTCACTCCCTTCAATCCCACTCCTCCCTCCAGGTCTTTAAAACAGCTGTTCACCACCATCTCTTATCTTCCCCCATCCAAAACCTTGATCGTTTCTACCCCCGCTAATTCACCCCAGATCCACCTTGTTTGAAATTCCAACTTCTTTCCTGGAAGTCCTGGCAGTGTCCAAATGTTTTATTCCTCTCCCACCGCCCCCTTCCCATGCCCCCCCCCCCCCAAAGCCCTCGCCCTCTCTCAGATCTCTCGATGTCTCCATGTCTCTCGGTCCCTGCTCTCAAATGTTGTGTTTGTGTCCTTCCCCCTCTCTCCCCATCTTGTCTACCGCTCCCGATGTTATATGTTTTATGTGTCGGTTTGTCTTTCTGTGTGATTAATGTTCGCTCTTTCACGAGCCTCGATCTTGTATACAAAAAAAAAAAAAAGGTATCATGCATGAAACTACTTCAGTCACGCATAAACCATCACCCTTCCAGGCTGCTTCTGCTGTCTCAACAATGGGTGGAGGTCCCCAATGCCAAACAGGAAATTAGAGCTGTCTCCCTTGACATATCACGTGCCTTCGATACGGTCTGGCACCCCGCTCTGCTCACCAAACTCGCCTCCTATGGTCTCCATGGAAATCTCCACGCTTGGCTTGCGGACTTCCTCTCCAGTCGTAGTCAACGTGTGGCCCTGAATGGGTTTCTCTCATCTCCCCTTCCTGTTCAGGCTGGAGTTCCCCAAGGCTGTTCTGGGCCCTGTGCTTTTTCTGGTCTTCATCAGTGATCTCTCTGACTCTCTTAAAAATCCTCTCTATCTCTTTGCTGATGACTCCACTCTCTGCCGCTCCATTCCTCATCCTTCAGATCGGCAGTCTGCAGCCTCCTCACTCTCTGCAGACCTGGACAAAATCACAGACTGGTCAAACAAGTGGAACATGTCTTTCAATCCTGACAAATCTCACTCTCTTACTATGTCTCTCCGAAATGACTGACTGGACAACCCTCCCATCCATTTTCTGAATAATCCTCCTCAAGAAGTTCTGTCACTCAAGCTTTTTGGGCTCACTATCTGCCATGATCTTTCCTGGGAAAACCACATTTCAAATCTGGCCTCCAAAGCCAGTCGCCGACTGGGTATCGTCCGTCGTCCTTCTTTGGCACACCTGAGCTCTTCACCGCACACAAGGCTTTCATCCGCAGCTCAATGGAATACTGTTCTCCCTTCTGGGCCGGGGCTCCTGCCTCACACCTAGCTCGGCTTCACGCTGTTGAAACCAAAGATTTCACAATCATTGGAATCTCCCGTGATGAAGCTAACTCCGAGGGCCTTTCACTTACTCACCGCAGGGAGGTTGGTGGTCTTTGTCTTCGACCAACTCCTCTTCGGCCTTGCTCCCCCAGCTCTCTCTGGGCTCTGTCCCCCAAATATTCCTGCAGGTCACACGAGATCTGACTGCAACCTTCTGATGGTTAAACTGCCAAAATGAAGACTCTGCTCACCTTCACCTCCTTCATTCCTCTTTTCTCCCACCTCTGGAACAAACTCCCTCACTCTCTTCAATCCCACTCCTCCCTCCAGGTTTTTAAAACAGCTGTTCACCCCCATCTCTTATCTTCCCCCATCCAAAACCTTGATCTTTTCTACCCCCGCTAATTTCACCCCAGATTCACTTTTTTGAAATGCCAACTTCCTTCCTGGAAGTCCTTGCAGTGTCCTTGTGTTTTATACTTCTCCCACCCCCCCACCCCCCTTGCCACGCCTCCTCTCCCCAAGCCCTTCCACAGATCTCCCGATGTCCCTGCTCTCAAATGTTGTGTTTGTGCTTCCCCTTCCTTGACATCTTGTCTACCGCTACCCTTGTTATATGTTTTGTGTGTCTGTTTTTCATTTTTTGTGTGATAAATGTTAGCTCTTTCACGAGCCTCGATCCTGTATACAAAAAAAACCAAAAAAAAACCTACCAGCCTTGCACATAACAGTTCTAAAAGCGTCTTTCACACGTCACGCATAAAACTACTTCAGTCACGCATAAAGCCGCTATATGTGTACAACCACGTGATTCGACATTATTTTTGTGGGCCTATTCACAGTTGTTATGCCTCTGCCGATGGAGTCGCCGGAGTCATTATGTTTTCAGGTTGTCCATCTGGCGGTTCGGCTGTCCGTCCGTCCGTCCGTGATAGGTTTTCGTTTCCGTGATAGGTTTTCGTTTCCGTGATAACTTGAGAACGGCGAAAGGGATCTTCGTCAAACTTGGCGCAGGTATCTATAATGAGGTAAAGATGAACTGATTAGATTTTGCCGTCACGGGGTCAAAGGGCAAAGGTCAGAGGTCATGTCAGGTAAAATGTGATAACTTGAGAACAGCTGAATGGATTTAAAGCAAACTTTGTACAAGTATGTATAATGATGCATCAATGTGGGCAGAGGCATATCGGTCGACGTCGTGACGTCGAAGAGTGCTGTTTTAGTTCTGATCTGCTTCTGCATTCACAGGCCTGTGCTTCGCGTATTCGTGTTTTTTGTGGGCTTATTCACGGTTTTTCATGGAATTCTTGATTTTCCCTTATGTATGACGAACCACCAGGAACCTATTTGCCCGTTTTCCCATTGAAACAATGCCCCCCACATTTGTGGATTCGACATTCTCTGCATATTCTCGGAATGTATCCGTCGCGAATGTCGGTGTCCGACTGCAATATAATAGAAATGACCAACGCAGGTGTAACGTGGAGCTTCTTTTCCGGATTCTTGACAGAATATTATATTGCAGGCAATGACTCCAAATCAACCACCAATGTCATGAAGAGATTTGTAAAATTGCATTGCACTTCATCACTTGTAAAGTGTCTGTATGTAAATGTGCATACATAGAGGTGTGTGTGGGTAAGTGTGTTCGCATGTGTGTATGTAGGTGAAGTGCATTATGCAACAGGTGCTCTGTGGACTTCACTTCTTGCATCAGAACTTCGTCATCCACAGGTGACTTTCTGGCTTCACTGGTTATCCAACATCACGTAATGTTCACATGTACCACATAGGAGACTGTGAGCTCAGGTGATGCCTTTATGGTGTGGCTGGTCAGGTAGCAAACTGGATTAGTGATAGGAAGCATAGAGTGATTGTGAGTGGGAGGATGTGTACCTGGGAGTATTAAGTAGTTGGGCACCATAGGGATCGGTAATGGGACTATTATTATTCATAATTTACATCAATGATTTGGATTGTGGGATTAAGAGTCAGATTTACAAATTTGTAGATGACACTGAGCTTGGAGTTCAGGTAGAATCCAGAGTGAACTGCAAAGCCGGTCCATGTCCGCTTGGTATTCGGACTTTTTTGTTCCATGTGCTAAAAACAAATACAAAAGCATTGACGATTTTAGGTGACCTTGACTTTTTGACCATGCCTGCTTTCTCTGGGGGTGAGGGAAAGGGGGGGGGGGGGGTGTGTGGGTTATTGGTGTTGGGGGGGGGGGGCAGATGGTGGATTGGGGGTTGTGGGCGAATGAGAATTTAAAAGTGATTCCGCTGTACAAACAATGTTCCGCTGTCGGCACGGGTTAGTCCATTTATTAATGGGGGTGTTTTGTCATCGTACAATACATTATATAGTTTGAATTTGCTAAACAATATCGATATGTATTAACATTACAACTTGATTGTGATTACTGTTACATTTGTGTCCATTAAATGTACCGGTCGTTAAATATTCCACTTGGCCTGCTTTTTCCACTAATACAAACTTCACCCCATAATTTTGTAATAGTCCTGTCTGGTTAAACATCAGGGAAAACATTTTTAATCACCTCATCAGGTGACAGTGATTTCTTTCCTCGAGATGGAGCATTCCCAGTGTGCTGTGCCTACCTATCACCACTCATAAGGTGATATGATTTGTCGGCAAAGTGAGACCCACCCTCGGTCTCATCTCGAAACATTGTGACCCACGATCAGTCTCACGTTATCTCTCGTGACCCCATTGGTTGCATGACGTCATTGAATTTGGGGGCCCTGGGCACATGCCCCTTGTGCCCATGTGTTAATCCACTACTGATGACAGGGACCCGTGGAAATTGGCATCATGTAAAATGTGACCTTTAATCCTCAGTACCCCCATTCTTCTTCAAGCCCTCTTCCTAAAACCCAAGTCTTGAAGCACCGCTCCCAAACTCCAAGTCCATGACCTTCCCCTCCGAACCCAGAGGCTCCTGTCCTCGGCACCCCTCAAAACCCCCTCCCCACAACAACTCCTCAACTAATCCACCCCCCCCCCTAAACTCCCCTCTCCCAAGTCTGTCCATCTTTGCCCTCCCTACTCCCTCCGAACACAACATCCTGTCCTCCCCACTCTCTCTTCCTCCCCCTTGTAAAATTAAAAGTGCATTCTTACATCAGATAGATAGACAGACAATACAAAATAGCATTACACAGACATAACACGAGGGCATCCTTACATCAGATAGATAGATAGACAGACGATACAAAATAGCCTTACACAGACATTACACAAGGGCATTCTTACATCAGATAGATAGATAGATAGATAGATAGATAGACAGACAATACAAAATAGCATTATACAGACATTACAAAAGGGCATTCTTACATCAGATAGATAGATAGACAGACAATACAAAATAGCATCACACAGACATTAAACAAGGGCATTCTTACATCAGATAGATAGATAGATAGACAGACAATACAAAATAGCATTACACAGACATCACACAAGGGCATTCTTACATCAGATAGATAGATGGACAGACAATACAAAATAGCATTACACAGACATTACACGAGGGCATTCTTACATCAGATAGATAGATAGATAGATAGACAGACAATACAAAATAGCATTATACAGACATTACAAAAGGGCATTCTTACATTCGATAGATAGTGTTACGGATTCGTCACTTCCGTTGTGGTGGCTTTCATCCACTTGAGACATTTCTGGTTCCATGTATTATTATGGGTATTGTTGTTCAAGGGAAATGGTTATTGTGGTTCAAAGGTTAAAAGCGCTCATGGTAAAAATGAGACAGGAAATCGGATCGTGACCCGGAAGAGAAAGGGAGGAAGAAGAAGAAGTCGTGAGGAGTGAAAGGCGTTCTGAAAAAGCTCCGGACCTAGCCTGGTCGAGCGTTCATGGCGAGTGAACTTTGAGTCCTTGAAAGGAATCTCGGGCCATCGGTGTTACCGCGTGAGTTGTGGAAAAGCCTGCGAAGCCAGGTACAAGGGTGAAATTCCAGAGAATCTTCGCCTCAAGGCCGCGGCTCGAGTGAGAGCCGTCCGCCATTTCGTCCCGCACGCAACCTTCATCGGGAAAGGTTTTTTGTCGTGTCGGTTGGGCGTATCCTCCGGTGGTTTGCCGGGGACGGCTGTGCAATACAGCCGCGTCTGAAGATTGACCTGCGGTTCGCTGATTGAACGGCAAATGTGTACGCGTGCGTCTTTGGAGATTTCCCTTTCTACCGCGAGTGCTGGGTGTTCGACCACGTGACTTCTGTGTCGCTTCGACCGTCTACGCCTCGGTTGCTCTTGATCGGACATTGTTCCAACGATCGCCGGAGCGCATCAACTTCGCCTTGGAGGGTTATAGAGACATTGAGGAGGGCTCGGTTCCATTTCCTGGGAGTGCCGTGAGTTTGGGGTTACGTGACTAGATAAGGTGGTACCACTTTAAGATTTGATTGTAGGGTTGATTGCCCCCATTGTTGTATGGTTCTTTTTTTGTGTGTGCTTTTAATATAATATTTGTTCATTGACAACCAAGGGTGTGGTTTCCTTATTGATTTGGATTGTTTCCTTTGATGGTTTCATGGATGGTTTCATTAGTGAGTGATTGCGACATGGAATAACATATATATCTTTCTGCCGGGGTTCCTCTCGGGGTTTCGGAGGTTACCGAGACCAGGAGATTGCAGAGGACCCCGTAACAATAGACAGACAATACAAAATAGCATTACACAGACATTACACAAGGGAATTCTTACATCAGATAGATAGATAGACAGACAATACAAAATAGCATTACACAGACATTAAACAAGGGCATTCTTACATCAGATAGAAAGATAGATAGATCTACAATACAAAATAGCATTACACAGACATTACACAAGGGCATTCTTACATCAGATAGATAGATAGACAGACAATACAAAATAGCATTACACAGACATTACACAAGGGCATTCTTACAACAGACAGACAGTCAGACAGATATGTAGATAGAAACATACAGATATATAGATAGATAAGATAGATGGAAATATACACGGAGGCATGTAGATAGATAGACACATACACACAGATAGATATGACAGACAGACACACAGATAGATGTGTGTGTGTGTATATATATATATATACAGTATATATATATATATATATATATATACAGTATATATATATATATACATACCATATGGTGTATGTGTATATATATATATATATATATATATATATATGTGTATATATATATATGTGTATATATATATATGTGTATATATATATATGTGTATATATATATATATATATATATATATATATATATATATATATATATATATATATATATATATATATATATATATATGTGTATATATATATATATATATATATATATGTATATGTATATGTATATATATATATATATTGTTGCGGATATGAGGATTATGTTTTTTTATTGTGTTGTATTGTATAGTAAATTGTTGTGCAATATTGCTTTATTCTGGACCCTCCTGCCTCCAGTGTTGTATAAAGGTCAAAGGGCGTTCCCGTAGTTAATTCCATAAAGCATACACGTTAGCCAATCGTAGATTTCCCCCTGGTTGATAGTTATATCTTTATTATGTGTATTAGGGTAAGGCCTTGTCTTCCATTAAGATGACACTCCATTGCACCAAGTGAAATAGAGTAGATTCCTTTCACTTTCCCCTTTCATCATTGCCAAGCCTCGATTGCCAATTACATCCCCTCCAAAACCACCATTGAACATGTGCTCGGGTCGGGGAAGAAGGGCGTGTCCGCCCGTCGTCATCAAGGGCGGAGCCAGAGGGTCGCGCGACCAACCAGGGCCGAGGTGAGCACACCGATGGGCGTGTCCTGAAGGCCGGCGGCTTGATCACCGGAGGCGCTATAAAAGCGCGCGCGCAAGGTACACCAAAAAACATTAAGGGAATCACAAAGCCTGCTATTCGTCGCCTTGCTCGCAGAAGTTGGACCAAGCAAGAGAGAAAGAAGGTGGTTGGACAGAGAGACGTGCCAAGAAAGAGTTGAGCCAGAGAACCAGCAGCTTTGGGTTACACAAGCAGCGTTGACTCCACCAGGCAGCGTCGACCCGTTGCCCCACGGGAACCAGATTGCGGAGGCATCGGTGGCCGTCGGGGTCCAGCCCGGCGTCCCGTGCGGGATCAAGCCGAACCATCTGCCCCAGCTAAACCTTCCCAGTCCTCCTTCCAGCATTTATTCCTGCCTTTACATCCTTCTTGTGTACGTGAGTTTGTTTTGTTTGTTCTGTCCATGGGTATTTAATTAAGCTTGTATAAGGTAATAATTGCACTGTGTCTCTAATTCTTCTGTATATTATTTTCTTATCTTTCCTTCTTCCTTGGTTACTTTGAGCGTGTACATAATAGGAATAAATTTAGTAGTATTGCCAACCTTTTTGTCTTCTTCTTCTTCTTCTTCTTCACATCCGTGTCGCTTTTGTCTTTTCCATATTGAATATCTGTGGCGCGATCCGGCCAACGTTCGGGAATCGGGTTAGTCGGGGTAACTGTTCGGGCCGCGGGGCCTCCGCTCGGCAAAACCAACATCTTATCCGCGGTCCGTAACAATATATATATATATATATATATATATATATATATATATATATATATATATATATACAGACTTGGCATTTAATATGGAATTTTTTTTTTTGGGGACTTGAGTTTACTATCTTAACTCAGTATATCAATCTCGTGAGTTTCTTTTACACTTTGGTGATTTATTTGTTAAAAGAACCATGTCACTGTCTGTTGCAGCAAGAAGTCAACAACAGGATTATATCACAGGTGGCGTGGCAAAATGTACGGACAGGTGCATTTGATGATTGGCTTCACAGTCGGGTATACAAGGGTTGTTGCGTTCTGTATTAGTGGAAAACAACTGCTGCACATCTCCAAAAGTTATTGCCGCTTCCTCTGGAGATGGTCCGTCAACTCGACAATGCTGTTTGCCATGGAGTGGTGGCTTTACGAAATTACGGCATGAAACAGCGTGCTATTGCTCGGCAGTATGGCATCACTCGAGGTCAGGTGTCAAAGATCCTGAAACGAAATACTCAGAGGGGTGTCCCTACTCAAATACCGAGGGCAGGACGTCCCCGCAGAACCACAAGGAGGGATGATCGCCAGCTGCAACGGTTAGTCCGCAATGGCCGTACCAAGTCAGCTAATCGGCTTAGGGCTGAGTGGCAGCAACTGACAAATGTGCCTGTATCCAGAAGGCTAGTCAACCAACGACTGGTTCAAGCAGGCTATCGTGCCAGGCGTCCCCTGAGAAAGCCACGCCTGACCAGACAACACTGCCAGCGCCGATTGCAGTGGGCCAGAGAGCACCGTCAATGGCAGCCAGGACACTGGAATCACGTGATCTTCAGTGACGAGTCTAGATTTCTGGTCTATCGTCAAGATGGTCGCGTCCGAGTGTGCAGACAAGTGCATGAAGCCTACAACAAAGATTGTATAGTGCCAAGAGTCCAAGCTGGAGGTGGTGGGGTGACGATTTGGGCTGATTTTCATGCAGGGGGCAAAACTGACCTGGTTGTTCTGAATGGAAACCTGAACCAGTTCAAGCACAGGGCCATTCTGGAAGAAACATTGCTTCCATTTGCTCGTGCAGCCTTTCGAGGAAACTTTGTCTTCCAAGATGACAATGCACGGCCTCATCGTGCTTGCATGATCCAACACTTTCTTGCTGACCGTGGTGTAGGGCATATGGAGTGGCCTGCCATGTCCCCGGATATGAATCCGATAGAGAACTTGTGGGCAGAATTAACGCGTCAAATCGACCAGTTGGACCAGCAGCCGACCTCTGTGCGTGAATTGCAGCAGGCTATTGTCACTGCATGGCAAGCGATTCCTGTCCAAACCTTGGCAAATCTCGTGAACAGCATGCCTCAACGTGTACGTGCTCTCCTGAATGCTCGTGGGGGTTACACGAAGTACTGAACTGTAATTTTACTGTCCGTAATCCCAGTCGTAATTTAACTTTTGTTTTTGTTAAAAAAAAATTGGCTAAAGTGCAAAATAAAGAGATACTTCTGGAAAACGTACAGAAGTTTAACACAGTACTGTCCATGAATTGAGTTCGATATCAGTTTACATCACTTTCAAGGATCAATTTATTTGTTTCGAAATGTCAAATGTGGTTTTTGTTTCTTTTAAAGGTCACATTAACAAAATCTAGAATAATTTTAACATAATTCCAATGAACTTTTGGTTCTGAGACATCTTGAAAAGTAAGTTCACCCCCACAAAAAAAAAATTCCATATTAAATGCCAAGTCTGTATATATTGTTGCGGATATGAGGATGGCATTTTTTTTTTATTGTGTGTATTGGATTGTGGTAAACTGCTGTGTACCATTAGTTGGATATGGCCCCTCTTGCCTCCAGAGTTGTATAAAGGTAAAAAGGGCGTCTCGGTAATTAGTCCATAAGCATACACATCAGCCAATCATAGAATGCCCCTGTTCGATAGCTTATATCTTATTATGTGTCTTAGGGTAAGGCTGTGTCTCCCATTCACTTAAATACTCCATTGTACCAAGTGAAATAAGAATAGGTCCCCTTTCATTTCATTTCGATGGCCAACTGCATTTTGGGTGGTTTTTCTTCAACCACCATTGGCCACGAGGCAGGGTTGGGGAAGAAAGGCAGGTCCCCACCTCGTCAGAGAGGGGAGGAGTGAGCCAGCCCCACTTGACCAACCATGAACAAGGGGTTTGGCTTGAGAGGGCGGAGGAAGAGCGTTTGGGGGAGGTTCGCAAAGGTTGAGGGGCGGGGCCTATATAACCCGCCGGCGGGGCGTTCCCGAGGAGTTGAGACAAGGAGGGAGGAGACAAGAGCTGGGTCGTCAGAGAGTTGCGCTTTTACTGAGTCCAGAGAAAGAGCTGGGTCGTCAGAGAGTTGCGCTTTTACTGAGTCCAAAGAAAGAGCTGGGTCGTCAGAGAGTTGCGCTTTTACTGAGTCCAAAGAAAGAGCTGGGTCGCCACAGCAGATGCGCTTTTACTGAGACAAGCAGCTCCGACCCGTGACTCCGCGCACACGACAGGCTCGGTGGCATCAGCGGCCGTCGAGGTCCAGCCCGACGTCCCGTGCGGGATCAAGCTCCAGCCAGCTCCGTGCCGCCCCCCCCCCCCCCCCTCCAGCCACACACCTCCTTCCAGCAATCCACTCTGCAATTCCCCACGTGAGTCAGTGTCTTTGTTTGTTCTGTCCTGGGTAGGTAATTAAGCTTGTATAAGGAATTCACTGTGTCACCTGCGTCTCATGTCCCTGTAAATAATCGTGACTGCTCCTTTTTGCTTGTGTGTGTAAATAATAAATCCCGTTACTCTTCTGTACGTCTTCTTTCTCTTTGCATTCGGTCGCTTTAGAGTTTTCCCGATTGAGTAGCTGTGGCGCGATATGGCCAACGTTTGGGTTGAATCGGGTTTTAGTCGGGGAATAACTGTTCGGCCGCGGTTACACCACCGCTCGGTCAAAATAACATCTAATCCGCGGTCCGTAACAATATATATATATATACATATATATATATATATTGTTACGGACACGACTTAGATGTTATGGTGGGCCGAGCGGAATGGCCGCCGTGTTCGCACAAGTTACCCGATTACACTCGAACGTTGGCCGAATCGCGCTATGCTAAATCAATGAAGGAAAGGACACAACGGCTGGGTTAAATGACACGACACAAGGGGTACAGTTCTCAAGACCTCCGGAGGAGGATATAATATTGGGTATGCAGAACGTTTAGATTACACGGCACAAGAGGTACAGCACAGAAAGGTGGGCACTTAGACACGGTCTTATCTTATTCCTGACAGACCACAGACAAACGGGACAAGACTGACTCACACAGGGATTGATGGCAGGGGAGGGCAGGCAGTCGATAGCTCAAGGTGCACCTTGGCTCAGGGGCAGAATCGACCCGGTCCGGTCCAGAGAGGCGGGGAGGTATTTTCTCAGCGCTGGAGGTGGCGTCCGTTTCTCTTCAAGCTCAGGCGCATCTGACGTCACCTCCGTCTCCCTGCGCATGTCCAGCGGGGAGTGACACGCCCTCGGCTCGTTAGCTCCGCCCCAGATGGAATCGGTCCGCCGCTTCTTATTGGCTGCGGGGGGGTTACCGGGCTCCGCCCTTGACGAGGAGCTGACAGTGAGCCCCTGAGTGGTAACCCCGTCGGAGCACATGGTCAATGGCGGCTAACCAAGCCGGAGTGAGGACGCGCACTCCCCGCGCCGCTGTTGTTGTTGTTGGTGTTGTTGTTTCATGAGGAAGAGATGCGGGGAGGTATTGGGAGGTCCTAAACTTACTACTGGTGCCATACAATCACATTCTGGTGCAACGAAGAGTCAGAATTAATGGAAACGAGTCCTTAACTGACATAGACTAAGAATAACTAGCAAGATGTCCTATAGTTGTCTACGTGAGATGCGGTGAACCTGGGCACGACATTTAATGGGGGAAAAAGGGGAAGGTCGGGGCTACAGAGTGTTGTTTACAGACAATGGGACTAGGGAATGGGGGATTGGGGATAGTTGGGGAGTATTGGGGAAATAGGGGAATATTTACAAGCGGATATGGATGGAGGCCAAATCCCATATCCGCAACATTGCACCCTTCTCTACCTCGGGGCGTCCCGACCCGATAAATTTTTACTTGCTTTAGTGTGGCACTCAGATGTAGTTCCCTCTACTATTAACTCAACCCTGAGTGCGACAGTTTTACAGATGTTCACAAATGAGTAAATATGTCCCCCTGCGACGTTGCACCCTTCTCCTCACCGAAACACACCCACAGGATAACCGAATCGCGGAAAGAATCCTCAAACTAAACATACAGCCGGTAGGGAGCATTATTTACACAAGACTACACTGATATTTACACTACGATCCAGGACCTGTTTTTGGAGGAACACATGCAGATGTTATGCATAGAGAGAGCACGCATGCCAGCATCGATACACCAACCCACGAGTGCTCTGTGGCCCTACGGCCTTTAATAATGTGCAGAGCACCCCATCCAAGCACCAAAAGCACCACCCCATATTCATACAGTCAGCACCATCCGGTGCACCAATAAAGTGCTCAACGTCACCGGTGGTGTCGCAGCCGGCCGATGTTCTGCCGCTGGTCTTGCCTTGGAGCCCACTTGGTGTTCTGGCTTCCTTCAAAAATAAAGAAAGGCGCCAACCGCGTCCATTTCTATATTGTGGCCGTCAGGGGGCCAACTAAAAGTGGTTCACCTGTATGGCATAGGTGCCACGTTGACCCATAGCTCCATCGACGGGTGGTGCTTGGCCGCAAAAGACTGCGGTCCATGGTGGGCGGCCACAAAAATTGCGGTCCATATGGTGTATCGATCCAGGCAGCAAGCAGCGAAAGTGCAGGCCCACAACTGCGGAGCCAGCACCTCTCTCTCCTCTCTCTCTCTGCCCCAAAGCCAGATCCTCGGAGGTGGGAGACAAAAGAAGAAGACAAGTGAGTAAGGTGGTAAGGGCGCAAAAGTGCACGCAATGCAAGGTAATGCACACTGGGGGCACATGGGAACCAGGTGAGACAGGTACGTTCCTACCGTACGCCCCCCCCCCCCCCCCCACCAGGTAACCTACATTGCCCCTCCCTTACCCCTTACTGTATCCACAAAACACAACACTACCCATAAACATCTACTTTACACATCAACAAACGTCCCTACTGTCTTCCCCGTTCCTCCCATAAACCAAATTCGTCTTGTCTCCCTCCTAACCAATCAAATTTGCTATTTCCAACTCTCATCAAAATTTGCCATCTCCAACTCAACATCAAAATTTGCCATCACCAATTCATCATCAGTCCCTCCGAAGGAGGGAGAGATGGAATCACCCCAATGTCTCATCCACGTCGTGATGCGTCTCACAAATCCAACAGCAATTCTCCTTTCCTGCACACAGAACAAAGAAAACACAGGTGTGGAGTCATCATCATCACCTCAGGTAAGTGGCTGCGTATGGTGCGACAGGTTCATCAATCCTAACTATTTCCTAAATGACTTTAACAACTTTACATTACCCGGGGTCTTTCTCCTGCCAAACCATTGGCCCTCTTACACTATGGGTTCTAAAAACCAATTCCCATTGACCAAACTGTGGTGCTTTTCAATTTGGGGTCTCACTCCCCCGATTCATCTCCCGGTGCCCTCGCACAATTTCTGGGCCGCGACGTGTAGCTCTCCCAGCAGGTCTACCCACCTGCACACCTCCACCACTGTAGTTGCCTCCGAGCTTACCTGCTCCTTACCCTAACCTATCTACCTGGGGAAGGCCCTCTGGCGCTCTCCCCACTCGGTGCCCTCTCTGGCACTGGGCTACCCGGGTCCGTCCTCCGGATCCTCGGGCCCCATCCACAACTCTACCGGCTCCCAGAGCCCACCTGCGGCCTCACCTGGCCGACATCCTCACAGTGGTGGAGTGCCCAAACCAACTACACACACTAACAGGCTACACGCCCAGCCATTTCCACAACACTAATGCACCCATCCACAATACCATTCTGCAACCGCACCACAAATGCCAATATCCAACCACAATTTACCTATACCCTCTACCTAACACTTACACTACCCGCCCCGGGTATCCGTGAAAAGGGGGTCCACTCTTCCCCCATCCACACCTTCGCACCATGCACACCACTCCGTACCACTTACTCCAACTCTCTCCACACCACTCATTCCTTGCACACCTGTGCTCTCACACCTGGTGCCACCTGCACCCTTCTCTCCCCAAGCGCATTCGCGCTGATCCACAACACTCACTGCTCCACACACCTGTTCAGTTCTCACACAGCATCATCTCATCTAACTACTCCCCTCTGAAACTGGCGCCTCCCAGTCGCCCCTTTAAACTATTGCGCTCCCACGTCATTATCATCCATACTAATCTACCTGCGTCCCCACTACAGGTATCAGTCACTAACTAATCTTATCGTCACCTAATGTCATCTTCTAGGGCCCTATCAATATCCTAACCCACCCGGGCTAGTTTTCACTGCCATACACCCCATAAGCTATTGTGCATTTGCCCCACATGGGAAGGGTGGCAGGGATGCCACCCTTACCCACCGGGCCCATCGCTCACTACCAATTTTGCACATCAAATTTCAACAAATCAAAAATTTGCCAATCACTGCCCATCATCTGCCAATCATTACTGCCAATCCTTTGCCAATCATCAAATTTTGTTTTTTTTCTAATTTTGGGTCCAAAACACTAACCTCATCACACAGTCCACTCACTAATGCCTCTCGGTGCGCCAATTAACTTATAAAGCTCGGCTTCGTACAGCCAAGCCATGAATGCGGGTTGTGTTGTGCCAGCGGCTGGATGCGTCCGGCACTCGGTGCAGGGACGGGGGCTTACCCGGGCCGAGATCCCACGCACCATCTCGGCACAGAGCCATCCCATGGCCCGATCTCGACCTGCCGGAATGCCTCAACAAAAAGTGGTCGCCATGACGACCCTTCCTATCGGGCTGCCCGCTCCGCCTAGTGGAGCCCGGACGCGGCCGTTCCACACGAGGCCCAGCGTGGATCGCGCACGGCGGTCCTTTCGAACCCGCCGTGGCTCGGATCCCCGCTGGTTCTCGCGGCACGCGAAGCCCGGCACGCACCGAGGGCCCGCTTCGGCTAAAAGTCGACCTAACCTTTAACCCGGTTACCGTCGATGCTTCACCTGGATGCTTACATGCATACGCTACCCCTTGCTTGCTCATACCTTTCCTTACACACCCAGGTACCCTCATTCCGCTCACCGACTTGGTCACACACCTGACCACCGAACACCTTGGCACACATTCGTCGCTCGCACACCTCACCAACACACCTCTTCGCGCCCCCTCCTCGGTCACCTCCTCTGTGACAATCACAGGTGTGCCCTCACTCGCACACCCAACCACATGCCTCACTACCAATTCCAGCGTGCATTCCCACACACGCTCTACCATTCCAGGTGTGCTTCCTTTCTCACCTGTCACCACCAACTCACGCTCCGTGTCACTCGTACTACTCTCACCTCCACTCTTGACAGCGCACTCACCCTTACTCCCGACAGCGCACTCTTTCCTCATGCACCTGTCCGTTACACACCTTTCTCGCTCACACTCTTGCGCACACTCTCCCGTCACACCCTCTGTAACACTCACCACAGGCGTGCATTCTTCCTTGCCTTTGACAGCGCACTCTTTCCCCATGCACCTGTCCGTCACACACCTTTCTCGCGCACACTCTTGCGCACACTCTCCCGTCACACCCTCTGTAACACTTACCACACCGCGCTTCCATGTGCTCCCTCGCACACGCGCTACGACCGACTCACTCTCGCCAGCACCCTCACTCCTTGGCACGCACTTTTTCCTCACACACCCCAGAGTCGGACTTTCTCGCACACCTCCTTTTTCGCACACCAGACCTGTCGCACACTTCACCAACGGCCTCTCACGAACACCCGGGTCCATCTCGACCTCCAAGCTTCTTAAATCACCTGGCGCATCATACGCACGACCATATTGGTCACCACTTACACCGGGTCCTCTTCCTCTTCGCTTCTCCTCCATCACCTGCGAATCCCTCATCCGGTTAATGAGCACATCATCACGATCCAAACACAGACTTTGGACCAATTCTTTTACCTCCTCTTTTATCTCTTTCTTATCCCCTCTCCGTCGCTTCTTAATTTCGCTCACCCCTTCTTCCACTTCTTCTAATTTCTGCTTTACCTCTTTTATTTCCCGGTACGTCTCCTCAAGCTCGTCCTCCAAGGCTACCTTGACCGTTTCCATGTGCGTCCTCACCTGCCGGTCCTTCGTCTCCATTACCTCTGTCACCTCGTCCAACCTCGTTGTCAGTCCCTCACGTACCATCTGACATTGCCTCTTTGTTGCTATCAAGTCGTTTTTTATGTCGTTTTGTGTCGCTTTTAACCCTCCTAATACCGCAGTGTTCCTTTGAACCTGCTCCGTTAGTCCTTTTTGTCCCTCCGTCAGCTGTTCCACCTCCTGCGTCAGGTCCTCTATGCCCCCTTGTAACTTTACAGTCCCCTTTCTCACCTCCTTCTCCATGTGCTCCTTACAGTGCCTCACCTCCTCGCGCACTCCTCCGACCTCCTCACTCACACCTCTTCTGTTCTCCTCTCCCATCACTTGCATCTCCTGCCCAGATGCCACCCTCATCTGCTCCATTTCCTCCCTGTGAGCATCCAGTTTGGTTTCTACCCCCATTCTGACCCCCTCTATCTGCTGCCCCATTTGTTTAACTTCCCTTTCCGCTTGGTCCCTCATGTCCCTCAATTTGCCTTCCATACTGTTTTCTAACCCCTCTAACCCATTTTTCACTCCCTCTATCTGATTCTCCTGGGCAGCCATTCTATTTTCTACCCCCGTTAACCCCTCCTGTATTTCCCCTAATCTATTGTCTAATTTCCCAAATTTCTTGTCTAATCCCTTAAAATTATTGTCTAACCCCTCACCGGTACCCCTCGCTTCATCCCTCATTACCCCCATTTGGTTTCCCATTACCCCCAATTGCTCACTCTGAGCATCCATCCGGTTCCCCATTACCCCCATTTGGCCCTCCAATCGCTCACCCAATCGCTCACTATCAGCCCTCATTTGCTCACTATTAGCCCTCATATCGTCCTTCTGCAGGTTGAGGGACGCCTGCATTTGCGCCATAAATTGCTCCATGAGGGCCTGCATTTGGGCCATCCCTCCCACTTGTGCAGCGGGTGCGGCCGCCGTAGCTATGTGCGAGGCGCCATTTTGCGCGCCCGCAACCTCGTGCGCGACGACGCCATTTTGCGACCCTGCTATCCTCACTGCTTCGCTCTCCTCATGTCCCTCAATTTGGTCCTGGATCGACCCTGCCTCACTCTCCTCTACCGGAACCCAGCCGTCTTGGTCTGCCATAGCGCGACTTTCAAAATTCGGGTTTTTTTTTTTTTTTGTAAAACACAATCAAATTTCGCTGTTATAATTTCGAGCGCGTGAAACGCGCTCCGGGACCGATCCCACTTCCCGACACCAATTGTTACGGAGACGCCTTAGATGTTATGGTGGGCCGAGCGGAATGGCCGCCGTGTTCGCACAAGTTACCCGATTACACTCGAACGTTGGCCGAATCGCGCTATGCTAAATCAATGAAGGAAAGGACACAACGGCTGGGTTAAATGACACGACACAAGGGGTACAGTTCTCAAGACCTCCAGAGGAGGATATAATATTGGGTATGCAGAACGTTTAGATTACACGGCACAAGAGGTACAGCACAGAAAGGTGGGCACTTAGACACGGTCTTATCTTATTCCCGACAGACCACAGACAAACGGGACAAGACTGACTCACACAGGGATTGATGGCAGGGGAGGGCAGGCAGTCGATAGCTCAAGGTGCACCTTGGCTCAGGGGCAGAATCGACCCGGTCCGGTCCAGAGAGGCGGGGAGGTATTTTCTCAGCGCTGGAGGTGGCGTCCGTTTCTCTTCAAGCTCAGGCGCATCTGACGTCACCTCCGTCTCCCTGCGCATGTCCAGCGGGGAGTGACACGCCCTCGGCTCGTTAGCTCCGCCCCAGATGGAATCGGTCCGCCGCTTCTTATTGGCTGCGGGGGGGTTACCGGGCTCCGCCCTTGACGAGGAGCTGACAGTGAGCCCCTGAGTGGTAACCCCGTCGGAGCACATGGTCAATGGCGGCTAACCAAGCCGGAGTGAGGACGCGCACTCCCCGCGCCGCTGTTGTTGTTGTTGGTGTTGTTGTTTCATGAGGAAGAGATGCGGGAAGGTATTGGGAGGTCCTAAACTTACTACTGGTGCCATACAATCACATTCTGGTGCAACGAAGAGTCAGAATTAATGGAAACGAGTCCTTAACTGACATAGACTAAGAATAACTAGCAAGATGTCCTATAGTTGTCTACGTGAGATGCGGTGAACCTGGGCACGACATTTAATGGGGGAAAAAGGGGAAGGTCGGGGCTACAGAGTGTTGTTTACAGACAATGGGACTAGGGAATGGGGGATTGGGGATAGTTGGGGAGTATTGGGGAAATAGGGGAATATTTACAAGCGGATATGGATGGAGGCCAAATCCCATATCCGCAACAATATATAAACACAGATAGACAGACACACATGGATACACACACACACACACACACACACACACACACACACACACACACACACACATACATACACACACACACACACACACACACACACACACACACACACACACACACCCTGCTCACATGTCCATGAAAATATAGTGTAAGCATTAGTAAGGACTTTGAGGTTCCGTTTAGGGTACACACACTCGTCTGCTAGCTGTTTTGCCTGGGTTTGAATCCCGACCCAGCTATAAACTGTCATTCCAGTGTTTCACAGGCAGGTGGATTCATCAGTGTGTGTGCACCGTCCATTGAATGGACGTAACACCAGGTGTCCCATTTGCTGTCATTAGTTGGTGGATGTTAAAGATCCCACGGCGTCATTCGCCAAGAGAGACTCGTCATCACCGACATCCTGCTCAAATGATCAATTCCTGCCCTGACTAACTCCTGGGAAGGCATTGGCAAACGACACTATATCAGCCAATGATAATTTCCGTTTAGGGTGCAGAAAAAGACAATTTCATTAGAAAACAGACACGTTACGCTTCACACACAGTGGGCGCTTCACACACAGTGGGCGCAGGTTCTGTTGTCCCACACCCAACCTAACAACCAAATTTTGTCGGAATCCGTCCACAACTTTTTGAGATACCCTGTTCACAAAGAGACAAAGACAGACAGACACAGATAGGGGTGAAAACATAACCTCCAGCACCGATTGGTGTCGATGTAACGCAGCCTTGATGGGCCAAATAGCCTCCTCCTGGTTCAAAGTTCCTTTCTATCATTACCTGATTACACATTTATAAACACAAAGGTAGATTTTTGAACTTTCACCTCTACTGATTGTTTTTTCATCTGAAGCTTTCCATCGATTTTTCTTCAATATCGTGTTCAATTTTTAATATTTAATTCCTTCATTTCTGGAGTCAGCTGGTACTTGTTCATGTACAGGGGGTATTCAAACCACGCTGCTTATAATACATAGTGTCTGACTCATGGCATGCGTTTCAAATGTCCACCTTGAGACAACATCAAGGTTTACCTTCAACTTCGTTCAAAATCTGAGTTAGCCGGCTCACTTGGGCCATACCACTCACTGAGCGCCTAAAACTGAGGAAACCGGTTCACTTGGGCCGTGCCACTCACTGAGTGCCTAAAACTGAGTGAACCGACTCACTTGGGCCTTGCCACTCACTTTGTGCCTAAAACTGAGGAAACCGGTTCACTTGGGCCGTGCCACTCAGAGTGCCTAAAACTGAGGGAACCGGCTCACTTGGGCCGTGCCACTCACTGAGCGCCTAAAACTGAGTGAATAGACTCACTTGGGCCGTGCCACTCACTGAGCGCCTAAAACTGAATGAACCGGCTCACTTGGGCCGTGCCACTCACTTTGTGCCTAAAACTGAGTGAACCGACTCACTCGGGCCGTGCCACTCACTGAGTGCCTAAAACGGAGTGAACCGGCTCACTTGGGCTGTGCCACTCACTGAGTACCTAAAACTGAGTGAACCGACTCACTTGGGCCTTGCCACTCACTTAGTGCCTAAAACTGAGTGAACCGGCTCACTTGGGCCGTGTCACTCAGTGCCTAAAACGGAGTGAACTGGCTCACTTGGGCCGTGTCACTCACTGAGTGCCTAAAACTGAGTGAACCGGCTCACTTGGGCCGTGCCACTCACTGAATGAATGAATGAATGAATGAAACGACTCACTTGGGCCTTGCCACTCACTGAGTGCCTAAAACTGAGTGAACCGGCTCACTCGGGCCGTGCCACTCAGTGCCTAAAACGGAGTGAACCGACTCACTTGGGCCTTGCCACTCACTTAGTGCCTAAAACTGAGTGAACCGGCTCACTTGGGCCGTGCCACTTACTGAGTACCTAAAACTGAGTGAACAGGTTCACTTGGGCCGTGCCACTCACCGCATGTCTGCTTTTATTTCTGCAGAGATCTCAAAGTGTCCAATCTTCTAATGACCGACAAAGGCTGTGTCAAGATTGGTACGTACTTCACTATTTAACCATCGACTTCCTCCTCGTCCTCTCTTTCTCCTCATCCTCTCTTTCTCCTCATCGTCTTTCATTCATTTCTTCAGGAACGATTTGTATTTGTCATGAGAAATGTTAACATGACTGGGGGAGGCTGGGGGACAAAGCAACTTTGATGAACAAGCATTTGTCACTTTCCTTTATTAGTCATTCCTTTCTTGTCTCCTTTCACTTTCCTAACAAGCCTGGTGTTGCCTTTAACGGTTAAGGTGGCTCCCCTGGGGTCTTCTGGTCCTGAGTTTGAACCCCAGTTATGCTGTTGAATTAACACCAGGTGTTTTATTTGGAGGATGGAAAGACCTTCCACGAACATCTGATCTTTTTATGAGCTAATAAATGAGCTAGATTAATCAGGCACCCAGTGGATCTGAGTTTTGTTATCATCCGAGTGGCACGATGAGTATTTATTTGTTTTCCAGAAAGAGAGAGGGAGATGTGAAAACCAATAAAGGGATGGGCCACAAAACATGCGCACGCACTCGAACACACCTGCACACGCGTAATCGCACACAAGCACACTCATATATACACACACTTGTACACACAATGACTACATTATGATGGAGTAAATGTTAATATATGTATTTATTATAATATAGTAAATGTTAATATATGTATCTTATTATAATAGAGCAAACGTATGTGGTTATGTATGTTTATATGCGACGAAAACGTCTTCTTCTTCAAATAAAATTACCACCCTCTTATTTAACCCTCTTAATTGCGTTAAGACTGCTGAGACCCCTCAGACCTTTAACGACCCTTTAATTTCCCCAAGACCCTTCAGACCACCAAGACCCCTGAAGACCCAAAATACCCTGAAAACCCCAAAGACCCAAAATACCCTTCAAGGCCCTGAGGCTCAAAAAGACCCTGAATACCCAAAAGACCCCGAAGACCCAAAACATCCCAAAGACCCAAAACACCTCGAAGACCCAAAACACCCCGAAGACCCAAAACACCCCGAAGACCCAAAACACCCCGAAGACCCAAAACACCCCGAAGACCCAAAACACCCCGAAGACCCAAAACACCCCGAAGACCCAAAACACCCCGAAGACCCAAAACACCCCGAAGACCCAAAACACCCCGAAGACCCAGAACACCCCGAAGACCCAAAACACCCCGAAGACCCAAAACACCCCGAAGACCCAAAACACCCCGAACACCCCGAAGACCCAAAACACCCCGAAGACCCAAAACACCCCGAAGACCCAAAACACCCCGAATACCCAAAACACCCCGAATACCCAAAACACCCCGAAGACCCAAAACACCCCGAAGAACCAGAACACCCCGAAGACCCAATATACCCTCCAAGGCCCTGAGGCTCAAAAATACCATGAATACCCCAAAGACCCTTAAGACCCAAAAGCCCCTGAAGACCCAAAAGACACCGAAGATCCTTAAGACCCAAAAGCTTCTGAAGACACCAAAGACCTAAAAGAACCTGAAGACCCAAAACACCTCAAAGACCCAAAATACCCTTAAAGGCCCAGAGGATCCAAATGACCCTGAAGACCCAAATGGCCCTGAAGACCCAAAAGACACCGAAATAGTCAAAGATGCCTACCCCTCTGAAACGACGTGTGGTGAGGCGCGTGGAGCACCCCGAGTCACGCTAGTATATTATAATATAGTAAATGTTGATATGAGTAGTAGGAGAATGGAGGTTCCAAAACATACCTAATTTTACATGTAAGTGAATGGGGAAAGTGTGTTGGAACTTATGGACCACCCACGAAAAAACCAAAAAAACATCCGTCTATTTTTCCCTTTCCCATCTAAGCCATTAACAAAGGTTTAAGTCCTAATAGACCGCCTTCCTTCCGCCACCAAAGGTTATGTTTTCATTTCACACCTGTCTGTTTGTCTGTCTGTTTGCCTGTGTTTGTCTGTCTGTTTGTCTGTCCGTTTGTCTGTCTGTCCGTTTGTCTGTCTTCGTCTGCCTGTTCGTCTCTCTGTTCGTCTGTCTGTTCGTCTGTTTCTCTGTCTTTTTGTTTGTGAGCCGCACACCTAAAAATGTAATGGACAAATTTGCACGAATCTTGGTGGAGAGGATAGGCGTGTAACATGGACAAGTTAATTAAATTTTGGTGAAGATTCGTATGCAGATCCACCCAATGAGTGAGAGACAAAATGTAAACTGTTTATCCTGGTGGAGGTATGCACTCTACCAAGTGTTATTCTTGTTTCAACTGAATTATATACTTGAACACTGTGGAACACAAATCACTTTTTTAGCACTTTCAAAACCCTTCTAGTTAGCAGTACTTTGACTACATATTAGGACATTTGCCGCTCATGGACCCCACCCATGTAGTGGGGTACCTGGACAATCAGTCATTTCAAATTGATGCAAAAGTTTACTTTTTGGTATCACCTTGAAGGTTGGGATCTGAATAACAATTTTGGTCCGAGTGGACAACGATCAGCCCCCTTGGGGGCACTTGGGGGCATGGGGGTGCCTAACCCCACTGTGAGAGGAATGTGATAAGTTCAAACTGTTCTAACTTTTGAACGGATGATCCGATCTGAACATATTTGATATCAGCAGCTTTGTGATGAAGAGTACCGAACCTCATTTCAAAGTATTTTACCTCTAGAGGCCACCGTGTTGATGGTATAAGGGTAAATCCATAAAAAAACATCTTATTTTATGACTATTTTCATATTAATCTGCCTTGCTTTTTAATTTGGGTCACAGATCCATGACGTGGCCAAGAGCCGATACAAATTGACTCCTGGGTGTGAGAATCAGGCACCAGTGGACCCATCCTGCCTCCGTCATACACGTTTGTACCACCTGTAGGCCGAAATCTTCTCACCCAACCTCTGGTAAAAGATGTGCAGCCACTGTCCATGAGTTCATTCCATAAGGAGGAACAGCATGAACAGGCATGGATGACTGTGGTACATGCCAACCTGCACGTGGAATTGGAGACAGAGAAAGTCACTGATCATGTGGTCTTCGTACCATGCTTATTGCTTGTCGATCAGATGCTGTTGGACCACCAGAGAAATGCATTGAAGCCCTCCTACCACTATTCCATGAGACTGCAGCTACACCAGGATTCGACATGGAATGGACCTAGTGAAACAAACAACTGAGTCCCTCAACCCACAACAACCTCCAGTATTGGTAGTGGACCAACCACTTTACGACATCACAAAGAAAATGCAATGGACCTTCCCTGAAATCTTTGGAGAAGACAAGTTTCTGGTGATGCTGGGAGGGCTCCACATCGAAATGGCTTTGTGGGCCACTATGGGAGATCTCTTATGTGAGTCTGGATGCCCAGAAGCCCTGACAGAAGCCAGAATTACCTCAGACAGAGGCAGCAGCCAAATCTTTTTTTGAAAGCATCCGATCCAATGAGAACACGATATGTTCACCAAGTTACCGCTGTGGTGCTCAACAGCCTTCGGAAACGAGCCTATGAGGACTGTGGAATCGAGATGACCTTTGAGGATTGGGTCTCGGAGGCTTAAAGGGAGAAACCAAGTGCAATTCTGGCTACTCATTCACAAGTACCAACAATTCATATTCATGTTCACACGGTCACATCGGGAGTGCAAGTTCAAACTCATGGTCGCTACTCTCTGGAAGCTTGTACCCCTATTCTTTGTCCTCGATCACCAGAATTATGCTCGGTGGATTCCTGTCCTTATCGGAGACCAAGAAGCTCTTCCGGCTATCATCCAGGAGGAGTTTGAAGCAGGGCACTGGACGATAACGAGAAGCAATCGTCGGTTTTCATCCATACCAATTGATCACGCACATGAGCAGGCCAACAAAAGAGTAAAAGGAGTTGGTGGTGTGATTGGTCTCACAGAGCTCCCTGCCATGTTAGAACGCTGGATTGTGACTGGTCCAGAGATTAGCCGCGTTGTTGAAAAATTTACTGATGCAAATGACGATGCTGATGATGATGATGAAGAGATCACGAGGATAGAGCTGCATCTCAGCACCGCTTTCGGCGCCACGTCACAGACCTGTTGGATGTCCTGGTAGGCAGATGGAATCCCTTTGAGCAGAACAGTGTGGATCTGGTCACGTTAGACAACAAAGTATGTATCAACGAGTCCGCTGCCGCCTCTGTCCGTATTCTAGAATCTAGGGGACAAGAACAATATGACAATTTTAGGAAAGATGTGTTTGGCTTCAATAACGTACTTCTGACAACGCTGATCAATAAAAACAACTTGTTACTGTTCCATGAGCAGAAAACTCAAATGAAGACAGAACTTAAGAGGAAAATACAGAACTTCAAACAACATGCAGAGTTGTATGGACAAGCATTTGATGTTTATGGGGTCGTCGTTATCGATGGTGGAGCACTGATCCACGCTCTTCCTGGTACAACCGTCCAAGGCAAGTCATTCGATGACTATTTCACCAAGGTTTTCTGACCAAGGATCCAACATGACTTGAAAAGAGCAGCGAGAGTGGATATTGTCTGGGATCAGTATCGCACAATGACAATCAAAGGGGCCACAAGGGGAAAACAAGGAACGGGTACACGACAACGCGTGTCTGGTCGTGCCGAAGTCCTGGGACAATGGCATAATTTTTTGGTAAATGCAGAAAACAAGAAGGAACTGTTCTCATTCCAGTCAACAAAACGTATGCAAGTACAGTTCCAAGATGACAAATGTGTCTATATCACTTCAGGTGATCAAGTCCTCACTGCAGGGAATGGTCCTCCTATGGGACCATGCAATCATGAGGAGGCAGACACTCATGCCTGGTACATCTCCTTCACGCCCTCCAATATTCCTCGCTTGTGATGGTTCATACTGGGGACACAGACGTTGTCGTCATACTTTTAAAGTAATTTCCACCACATCATTGCTGTGAACCCAGCGGCAGAAATCTGGATTTCATTGTAAGCAGGAAAAGCAACCAAAATGATCTCCCTCAACACCATCGCCTCAAGTTTAGGAGTGACAACGTGTAAAGCCATGGCCCTCTTCCATGCGTTCACTGGATCAGACAGCACATCTTTTTCAAATTCAAGGGTAAGCGATACTGCTTCAAGACTAAGGACAAAGTTCCATCCCTCATGGAAGAATTTGCGACTGTCGCTCGCATCCCGTTTCATATATCACCAAAATTAAAAGAAGTGGTGATGCAATTTGTCTGCAGGCTGTACTCCAACGAATCTATCACCGACGACAGCAACGTTGACCTCGTTGGAATGAGGGTGTTCTGCCACAAGACTAGGGATGTGGAGAGAATACCCCCTATAGTCCTTGAGCCAACCGGCCATATTTTGAAGTGAATGCTCCGGCGGGGGGAGTAATTCTCATTATGATTTTCCATTAGACCAATGTCTCAAGTGTCAGAAAAGGTGTGATGGACATCTGAGAACGGTAGCTTAGTGCCCGGATGGACGCCATCTTTGAAACCACCCAGCTCGAAAATGCCCATTTGGTGGGGTACATTGTTGCACGTGTATCTGGACTTCTATACTAGCTATCGATGTGCGGTTGACGACTAAATATACGTCCGATGTGTACCGTCTAAATAAAAAAGAATATGAAGCATTTTGTTTTAGATTAATTATTATAAAAATCAATTATCGAAAAAAAATCATATATTTTTCAATATTTTATTATTAGACTTGTACTTTTTTTAGTGAAACAACACTGGTATGATTTTCCAAATTATGCATTGTGCTACACCGTTTATCTGTCTATAAAAATAACTCAAAAACTAAAACATATCATCCACCACGAGTTTACACAAAAAATATATGAAAAGGCATGCACTTTCCACAAACCGAAACTATGTCAGTTGGAATTTCCCGCCGATAATCAACCCACAGAACCCAGTGCCGAAAGTGACGTCAGTCTATTCTATATCTATATTCTATATCTCAGTCTGAGATTTGTTGCGGTGACCTGATTAATTTCTGAGGGGGGGGGGGGGGGGGTGGGTGGCTTAAGAACTAAAAGTGAACATGTTAGATGGCGCCACATACAACTCTATTATAGAGTTGTATTGTGGCGCCATCTAACATGTTCACTGACTTGGATGAGTATGTCTATGTAAGCTGGCGAGCTTTTCGGATATCGGAGTAATCTAACGTCAGTCTTTTTGTTCTTTCAGCTGAGATGGCCGGTGTCGAGGCGAAACGGGCGAAGATTGAACCTGAGTCCGGAACGTGCATCCTGTGCAGCAAGAAGTCGCCACTCTCTGAACTAAGCAAGGCAGCGGGCAACAGTTCTTGGAAGACATTGTGTGACGCAGCCGCAGTTAGAAACTTTTATCCAATTCTAAAGCTAGTCCAAGAAGGCGCAGTTGAACTTCCTAATATTCCAATATTATACCATAGGGCTTGTAGATCAGACTTCACTCACAAAAACCACCTAGCTACTTTGACCAATGCAGCTAGAAGTTCTTCAGTTGATACTGGCGATGCGGTGCGACGGCGATCATCACGGGAAGAGACAGGATCAACTTCAACGGTCTACGATGATAAATGCATTTTTTGCCAGCGTGCTTCAAAATTCATAAAAGGCAGTCGTACCCGTGAAACAGTTGTCTTGGCTGTTGAACTTCGAGCAGATAAGACAATAAGAGATGCTGCGACAGCTCGCAATGATGAGAGAGTTTTGGCATTGACTACACGAGATATGGTTGCAGCTGAGGCTCACTACCACTTCTCCTGCTATAGAAACTACACACGGCCCCAAAAACCTCAAGTAGAAACTGACATTGAAGATAATATCGAGAAAAAAGAAATGATACGATGTATATTCAATTTCATTCGCACTGACTTGTTCTTGAACCCGAGGATTGTTCCAATAGTTGATGTTGCAACAGATATCCTGTCTTCAGATACATTTTCAGTTGATGTTCGTGACTCCATCAAGAAGAATCTGCAGCGCACATTACAAAGAGAGTTTGGAGAATCGCTCATCTTCTTCAATGTGAAACACCGTGTATACTTGATGCCCGATAATCTGACAAAGCGAGAGATTGCTGCAGAGTGCGTAAACCTGAAAGCAGAAGTGAAAGCATTTGAACGAACGGACGGTGAAAGTAACATTGTGCGTGCAGCTACTTCACTGCGACACCAGATCAAAGATGCTCATTACAATGAACGTTGGCCGCCTCAGCCAGCAGAACTCACTTCAGATTACGTGAAGATACCAGATTCTCTTCGTGTATTTCTGCATACTTTGATTTGCGGGAGTGGGGGTAGCTCTGCGCGTGCCGACACACTGGTATGGTCGATGGCTCAAGATATCATCAATGCTGTACACCGGGGTACCATCAGAACATCGAAGCATGTCCTACTTCCGTGGGTCATGAAAACGCTCACCGGTAATACAGAGGTCATCAGAATATTGAATCGACTCGGGCACGGATGTTCGTACACAGTTCTGGAAGAAATCGAGACAGCGCCATGCATAGACAAATTAGCAAGTGTGGAGAAAGATACAGTACCACTTCCGTCACATGTGCACCCTTCGGTCCCGACTGTATTAGCATTCGATAACATCGACAGGCTAGAGGAATCGCTGAGTGGTGGCGGAACATCGCATCGCGTCAACGGTATCATCGTCCAACCGAAGTCGCAGTCGTGTTTGCCGCCCCAACCTCCATCGGCAGTATCCAAAGCAGATAAGAAGCGATCTATCCCGTCATCCAGCGATTTAGTTCCAATATACAGCGGTGGGAAACGAGAGGGCCCACCTGCAATCAAGCCTGCAGATCTTTCTGACACTCTTGCAGGCGCAACATCCCTTGCGCAGCGCCGAAATCACGTATGGATTATGACTCGCATGCTGGAACCATGCGACCAGACAATCAGTTCGTGGACTGGTTTCAACATCATGACTAGAGATCGTGTTCAGGTGACGGAAGATGTAGTTGGCTACCTGCCGACTATAAACGCGCCTGCCACAGATATGGCAACAGTGCAAGAAATCCTCAGAGAAGCTCTGAACATCATGTCATCACTTCAGCTTGAGCGTATACCGGTGGTGCTAGACCAGGCACTATTTGCTAAGGCGACCGAAATAGCATGGAAAGATGTCGATCGATATGGAAGAATCGTGCTCATGATGGGGAACTTCCATACCATCTGTAACTTCATGTCGAGCATTGGGAAAATGTTTGGAGATGCAGGCCTTCGGGATGTAGCTGTTGAGTCAGGAGTAATCGCTGAAGGTTCCATCAACAGGGTTCTGGAAGGCAAGCAATACAACCGTGCTGTGCGACTCCACAAGTTGATGTACGAGGCACTAATGCGCATCATTTGGAAGGGCTTCCAGGTGTGGATAGAAAGCAATCATCCTGACAAGGAACCCCAGATTCGAAGCACTGACCTCAAAATTCGCAGCATCAAGGAGGATGTTTGCCACGAGACTCTCGCTGCTGCTCTCGATGATGATTCATGTGTACAGAGCTTTGACATGTTCGCGAAATACCTACATTTTCTGCGAACCAAACATGGAGACCTGGCTCGCTTCTGGATGATGTATATTGATATGGTAGAGACCCTGCTGGGGTTGATTCGTGCGGATAGAGAAGGCGACTGGATGCTTCACTTGGCTTGTGTCAGAAGAGTGATCCCTTGGTGTTTCGCAATGAACAAGGTGAACTATGCTAGATATCTACCAGTGTACTATGCACAGATGACGCAACTCCACGAAACATGCCCCGAGTTGTACAGGCATTTCAATCAAGGCTACTTCTCCATACAGCTTAGACCAGGGAATCCATTTGCCAGAATCGCTGTTGATCAGACAACAGAAGAAACAGTAAACAAAGATACGCAAACAGCTGGAGGAACACGAGGTTTTAGTCTTTGACAAGGGGCTGTGTCACGATACTATCTAACTGCAGAAAATCGGGCTACTGCACTGAGGCAACTACGAGAAACTATCCTTGTGAATGGCAGCGACACATCTCACGCCAAGCACCCTGACTTGTCTACTTCTCGCATCAAACGTGATGAGTCTGGCGTCACAGCTATCTGTGATCTACTGGAAAATGACTGGACCAATCCATTCGCCGATGATCCGTCATGTCTTCTCAGTATATCTACCGGAGCGGCTGCGAGGGAGGACGTTTCTAATGACCTACTCAACACCCTGCAAAAGGGGGAAGCGGCGTATCAAAGCTTCCAGAAACGTCTTGAAGAGGGAACAGGCTTTCATGACACATTGAACAAGCTAAACTTGAAGACCTTTGGTAAGATCAAGCAGAAAGTTGTGAAGGGCACAAACAAGGAGATCGTCCTGAGAGCTGACAGACAACTGTTTGCCACCATGATACTCACCGCCAAGACAAGGAACCTCGACATGCAACTTGTCCTTTGTCACCCACTAGGGCCGTTACCATGGTCTTTGGCAAACGTTGATGGGTCAATGAAAAAAACGAACAAAGCTGCACTTGCGAAACACATGGAAGGTCTTGTGGAACCAGCCGAGAACGTTGACAAGCGAAGTGCAACAATAATTGATGCGATGGCTCTCATACAAAAGATGCATGGCGAGAACGACACGTTCGAAGAACTATCTGACCGCATCCTTGCTGCAGCGCTTCACGCTGGTCAAGGCAGTGAGCGCATCGATGTTGTCTTTGACACATACACAGAAGAATTGTGAAGACTCCTTGATGCAGCATACGCTTAGGGCCAACTATCAGGCGGCTATCTGGCGACGCAGCCTTGAAAACCTACCAGACGTCCCAACACCATCAGCAGGACATGGTTGGGAACTCGATGATGGCGGTTCGCTCACAATCCGATGGATGGCGGGTCTACCAGCTCCAGATGTCGTCTTGAATCTCATCTCATGCACATGCAGAAGGACGTGTCGACCGTCAGATTGCTCCTGCATACTGAATGGGTTGAAGTGCACTGTTGTGTGTAAGCTGCAGGGATGCTCCAACATGGTGCAGGATGATGCTATCGTGGCTCAGGATGCCAATGACTCTGATGATTAACTTTGTGTGCACTGTATATTGTATAGCATATGTTGTTCTCTATTATAATGCAGGCCAAATTGCCTGAAAATCTTTATAGACAGATAAACGGTTTAGCAAAATGTATAATTTGGAAGATCATACCGGTGTTATTTGACTAAAACATGACATGTTCAATGATACCTCCGCTTGCTTATTAGGAATATACATCGTATGGTGTTAAAATCAGCTCCATACGTCTTTCCAAACTCTAGTAATGAATAATTAATATAATTGGCGGCCATTTTGAAATCCAAGATGGCCACCAAAGTGCAGATTTCCTATGTAACAATTTCCGCCTGCTTATTAGATATCGTATGGTGTTAAAATCCTCTCCGTACGACATTCCTAACTTGCGTTATCGTCAGAATAGATAATGCCAGCGGCGGCCTAAGTCATTTTATGCCTCTTTACATTTATTTGTTGTAAACTCGTGGTGGATGATATGTTTTAGTTTTTGAGTTATTTTTATAGACAGATAAACGGTGTAGCACAATGCATAATTTGGAAAATCATACCAGTGTTGTTTCACTAAAAAAAGTACAAGTCTAATAATAAAATATTGAAAAATATATGATTTTTTTTCGATAATAATTGATTTTTATAATAATTAATCTAAAACAAAATGCTTCATATTATTTTTTATTTAGACGGTACACATCGGACGTATATTTAGTCGTCAACCGCACATCGATAGCTAGTATAGAAGTCCAGATACACGTGCAACAATGTACCCCACCAAATGGGCATTTTCGAGCTGGGTGGTTTCAAAGATGGCGTCCATCCGGGCACTAAGCTACCGTTCTCAGATGTCCATCACACCTTTTCTGGCACTTGAGACATTGGTCTAATGGAAAATCATAATGAGAATTACTCCCCCCGCCGGAGCATTACTTTTGGTCTGGCTCAAGGACTACTACGAGTGATGCGTCGGACCAACATCTCAAAAGGAGTGTCTTCCAAGCGAGCATCTGGACGACAGCTCATGAGCCATTGATGCCTGTCCAAAACCCCAGCAATCATGGATGGATGGAGAAAGACAGCGAGCCTGCCCCTTGCCAAGGATGTCTTCGATGTCGATGTAAAATGTACTTGCACAAAAACCTGTTCGCCGTGCAAGAAGGCTAACTTGAAATGCACACGTTTGTGCAAACTATGACTCAGAACTGTTCACAAGCAAATAGTGAGTAATGTTTGCAGTGGTTTATATATTGTTTAGTTTATAAATTGTTTAGTTAATGTTCATGGCAAATGTCAGAACTCATCCCAACACTTATTAAACCATGTAACATGTTTAATGATAAATAAAAATTTTGCCCAAGTATTGCTGAAAGGTCTCTCAAAATAACATGTTTTTTTATGGATTTACACTGATACTGACAACACTGTGGCCTCTAGAGGCAAAATACTTAGAAATGAGGTTGCTACTCTTCATCACAAAGCTGCTGATATCAAATATGTTCAGATCGGATCATCTGTTCAAAAGTTGGAACAGTTTGAACTGTTCACATTCCTCTCACGGTGGGTTCAGGCACACCCGTGCCCCCAAGTGCCCCAATGGGGGCTGATCGTTGTCCACTCGGACCAAAATTGTTATTCAGACCCCAACCTTCAAGATTATGCCAAGAAGTAAAGTTTTGCATCAACTTGAAATGAAAATGAAAATTTGCCAATGCCGGGCACCCCACTACTAATGTCCTTGTTTCTCAACACAGCTTACGGTAGGGTGTTCTATGACCCCCTTGTCCTAAAAGTTTTTTAAATTAATTTTTATGCTTCTGCAGACAAAGTCATGTTTTCAGGTTGTCTGTTGGTATAAATATATATTATGATGAAATGATGAAGTCATTAGATTGTGGGGTCAAGAGGTCAAAGGTCAGAATTAGTACAAGTTTGTATAATGTGAAAAAACGGATTAGATTGTGGGGTCAAGAGGTCAAAGGTCAGACTTAGTACAAGTATGTATAATGATGTAAAGATAAACGGATTCGATTGTGGGTGTCAAGAGGTCAAAAGTTCTGTTCGGTAAAAATTGTGTTACTGCGGTAACTTATGAATGAACCATTGATGGGATTTTGACCAAGCTGGGTATAAGTATATATTATGATGCAAAGATGAACTGATTATAAGTTGGTGTCACAGGTCAGAGGTCATGTCAGGTAAAATGTTATACTTGAGAAAAGCTGAAGGGTTTTAAATGAAACTTGGTACAAGTATGTACAATGATGTAATAGTTTGGGTGGAGGCGTATCGGTAGATGTCGCGACATCGCCGTTCAAATTCAATTTGTTTTTTTGTTTTTTTGATTCACAGCTGATTTTGGGTTGGCCAGAACATTTGGACTTCCCCTGAAGCCAATGACTCCAAAGGTTGTGACTCTCTGGTGAGTTTGTAACATCGTGTTAATGATCAATTGTCCGATTCAAACTTGAGCGGGGCGGGGTGTTCATGATAAACTGATATCATGCATCCAGGTATTGGGGAATGGTGGGGGACAAGCACACATTGAAAAAAAGAACTGCAAATCCATTTGTGTTTAACATCAAGTGATTTATTAATTTTTTCTTGTTCATAATTTATTTTTTTAATTCTGCAGATTTTCATGACCAGTAAATGAAGAAGAGATGCCAGTTTAAGTTATTTATATATATATATATATATGAGAATTTTACACCCGGTGACCTTTGAAAGCTAAACTTTATCCTTTACTTTGTTTCACCTCCTCGTAGGTACCGTGCACCAGAATTGCTTCTGGGCTCCAGGAAGCAGACAACCGCAATCGATATGTGGTGAGCATTACACTTTGTGGTTCTCTGGTAAGGTTCGTTGTCAGTTTCTCTTTGACAAGTATTGATGGAGGTATACCAACCACTGTGGGAAGGCTTTGAAGAAGGTACTTCGTGCCTGGAAGGTCGCGTCGCCCCTCCTCTCACAGTGGTTCGCCGACCTCTCAGTTTGTGGTTGAGAAAATTTAATGTCCTTTCAGAGGTTGGTTATTAGCCCCCATTGGACTTGGTCCGAAACAGGGGCTTATGGATTTGGTCTCGTCCGTCCATCCATGTGTCCGTGCGTCCGCAACCATATCTCGGAGATGCATGGACCGATTTTTTTCATACTTGGCAAAACGACAATGCATGACGGTATACGTATGCACGTCATATTGTTTCGGAATGCGATCAAAGATGGCCGACTGGCGGCCATTTTAGTTGTAAAAAACCCAATGTTGAACACGTCCTCAACCATTTCTCAGACATGCATTTTCCGATGCTTTGCACACACATAACGAATGATGACTTGCATATGCACATCATTTCTTTTCGAGAACAGATCCAAGATGGCCGAATGGCGGCGATTTTGTTACTTAAACATATCCCCAACCATTTATTGAACATGCAAGGTCCAATTTTATTCAAACTTGGCACAAGCAGAGCACATGACTGCATATACGTACAGTTCACTTTATTTTCCGATTGATTTTTTTCGATTCGATTTCGATTTCGATCCGATCCGATTTTCCGATTTTCCGATCAAAGAAGGCCGACTTTTTAGACTGGCAGTCATTTTAGTTGTGAAAAATCCGATATTGATCACGTCCTCAACCATTTCTCGGACATGTATTTACCGATCTTGTTCAAATTTGGCACACAGATAAGGAATGATGAGTTACATATGCATGTCCTTTTTTCGAGATGAGATCTAAGATGGCCGACTGGCAGCGATTTTGTTACTTAAACGTGTTCCCATCCATTTCTTAGACATGCATGGACCGATTTTCTTCAAAATTGGTACGAAGACAACACATGAGAGTATACATATGCAGATGATTTTGTTTTGCCATCCGTCCAAAGATGGCCGACTGACGACCTTTAACTCAGTACAGCAAAACTTACTAAAAACCATGATGGGGGCAATGACATTTTACGTCTTTTTCTTCTTCTTCAAGTTAGGGTTAAGGTGTGTGGTTGGCGGTGCGAATTCTGGATCAGATATGTGGTTACATGTCTTTTGTGGTTATATGATGCTGTGAATGGAGTGGTTTTGTTGAATAAGATGGGATTCTTGGTTTACTTTTGCCTGTATTACCATCGTTTTTGTAGACTTGTGGGCCCATTGGTCCCTCATTGGTCTTTATGGCCTTGTAGCATACCTGCCTGCTGTAGTGCTTGAGCATGAGCTCACCTTTCAACAAGCACAGATGTGATTGGGAGGGGTAAAGCGGAGGGGGATGTATTATACGTTTGTTATTATTGCCAAATCATGCCACTATTATTATTGTTGTTATAATTATTAGTATTAATATATGCTTTGTTACAATGTTATCATTATTTGCGTTGTTAGCCTGTCTCCCGCTATTTGCGATCGATCGTGTGTGTGCATGCGTGCGTGTGTGCATGCGTGCGCGCTGTAACTTTTTTACCATCTGGGTTTGTCATCAAATTTTCAACAAAGCTTTATTATGAGACTATGGAGAAGCCAAATTAATAAGTTTGGTAAAGGGTTAAAAGGTCAAAGGTCGTCTTAGTCGCCTAAAATCATCCATTTTCATCCAATTCACTTCCGAGGTCGGCAAATTGAATACCAGCTTGCTGGGATGAAATGATCCCGGTGTGTACCCCGGTTTAGAATAGGTACACCGTATCCCTGCGCATCGTAAGAGGCGACTAAGGGTTGGCGTCAGGAAGGGCATCCGGCCATAGAAACATTGCCTCAAACAGGGAACCATGATTGTCATGGGGCCCGCAAGGCTAACCCCCGCTCTAGCGGAGGAAAAATGGCCTTAAAAGGATTATTCATTTTAATCATTCATTCATTCACTTGAAATTCTAATTCAGTAATTGAGCTTTGTCATCGAGCTTTATTTTGAGAAGATGGAAAAGACAAATTAATAATATGGTATTAAGGTCAAAGGTCAGCGACATAAAATTTAGCAATACAATTCAATAATTGCCAGCATCACAAAACGACCGGGAGAACTTATCTTTGAGGAAATCGGCGGATACGAAAATCGGCACAACCAAGCTCAAGGAACCGGGATCGGAAGTCCCGAATCTTCGATCTCTCTGACTTGTATACTGGGAACATACAATCAACAACAACAACATGCATTTTAAGGCCATTTTCCCTGCTAGAGCGGGGGTTAGCTTTGCGGTCCCCATGACAATCTTCTCCATCTTGCCCTATTTTCTGCATCTCTCCTTGTCAACCCCCTTGCCTGCATTTCTTCTTCCACCATCTTTGGCCAAGTCTTTCTCGGTCTTCCCCGTCCTCTACTTCCTTCTACATTCATATCCATCACTCTTCTCAACCAGTCACTTTCATCCTTCCTCAACACATGACCAAACCATCTCAACCTGTTCCTCTTCACAACATCAATCACAGGCTCTATTCCCATCATTTTTCGCAATTCATCATTTGTCTTCCCCTCTTTCAACGTTACTCCGCACATCCATCGAACCATTCGCATTTCCACCCTTTCCAACCTTCGTTGCTGCTCGACGTTCATTACCCATGTCTCGCTCCCATAAATCATAACACTTCTCACAGATGCAGCATACACCTTTCCCCTTCAGCTTCAACGACACTCCGCTCCTCATCAGCACGCCACTCAGTTCCCGAAACTTCTTCCATGCACATCTCACTCGAGCAACCGTTGCCGAGTCTGATCCACCTTCTCCATTCAGCATGTCTCCGAGGTAGCAAAATGTTTTCACACCTTCCAGCTTCACGCCGTCTCCAAGATCCAACTCAACATTTCCTCCATCTGCAGCTCCCTCTGTGCACACCTTACATTTGAATGTAGCTGCCACACTGGTTAATGACCCTCTCAGACCACTACATTTTTGATGAACCCACTCAGCGCATATTGTACATTGAATGGAGTTCACTCCGACACCCTTCCTGCACACAGCACAGGGCCACTTCCCAGTTCTTTCCACCTCACCACATGCTTTACCACTTGCCATCACCTTCGTCTTTCCGATATTCACCTTCAGACCTGTTGTCTCCATACATTCCTTCCACTTGTTCATCTTTTCCTTCAGTCCATCCATACTTTCCGCAATCAACACCAGATCATCTGCATACAACAACTCCCACGGTAAACCCTCCTTTACGTTCTGAGCCAGCACCTCCATCACAGCTACAAATAGTAGTGGACTTAGTACCGACCCCTGATGCACTCCCACCTTCACCTCAAACTCACCACTGTTCCCGTCCTTCGTCCTTACAGCTGTGCGCGCTCTTTTGTACATTGCCATCACTACTCTGATCAACCATTCCTCCACTCCTAACTTCCTCAATGCCCATGTCAATACTTTGCGTGGAACCCTATCGAATGCTTTCTCCAGATCAACAAACCCAAGAAACAACTTCTTCCTCTTCTCCATGTACTTCTCCTGCAACTGCCTCACAATGAAAAGCGCGTCTGTCGTTCCTCTTCCTGGCATGAATCCAAACTGCATTTCGTCGATCTTCACTTTCTTCCTTATCCTCCTCTCCAACACCCTTTCCAATACCTTCATTCCATGCTCCAATAACTTTATCGCTCGGTACGAGCCACACTCTAGAGGGTCACCTTTCCCCTTGTATAGAGGGACGAGGGTACTCAGTTCCCAAATCCACTGGAATGCGGCCTTCTTTCACCGCCAGATTACAGATCTCTGTCATTCTCTTCACACCCCAACTTCCTGCTGCCTTCAACATATCTCCCACAACTCCCGTCGGCCCTCCCGCTTTTCTACTCTTCATTGCTTTTATCGCTTCCTCAACTTCCTTCTCAGTTATCTTCTCTGCCGGTCCTAAAACTGGGTTACTCTCTATGTTGCCATCCCATTCATTCTCTGTATTCAACAGCATTTCCATATATCTTTTCCATCTTCCTTTAATTCCATCTGGGTCCACAACGATTTGTCCCACTTCATCCTTCAAGCAACTCACCCCCATCACATCACACCTCTCTTTCGCTATCTGCTTTGCAATCCTGAATACTGCTCTCTGACCCTCTTCCGAATCCAAGCATTCTCCGAACATTTTCCTACATGCCTCCTGCGCCTTTGCTACCTTTTTCTTTGCAGCCTTCTTGACTTTCATGCTCTGCTGTTTCTGCGCCCATACCCTTCGCCTTCTGCCACTCCTTGAACTTCTTCCTCTTCTCGTCAATCCTCTTTCCAACTTCATCATCCCACCACCATGTTTCCGAGTGCCTCGGTGGTCCTTTTGTCCATCCACATACCTCACCAATGGCTCCCAACAGACTATCTTTCATTGACATCCAACCACTTTCAAGCTCAACCACATCATCCTCTACCCTACTCAGCCTCTCTTTTAATGCCTCCCTTACTGTCACCTCTTTCAACCTCATATGGTAACATACAATATGGTAACATATTGTATGGTAACATACAATATGGTACAATATGGTAACATACAATATAACATATGGTAACATACAATCATCAATTTTCATTCGATTGACATAAAGTTTTAAAGAATTTGCATATTTGGTCACTGAATTGGTTCACCAATCAAAAGCTAGAATCCGTATGTTTTCTAATTTATTTTTAGATCAAAAGGACAAAGGTCAATGTTGAATAAAATTGTCAGTTTTCATCTGATTGATTTGAAATTTGAGCAGGGTTTGCTTTTTGGGACACTGTGAAGCATGTTGTTTTTGAGGTCAAAAGGTCAAGATTGCCCAAAATTGTGAATGTTTATGCCTCCGTTCCCGAAGGTGGCCAGAGGCATTGTTTTTGGGTTGTCCGTCCGTCCTTCCGTACGGGCTAAACCTTGTTTTTCTCAGCAACCATATGTCCGATTGAGACGAAACTTTCAGGGTGGGAGTGACACCCATGCACAATGTTTTATGGTAATTGTGACATCTTCGGTCATGCGGTTTGGCCGCCATCTTGGATTAAACGCAAATAATTCAAAAATTATTTCTCGGAAACCGCAGAATGGAATTTTTTAAAACCTGGCACAGTCAAATACTCCCAATGGGGAACAAAAGCATGATAATGATGACATCATAGGTGAAGTGGTATACCAGCCATAAATGTTTTAATCGAATTCCTTATCCTAAAAATCTGAAATTGCATACACATGATCTATGACCCATTTGTATTGAAATATTAAATTTATGACATCATGGGTCACATGGTTTGACAGCCATATTGGATTTAACCTAAAACCTTAAAAAAAAAAACATCTTCTCCTGAACCACCAAGTTGATCGACTTGAAACTACTTGCGTGTGTCATTGACTAGGCACGGAGATTAAAAGATGATCACGAAAACATCATTGGTCACATGGTGTGGCAGCCATATTGGATTGAAGGAAAATATAAATAATTATATGTCTGAAACCGCTCAACCTATTGATGCAAAATTTTACAAATGTCATCTAACACCATTGTTGCATATAGTTTGAAAATGATGACGTCGTAGGTCATGTGGTTTGGCAGCCATCTTGGATAGAAAAACTAACTTTATCAGATCAACACAAAACTTCACAAACGTGATCTCCTACCCATACATATGCAGTGTGTACATTTTCTAAGGTCATATGTCATGTGGTGTGGCAGCCATATTAGCTTGAAAGCCGATAAGTAAAAAAATCCTTTCTCTGAAACCGCTTCACCGATCGATGTGAAACATGTCATGGCTGGTGAAAATGTGATAGTTGAGAACAGCTGAAGGGATTTAAATCAAACTTGTTTATTTTAGGACAGTGAATGAGGGCATCTACCTGTGACATACGGAGACATTGGCGACACAGTCACATTGCTATAGTTTGTATTTTTTAAGCCGTTTTCGTTATGTTTACGCATACGGAAGAAGTCTGAATATAAAGCGGACGTGGACGAGCTTTGCATTTTCAGATGCTTTCGAGTTTATTTTCCCCCGTCGCACCGCAGAGCGAAAAGGGGACTATGGTTTGTCCGTGCGTGCGTAAGCGAAGTACCAACTTCTAATCTGGTGTGTGGGTGCAACTCGTCATAAGGAAGAACGCTATTAAAAATTTGGTCGCCACGTCAAAATCCAAGATGGCCACCACCATATATATGTCTGAACCTTGTGAGCGAAATATCTTGAAATATAAACGAACTACTAACTTCTAATCTGGTGTGTGGGTGTATCTACTCATAAGGAAGAACGCTATTGAAAATTGGGTTGCCACGTCAAAATCCAAGATGGCCACCACCATATATATATATGTCTAAAACTTGTGAGCGAAATATCTTGAAATATAAACGAACTACTAACTTCTAATCTGGTGTGTGGGTGTATCTACGCACAAGGAAGAACGCTATTGAAAATTGGGTCGCCACGTCAAAATCCAAGATGGCCGCCTTGCGTCTTCCACTTTGTCAACTCACATCACTTCACCGACGGGAGACCTAGGCGTAACGCTTGTTATGTAATTGGAATGCCATGCCATTGAAGGACCAGTTAACCTGCTCTATACATCTTAACATGGCGTGCGTTTAAAACATGGGAATTCTTCCGGATTCTTTCGAGTTAATTATCACCTCAGGATATCATGACGATCACTTTGGTGTTTCACATTCCACATCCGAAAGCTCCAGTAGAACTCCACCAAAAACATGCCTCACGTACACAACTCATCCATTTATACCAGATGATTTCCTTTTTTAAATTATTCATCACTTTGCCACAATGGCGAGGCTTACAGAAGAGCAACATCGAACTGACAGTGGGTTAGCGCAGCAACAACTGGGCACAACCAGCAAGGGCATTAAGGAACAGGAAATGGAGGAGATAAAGGATGGAGGTAAGTGAGAGGAAACACAGAAAGCAGCAATGAGGGGGTTGGTGGTGATGAAAGTTGATTTTTATTTTTTATACCTAACTGTTGTAGTTTATAAAACGACCGTGGCGCACTAACCTCTTCTTCATTGGGGTGGTCATACTGTGTGGCACCACATACCTTGTAAACATTCACAGTAAATTTGTTTCAGCTAGCGGTGACAAGATTACCATGTCCTTTGCCAGGGCCCTCGGATGTATTCTGGCTGAGCTCCTGGCACACAAACCGCTGCTACCTGGATCTTCAGACCTCCAGCAAATCGACCTGGTCATCCAGCTTCTGGGAACGCCAAATGACCAGATTTGGCCTGTAAGGGAATTTTTTGTTCCTGTTTAATGAGTCACTGTGAATGGTGTTGTTGTTGTTGTTGTTGTTTCTCTTTCAGTTATCCTCCTGGGAGGAGAGACTTATTGTTTTTCCTCTTTCTTATTTCTTTCTAATTACAACTGGAACTGCACTCTGTAAAGCACATACCTCTGCCAGGTTGAACAGTTTACATTACATATACCGCCATTTGGCCAGATCTGCATACGTACCTGAACGAAAATCGAATCGGCTTGTTCTTATCACTTACCCAATTCATCCACCAAATTTCATCCGAATCCGTCCATAACTTTTTGAGATATCCTGCTCACAGACAGACAAACAAACAGACAAACAAACAGGGGTGAATGCATAACCTCAGTGCACCTTTGGGTGGTGGAGGTAACCACACACCATTCCTTAATTTTTCATCAAATCCTCTTTAAATTTGGGATGGGGCTATACACTGGTACAATACATACAGATCCAAAACTTGGGATGGAGACATACCACACGTTCCGCATGGATATGGCCGTGCCACATGTGCAAACCGTACTGACAGCACCAACATTCTTTAGAGTCTGGTGCATCAAGTCATATATATACAATTACAACACAAGAACAACAACAGGCATTTTAAAGGCCATTTTCCCTGCAAGAGCGGGGGTTAGCCATAGCGGGGCGGGGGTCAAGTCATATATACATATACATATACATATTTATATACATATACATATACATCTACCAATTGAAGAAAGTTCCAAAGCACCATAAAAAAATTGCACAAAATTAGATAAAAATAAAATGGTCAGCCAACGTGCCTTGACATGTTCCCCAGTTTACCCGTGAATATCCGGAATTTGCACATGCATACTGTGCACTGCCGCACGGATTGCCATGCACGTGTACCGAGTCACGTGACAGAGCTACACGTGGTACTGAGCAAATTGCAACGCAGCACGATTCCGATGAACCATGTCAGCTGTGAAAAAGATTTTTATTGACGTCTCAATGTCATGAACGTGATGCTACACCTTTCCGGAAGTGGATGTGTCCACATGCTATGGTCATGCTTGAGACAGGAACACCACAAACCGTTATAGCTAGGTGTTTTGGTGTTCATCACAACACGATGCGGTCATTCTGGAAACGTTATCGACCAACTGGCAACATCAGAGACCGTTCACGTTCTGGGTGACAACGTGTGATGTCAGGTAACCAAGATACCCATATCCAGTTTGTGCACCTTCGAGATCGGTTCTTGAAACCTCGCAGCATCCCTGGGTTGCGTCCATTCGGTGCCAGAACTGTCAGGAATCGGTTAAGCGAGCATAACACCCAAGCATGACTACCAACATATGTCCGACTTCATTGCCATGTCATCGACATGCGTGCATAGCTTGGTGTAGACAACGTCTGAGGTTCAGGAGACAAGATTGGGCTGCTGTCCTCTTTACAGATGAGTCGAAAGGTGGATGGAGGTTATGTTTTCACCCCTGTCTGTTTGTTTGTTTGTTTGCCTGTGAACAAGATATCTCAAAAAGTTATGGAGGGATTTAGACGAAACTTGTTGGACAGGTTGTGTGTGCGACAAAGGAAGAATCGATTCAATTTTGGTGAAAATTCGGATCCGGCTAGTAGAATTTTGTAAGTGATTCTTAACCATTGGGAGGTAGGGACAAAAACGATACATAGCAGGATATCTCAAAAAGTTGTGGACGGATTTGGACGAAACTTGGTGGAGAGTTTGGGTGTCCGACAAGGTAAAATATATTCAATTGTAGTGAAGATCTGTATATGGATTCGGATATGAAAATTATTAAATTTTTTAAGTGAATCTTCACCATTGGGAGATTGGGCCAAAAATGATACATAGCAGGATATCTCAAAAAGTTATGGACGGATGATTTTGATGAAATGTGATTCTGTATTGTGATTTTCTGGTCTACTCTGGGATACAAAATGTAAACTGTTTACCTGATGGAGGTATGCTCTCGACTGAGTGCCGTTCTCGTTTCCATATTTGATTATCTTTGTATAAAACATTGCATGTTGGGAGTGCAGTGTCACATGATACTTGGTTTTGTTGGACATGTACTGTAAGAATGTGTAATAATTCCACCTTACAGTCAGAATCAAAGCACTTTTTTCACTGCAAGCTGGAAATCGGAATGGAAATTGGGATTCATTTTGTGGATATCAGCTTTCATTTAAAGTTGGACGAGCATTTTAACTTTCAACATCCAGTCCACTTTCCCTACAGGGATTCTCGAAATTGCCAGCAGTGCGTGGTTGCCAGTTACGACGACAGCCTTACAACAACCTGCGACATCGCCTCCCATGGCTTTCTGAGGCCGGTCTTCGTCTCCTGCACATGCTCTTTATGTATGACCCCGGGAAAAGGTAGGGAAATGTTGTGCGGAAAGGGAATTGCAAAGGGGGAGGTGGGGAGAGGTTCCCCATAGAGTGAAATGGATTATTGAGGGTTTGTAGCGATGATTGGTGCTGAATGATTGTTTACTTTTCTTCATACAGAGCCACAGCAGAAGATGCATTGGAAAGTTCCTATTTCAAAGAAAACCCACTGCGTACGTTTGTTATCCATGCTCTGTGATTGTTTTGTGATCTCACAGTGATTTTCTTTGTGTACCTGTACACAAAGGGGTCTCCGCTATAAGTCTCCCCACTATCTGTTGTTTCACATACAATTCCAGAAGTTATTTTGGGAAAATTTTCATTTTTCATCCAACAATTAATTCCCTGCACTAAACGTCCATTGGATGGAAGACCGGTAACTAGGTGTCCCACCCCACAATGCTTTGCGTACCAGCTTCCCAGCGTTCCACCCCACAATGCACTACGTCCTGTCCCATTCACACCATGCATTGTTGGATTTAACGCCTCCTGCTTACTCTACAGTACTGTAATGTATTTTATCTTTGTGTACCTGACCGCAGTAATCGTTGAACAACGAGTGGTAAATTAAGTGGCAACGAGAAGGGTGAACCTGCACGTAAGCGGCAACGGAGTAGTGTAACTCTGGATGTCAAATTACACATAGTGGGACGAAATAAGAATGGTGAACGACCAGCCGATGTTGCTTGCTATCGTGGTTTGCTGCCGACGGCTGTTCAAACTATTTTAAAGAACGCCAAGGAGGGCCTTGCGGACGCCACGTGTGACGCGCGTAGCAGGAGCGGCGACCACGGGAGCTCTTGGTGAGATCATGTGTGGACACCACAAAGGGGTCGCAACACGAGGGGCTTCGTGGCACGAGTGTCTGGTTTCCCAGCACAAGATTGTGTGCTGGCACAAAGACTGGAGCCTGAGTCCTGGGGAAACCAAGCCGATTTGTGGGAAGGATAATTTAGAGGGTGAAGGAATGACGTAGGCAGCTTGACAGAGAAGATTAGCGATTTTCAAGGAGTAAGACTAAATTATCATTATAAAATCGTCATAAAGATATGTAAAGTAAGATGTAAAGGTGTTTGTGTTTTTAAAACCTGTTTAATTTATTGTATTTTTCCTTTTTTTTGGTGTTTTATACGGATTTTTTGTTGTACAAGATATAAACCAAGTGTTGGAATGCATTCCCCCCATAATTGCACTAATCCTTATTGGGAGACATTCCCCGCTATCTGTTTCGTTACAAGTCCAACTTTTCTGGAACGCACCTTGAAAATAATAGCGAGGACCTCCTGTAGTATTATTCATTCTCTCACACCAGTCTTTCAAACCATCCCAATAATCTCCCACTAACTATTCTTTGGTCCTTCCTCGCTGCATGGAAAAGAACCCACTGACGTGATGACCGTTGTTGTTTTATTTAACTAAACGCTGAGTTATTGCTTCGTTTAAACATTCTTTTTTTCGTCATTCTTTTTATGTTAACTTGACCCCTAAAGTAGTTGCTACGTCTTGGGTGCGAGTTCTAAATTGTTTGAAATATCCATGATTGTCACATGTGTGAAAATGAGCAGTTTCATTCCTTTTTCAGCCTGCGACCCCAAGCTGATGCCGACATTTCCGCACCATCGTAACCAGCAAAGTGGCGCTGGACCAGGGGAGCGACCGGCCAAGCGTCGGAAACTCTGAACGATGGGACGGCTTGGTGTCGCACCTTCCTTTAGACTCCGAGGTCCATGATTTGTAAAGGCTTCTTCGTCACTCACGAGATATCCAATTGGAGCTCACGTCTGCCTTTGCCATTTGCTTGCTTCTCATCGGTGTACACAAGCTTACGATTATTCCAGTGTGTGTGAGAATGGTTTATATTTCTAGCTCATGGAATATTCTATTTCACAGTTCAACTGTGTGCATCGACGGTCTATTAGCGAGGACACTGGACTAGGGAATTATAGAGTTTGTGGGTTCAAATCCGGCTGAGGGCAGCACTATTCGGAGTTGGGATGGTATTTCTCAGGAAGTCATGTCTCGGAAATGCTCCGTCACTGTTGGATCACCATTAAAATCCAGATTGATACCTTCAGGGTATTGATCACCTACCTGCTCCTCTGGTTCCACGCAGCATTAATCCAATCACCATATTTCGCTTGTATTCCTTACCCTTGTTACACTTCCTTCTCAATGATCATGTCGTTGCAATTTAAAGATGAACTAGAACTGACACTTTATAACTGCTGGCAGTGATGACCGGTTTCCTCCGCCTTCCCGTTTTGATAAAACCCCGCTTTGATACAACCCCGCTTTGATACAACCCCGCTTTGATACAACCCCGTTTTGATACAACCCCGTTTTGATACAACCCCGTTTTGATACAACCCCGCTTTGATACAACCCCGCTTTGATACAACCCCGCTTTGATACAACCCCGCTTTGATAAAACCCCGCTTTGATACAACCCCGCTTTGATACAACCCCGCTTTGATACAACCCCGCTTTGATACAACCCCGCTTTGATACAACCCCGCTTTGATACAACCCCGCTTTGATACAACCCCGCTTTGATACAACCCCGCTTTGATACAACCCCGCTTTGATACAACCCCGCTTTGATACAACCCCGCTTTGATACAACCCCGCTTTGATACAACCCCGCTTTGATACAATCCCGCTTTGATACAATCCCGCTTTGATACAACCCCGCTTTGATATAACCCCGCTTTGATACAACCCCGCTTTGATATTTGATTTGATAGCCAAGTCTTTCTTGGTCTTCCCCGTCCTCTACTTTCTTCTACATTCATTCCCATCATTCTTCTCAATCAGTCACTTTCATCCTTCCTCAACACATGACCAAACCATCTCAACCTGTTTCTCTTCACAGCATCCATCACAGGCTCTATTCCCATCATCTTTCACAATTCATCATTTGTTTTCCTCTCTCTCAACGATACTTCACACATCCACCGAACCATTCGCATTTCCACCCTTTCCAGCCTTCGTTGCTGCTCTACATTCATTACCCATGTCTCGATCCCATGAATCATAACACTTCACACATGAAGCATACACCTTTCCCTTCAGCTTTAACGACGCTCCCCTCCTCGTCAGCACGCCACTCAGTTCCCGAAACTTCTTCCATGCACATCTCACTCGAGCAACCGTTGCCGAGTCTGATCCACCTTCTCCATTCAGCATGTCTCCGAGGTAGCAAAATGTTTTCACACCTTCCAGCTTCACACCGTCTCCAAGATCCAACTAAACATTTCCTCCATCTGCAGCTCCCTCTGTGCACACCTTTCACTTGAATGTAGCTGCCACACTTGTCAATGACCCTCTTAGACTACCACATTTTTGATGAACCCACTCAGCACACATTGTAAAGTTTGGGCTTGATCTGATAAGCTGTTTCGGAGAAAAAGGGTTTTTACTTTGTTTTTCACGAAAAACAATATGGCGGCCGAATTCTATGACCTATGACGAAGGTTTTTTGGATTGTGAAATTTTTTTCACTTTCGGTCATGGACAACAAATGTCATATTCATGGCATCAAGGGTTCTATTTGTCGAATTCTAACCTCATAACGTTAGCACTTTTAACATCCTAAATAAACATGTTTTTTGGTCCCAATGCAGAGTTCTTTGGAATGAGCCATGACTCAATTTTTTCCATTGAGCCGTTTCGGAGATATAGAGGGGCAAAGTTGAAGGTGTTTTCCAAGATGGCGCCCATACCACGTGATGTATGACATCATAATTAGCAGTAAAAAAGTCTGGAGGTCTGGCGAATCACTTGGTGAACATTAATTTTAAAGTTTTCGGACATGAAAAACAGGGGAGGAGGAGTCATCAGAAAAACTCGAGGAATAATAATGAATCGGTGTTCCTCCATATTGTAGAGGACAAAGCCAATTAAACAAGCGTTACGCCTAGGCCACCCGTCGGTGAAGTGGTGTTGACAAAGTGGAAGACGCAAGGCGGCCATCTTGGATTTTGACGTGGTGACCCAATTTTCAATAGCGTTCTCCCTTACACATAGATACACCCACACACCAGATTAGAAGTTAGTAGTTCGTTTATTTTTCAAGATATTTCACTCACAAGGTTCAGACATATATATGCCAAGGTTCAGACAGCCAAGATGGAGTGAACTCCATCCAAGGTGGCGGCCATCTTGTATTTTGACGTGGGTTGCACCCACACACCAAATTAGAATTCGGTCCTTCGCTTACGCACGTAAGCACGCACGTACGTCCGCACACACACACGCACGCACACACGGACGGAGGGGAAAACCATAGTCCCCCTTTCGCTCCGCGGTGCGACGGGAAAAAAATAAAGTGGGCAGGAGTCGTCTATTGTGTTGAATTTTGTCTCGCATCGGAAACGATGCTAGTCTGTTGGGAGCCGTTGGTGAGGTATGTGGATGGACAAAAGGACCACTGAGGCACTCGGAAACATGGTGGTGGGATGATAAAGTTGGAAAGAGGATTGACGAGAAGAGGAAGAAGTTCAAGGAGTGGCAGAAGGCGAAGGGTACGGGAGCAGAAACAGCAGAGCATGAAAGTTATAAGGCAGCCAGGAAGGCTGCAAAGAAAGAGGTAGCAAAGGCGCAGGAGGCCTGTCGGAAAATGTTTGGAGAACGCTTGGATTCGGAAGAGGGTCAGAAAGCAGTATTCAGGATTGCAAAGCAGATAGTGAAAGAGAGGTGTGATGTGATGGGGGTGATTTGCTTGAAGGATGAAGTGGGACAAATCGTTGTCGACCCAGATGGAATTAAAGGAAGATGGAAAAGATATATGGAAATGCTGTTGAATACAGAGAATGAATGGGATGGCAACATAGAGAGTAACCCAGTTTTAGGACCGGCAGAGAAGATAACTGAGAAGGAAGTTGAGGAAGCGATAAAAGCAATGAAGGGTAGAAAAGCGGGTGGGCCGACGGGAGTTGTGGGAGATATGTTGAAGGCAGCAGGAAGTTGGGGTGTGAAGAGAATGACAGAGATCTGTAATCTGGTGGTGAAAGAAGGCCACATTCCAGTGGATTGGGAACTGAGTACCCTTGTCCCTCGATACAAGGGGGAAGGTGACCCTCTGGAGTGTGGCTCCTACCGAGCGATAAAGTTATTGGAGCATGGAATGAAGGTATTGGAAAGGGTGTTGGAGAGGAGGATAAGGAAGAAAGTGAAGATCGACGAAATGCAGTTTGGATTTCTGCCAGGAAGAGGAACGACAGACGTGCTTTTCATTGTGAGGCAGTTGCAGGAGAAGTACATGGAGAAGAGGAAAGAGTTGTTTCTTGGGTTTGTTGATCTGGAGAAAGCATTCGATAGGGTTCCACGCAAAGTATTGACATGGGCATTGAGGAAGTTAGGAGTGGAGGAATGGTTGATCAGAGTAGTGATGGCAATGTACAAAAGAGCGCGCACAGCTGTAAGGACGAAGGACGGGAACAGTGGTGAGTTTGAGGTGAAGGTGGGAGTGCATCAGGGTTCGGTACTAAGTCCACTACTATTTGTAGCTGTGATGGAGGTGCTGGCTCAGAACGTAAAGGAGGGTTTACCATGGGAGTTGTTGTTTGCAGGTGATCTGGTGTTGATTGCGGAAAGTATGGATGGACTGAAGGAAAAGATGAACAAGTGGAAGGAATGTCTGGAGACAAAAGGTCTGAAGGTGAATATCGGAAAGACGAAGGTGATGGCAAGTGGTAAAGCATGTGGTGAGGTGGAAAGAACTGGGAAGTGGCCCTGTGCTGTGTGTAGGAAGGGTGTCGGAGTGAACTCCATTCAATGTACAATGTGCGCTGAGTGGGTTCATCAAAAATGTAGTGGTCTGAGAGGGTCATTAACCAGTGTGGCAGCTACATTCAAATGTAAGGTGTGCACAGAGGGAGCTGCAGATGGAGGAAATGTTGAGTTGGATCTTGGAGACGGCGTGAAGCTGGAAGGTGTGAAAACATTTTGCTACCTCGGAGACATGCTGAATGGAGAAGGTGGATCAGACTCGGCAACGGTTGCTCGAGTGAGATGTGCATGGAAGAAGTTTTGGGAACTGAGTGGCGTGCTGATGATGAGGGGAGTGTCATTGAAGCTGAAGGGAAAGGTGTATGCTGCATGTGTGAGAAGTGTTATGATTTATGGGAGTGAGACATGGGTAATGAACGTAGAGCAGCAACGAAGGTTGGAAAGGGTGGAAATGCGAATGGTTCGGCGGCTGTGGGGAGTATCGTTGAGAGAGAGGAAGACAAATGATGAATTGCGAAAGATGATGGGAATAGAGCCTGTGATTGATGCTGTGAAGAGGAACAGGTTGAGATGGTTTGGTCATGTGTTGAGGAAGGATGAAAATGACTGGTTGAGAAGAGTGATGGAAATGAATGTAGAAGGAAGTAGAGGACGGGGAAGACCGAGAAAGACTCGGCTGAAGATGGTGGAAGAAGAAATGCGGGCAAGGGGGTTAACAAGGAGAGATGCAGAAAATGGAGAAGATTGTCATGGGGACCGCAAGGCTAACCCCCGCTCTAGCAGGGAAAATGGCCTTTAAAATGCATGTTGTTGTGTTGTTGTATCGGAAACACCATTTTGCACGTTTGTGGAATTAATGTAATAAATGTTTGTTTCATAAATGTTTTTAAAACCTTGGGAAACAACAAACAAATGAAAAATCAATCTTTGCACTCCAACTTGCCTCACCTCCGGCCTTTTAAAACATATCGTCACGTCAGAGGCCCTACCAACGTGTTGTGGCTCAAGCAAGAAGGTCTGATGTCTCCACGGATTTCCGAAACAGTCCTGTACTGCGTTCAGTTATTCCACAACTTCACGGTTCGGTCGCTGACATGAACCGAATTTGTGGCGGCGGCATAGGCAGCAGATGCAGCAAACACGTTTCTTGCCTTTTTTAAAAGCAATGAATATGGTGAAACAAACTACGTAAATCAACAAACATAAAGAGGGAGAAGGGGACACGCAAACCTATACACAATGATGAAGAATAAATAAATAAAATTTAACCAACACAATGCGCCACAGGTCGCACTTCGACAAACAAAATCATTCCAGGAGAGGACTTGCCTGTACAGGTTAAACGGTCTTCCCTTCTGGAAAAAGGAGAGGACTTCCCTATGCAGGTAAAACGGTGTTCCCTTCCGGAAAAAGGAGAGGACTTCCCTATACAGCTAAAACGGTCTTCCCTTCCAGAAAAAGGAGAGGACTTCCCTATCCAGTTAAGATTGTCTTCCCTTCCGGAAAAAGGAGAGGACTTCCCTATCCAGGTGAAATGGTCTTTCCTTTTGGAAAAAAGGAGAGGACTTCCCGAAACAGGTAAAACGGTCTTTCCTTCCGGAAAAAGGAGAGGACTTCCCTTTTCAGGTAAAACGGTCTTCCCTTCCGGAAAAAGGAGAGGACTTCCCGATGCAGGTAAAATGATTTTTTCCTTCTGGAAAAAGGAGAGGACTTCCCCATACAGGTAAAATGGTCTTTCCTTCTGGAAAAAGGAGGGGACTTCCCTTTTCAGGTAAAACGGTCTTCCCTTCCAGAAAAAGGAGAGGACTTCCCGATGCAGGTAAAATGATTTTTTTCCTTCGGGAAAAAGGAGAGGACTTCCCCATAAAGGTAAAATGGTCTTTCCTTCCGGAAAAAAGGAGGAGACTTCCCTATACAGGTAAAACGGTCTTCCCTTCCGGAAAAAGGAGAGGACTTCCCTTTTCTGGTAAAACGGTCTTCCCTTCTGGAAAAAGGAGAGGACTTCCCTAGACAGGTAAAACGGTCTTCCCTTCCGGAAAAAGGAGAAGACTTCCCGATGCAGGTAAAATGATCTTTCCTTCCGGAAAAAGGAGAGAGGACTTCCCCATACAGGTAAAATGGTCTTTCCTTGCAGAAAAAGGAGGGGACTTCCCCATACAGGTAAAACGATCTTTCCTTCCGGAAAAAGGATAGGACTTCCCTATACAGTACAGGTAAAACGGTCTTTCCTTCTGGAAAAAGGAGAGGACTTCCCCATACAGGTAAAACGATCTTTCCTTCCGGAAAAAGGAGAGGACTTCCCTATACAGGTAAAACGGTCTTCCCTTCCGGAAAGAGGAGAGGACTTCCCTTCAACTGTGCATGGAATCCAGATGCAATACACCAGTACCTGTGCACATCTTGGTGAGTCCCTTGGTTCTGTGGTTCCCTCGTCGAGACGTCTCTTGGTTTCGGATGCGATAAACCTTGTGTCGGAGCTTGTTTATTGCAAACAAATTTTGGATAAACAATCGGGAGAAACAAACAATCGGGAGACACAAACAATCGGGAGATACAAACAATCGGGAGATACAAACAATCGTGAGAAACGAACAATCGGAAGAAACAAGCAATCGGGAGAAACAAACAATCGGGAGAAACAAACAATCGCGAGAAACAAACAATCGCGAGAAACAAACAAACAATCGTGAGAAACAAACAAACAATCGGAGATACTGTTACGGATTTGTCACGGATCGAGAGAGATCGGAGAAGAAAGGCTTATCTGCTTCGTGGTGGCGAGCAGACCTTTTGGACATTGGTCACGAGCGAATGTTGGTTTCCCCGGGAAAGGGATTCCCGTGACAGTGTCGTTATTGCCGTGGCAATTAAACCTGCGTGTCGGGTTTTGGTTTTGAGAGTGAATCATCCTTTGAGAGCAAGCTGATGCCTCCATTATCGGCCGGTCCGTCATTTCACCTCGCACAAGCCATTCGCCCTGTTCCACGTGTGTTGTGGGTTTTCCCGGAGAGACCTCAGCGTGGGAACCGCCGATTGTTCATGTCGGCTTCATTGTCGGGTGAACGGAAGGGGTGAGTTTCCACTCACCTTTTGGGTGAACCATTACCGGACCGACTTCGGCCCGACCACTCGCCTCGTGGCTCTTCTGCAGCTTTGACTGTCGACCGACCTGTGTTCAGGTCTCAGTGTGACCTTTTTGTGTGATCGCCAGAGCGGGGATCGACTTTGGCCTTGTGTCGTGACACCGTGACTTTGGGGAATGTTACAGTTCACTCACATTGGAGTACTGTGAGTTATTGATTCAGGAAATATTGGTGGTACCATCATAGGAATTGTATGGTTTATGATGTGCAAGTGAGAGTTTCCTTGACTTGCGTTAAGTGTTATTATTGTGTGAGGTTTGAATACAATAATTTATTTTGTATCAATTGCTTGGTGTGGTTCTACCATTGGTCATTGGGACACACACATAATAGCACATCTCTCTGCCGTGACTCCTTTCCAGGCTCGGAGGTACACCGTAGCCAGGGTTTAGGGGTGAGTACGTAACAGATACAAACAATCAGGTGATACAAACAATCGGGAGAAACAAACAATCTGGAGATACAAACAAATAATCGGGAGATACAAACAAATAATCGAGAGATACAAACAAATAATCGGGAGATACGAACAATCGGGTGAAATGAAAAATCGGGAGAAAGGAAAAATCGGGAGAAACGAACAATCGGGAGAAACAAACAATCGGGAGAAACAAACAATCGCGAGAAACAAACAATCGCGAGAAACAAACAATCAGGAGAAACAAACAAGCGGGAGAAACAAACAAACAATCGGGAGAAACAAAGAATCGGGAGATACAAACAATCGGGAGAAACAAACACAACATTTGAGAGCAGGTACATCGAGAGAAATGTGGGAGGGAGAGGGCTTGGGGGGAGGTGGGAGAGGTATAAAACATGGCACTGCAAGGACTTCCAGGAAAGAAGTTGGAATTTCAAAAAAGTGTATCTGGGGTGAATTAGTGGAGGTAGAAAAGATCAAGGTTTGGGATGGGGGAAGATAAGAGATGGTGGTGAACAGCTGTTTTAAAGACCTCGAGGGGGGAGTGGGATTGAAGGGAGTGGGGGAGTTTGTTCGAGAGGCGGGAGAAAAGGGGAAGGAAAGAGTGAAGGTGAGCAGAGCCCAGATTTTGGCAGTTTAACCATAAGAGGGTTGCTGGCAGATCTTGTGCGACCTGGAGGAATATTTAGGGGACAGAGCACAGAGAGAGCTGGGGGAGCAAGGCCGAAGAGGTGTCGGAAGAAGACAGAAAGACCACCAACCTGCCTGCGGTGAGTGAGTGAAAGGCCCTCGGAGTTAGCTTCACTGCAGGAGATTCCAATGATTCTGAAAGCTTTGGTTTCAACAGCGTGAAGCCGAGCGAGGTGTGAGGCAGGAGCACCGGCCCAGAGGGGGGAACAGTATTCCATTGAGCTGCGGATGAAAGCCGTGTATGTGGTAAGGAGCTCAGGTGTGCCAAGGAAGGACTTCGCACGACGGAGGATGCCCAGTCGGCGACTGGCTTTGGAGGCTAGCTTGGAAATGTGGTTTTCCCAAGAAAGATCATGGCAGATAGTGAGACCCAAAAGCTTGACCGACAGAACTTCTTGGAGAGGATTGTTGAGAAAGTGGATGGGAGGGTTTTCCAATCGGTCTTTTCAGAGAGACATAGTAAGAGTGTGAGATTTGTCAGGATTGAAAGACATGTTCCACTTGTTTGACCAGTCTGTGATTTTGTCCAGGTCTGCAGACAGTGAGGAGGCTGAAGACTGCCGATCTGAGGGATGAGCAATGGAGCGGCAGAGAGTGGAGTCATCAGCAAAGAGATAGAGAGGATTTTCCAGAGAGTCGGAGAGATCATTGATGAAGACCAGAAATAGCACAAGGCCCAGAACACTACCTTGGGGAACTGAGCCAGAACAGGAAGGGGAGATGAGAGAAATCCATTCAGGGCCACACGTTGACTACGACCAGAGAGGAAGTCCGCAAGCCAGGCGTGGAGATTTCCAAGGATACCACAGGAGGAGAGTTTTGTGAGCAGAGCTGGGTGCCAGACTGTATCGAAGCCACGTGATATGTCAAGGGAGACGGCTCTGATTTCCTGTTTGGCATTGAGGACCTCCATCCATTGTTGAGACAGCAAAAGCAACATGTCCAGAGTAGAATGACCTGGTCTGAATCCAAATTGATGATCAGAGAGCAAGCCATTGGAAAAGAGGAAGGATTTGATATCAGAAGCAATGATGGATTCCATGACTTTGCTGATTATTGGGAGCAGGCTGATTGGTCTGTAGTTGCACGGGTCTGTTTTTGCACCTTTTTTGTGTAAAGCGGTAATGTTTGCTGATTTCCAAGATGCTGGCAGATGACCTTGAGCAAAAGAGAAGGTGAAAAGAACAGAGAGAGGGTGAGATCGAGCGGCAGAGCAGGATTTTATGACCCGTGGGCTGACACCGTCTGGTCCAGTTGCAGAATCAGAGTCGAGGTTTGACAAAAACTTCTCCACCTTCTCAGGAGAGAAGGACACAGAGTCCAGGAGCAGTTGGGTTCGACTGGGTAAGGTGGGAACAGAGAAAGATGGGTTTGGGACACAAGATTTTGAGGCAAACACAGAGTTGAGGCATTCGGCTTTGTCACGTGCGGTGTCAACTGTGTAGCCATTTGAGGTAAGGGAGGGGATGGAGGGGGAACAAACACCAGAAACGGATTTGACCAGATGCCACCAGGATTTGGAGGAAGGAGACAGGTTTGAGAGTTCATGCTTGAGTGTGGAGAGATAGTGCCTTCTGGCACTCCTGAGGGTAGACACACACTTGTTCCGAGCTTGGTGTAAGGAACTGAGATTGCCTTCAGTTGGATTAGCCTTCCAAGAGGCAAAGGCAAGTTGTTTCAGGGCAACTGCCTCCCCACAAGATTCAGTGTTCCATGAATGGGAGGAAGGGTAAGACAACTGAAGACGAGATGGGATAAATCTGTGCATGAGAAAGAGCAGTTTGCTTTGGAAGAATTCCCAGGAAGAATTGATGTCAGAAGCAGTCGAGATGGGAGAACAGTCCAGATGATTGATGGCTGCTTGCAGACCGTGCCAGTCAGCCTGAGTGAAATACCAGACTCGGCGACGCTGAGGAGGCTCTCTGAGAATGGCCAGAAAGATGTCCACTTTAGCAAGCACATGATCAGAAGAACCAATAAGTGCAGCAGACATTTGCCGGGAAGTTTGTCATAATCAAGTCTAGAAGAGGAGATACACCATTGACTGAGATCCAGGTCGGGAAATTGACAGATTGTGTCAGTCCCAATGAGTCGCAGAAGTCCTTTGCTGAGGTGCCATGGCTGGTGAGAGAGGAACCCACACACAGCCAGCTGGCATGATGACAGTTGAAGTCACCACATATGAGGAAGAGAGAGTTTGGATGTGTTGATCGAAGTTGGTCCATGTTGTCAGACAGCGAAATGTACACTACTCACAATAAGTTAGGGAGATTGTGGGAGTGAGTTAATTTTTTCATAGGGGTTTGGTTTAGGGCATTGAAATCAAGAATGCTGTGTTTTTTCACACTCATTAATAACCATAAAATTAGGACCAACAACTTTTTTCAATATAATTAATACACAAAATCAACCACACCGAAGAACCTGCCAATATCCCTCACTTATTGTGAGCAGTGTAAATGGAGTCATCACCGTGTGGAGGACGGTGCAGAACACATATGAACAAAAGGTGGGAGCGGAGAAGAAGCCGCAGCCAGAGGTACTCCTGAGGGTGGGGTGGAGAGAGGGCAGTGCAGGGAGAGTGAGGAATAGAGTTTTTGATAAAGATAGCCACCCCACCACCAGGCCGAGGCTCAGGTCTATCGTACCGGAGGAGGGAGTAACCAGGAAGAGATATTAAGGAATCAGAGACATCTTGAAGGAGGAAAGTTTGTTAAGCAGATCAAGTCTGGATTGTCAGAAGCAACCTGAATGGAGAGATCAATCAGGATTGAGCGAAGGCCCCAGATGTTTGAGGTCCATTCCGTTAATGAGGAGAGAGGGGGAGCATCGGGTGCAGGACAGGGGAGGGGAGGGGTAGGGTCAGATGAAGGATGAGAGGGGGGGGGGGGGGTGTAGAGAGAGCAGCTGATAGTGTGTCAGACCTTACAGAAGAGTTACAAGAAAGGGAAGGATGAGGAGGACGAAAGGTTTGATGGTGTGGGATGAGGCACAGTGAGGGGTTGTTTGAGGTGGAGGGGGTAGCAGAGGAAAGTAAAAGGTTGGGAGAGGTGGAGGTTTGAGATAGAAGGGAGACGAAGTGGGGAGGAGGCAACTTTGAGGAGGAGGGGGGGGGAGAATTGGATCGGGATGGTAGGGGGGGGGGAGAGTTGAAGGGGAGGGGTGGGGGGGAGTTTTGAAGTGGAGGGGCTAGGGGGGAGTTTAGGAGGGGAGGGGAAATGGGGGAGATTTAGAGGGGAGGGGCAAGGGGGGAGTTTAGAAAGTGGAAGATTAATGAAAGACGAACATTTATAATGAATTGGGTTTATTGTGATTTTCAAGTTAGCGATCCATTTAAGAACGACAGAAGAGGGGTGGAGTGAATGTGAATTTAGAGCATGTAGTGAGGAAGAATTGTAAGAGATTTAATTTTTTTTGAAGTGGAATGAATTGAAGAGGAAATTGAAAAGAGCCTTTTAACTAGGAAGAAAAACAGCGTGTTGTCATATACCACTGAATAAAACACTGCAGGGGAAAGTTTAAACATAAACAGAACCATGAAGAACAATCTTATATTCACAAAAATACCAACGGGGAGAGGGCCTAGAGGGACAACCACGAGTCACGTGAACAGGGCAAAAGGTGGAAGGCATGCAGATGAAAAAAAACAAAACAATTGGGAGATGCAAACAATCGGGAGAAACAAACAATCCGGAGAAACAAAGAATCGGGAGAAACAAACAATCGGGAGATACAAACAATCGGGAGATACAAACAATCGGGAGACACAAACAATCGGGAGACACAAACAATCGGGAGAAACAAACAATCGGGAGAAACAAACAATCGGGAGAAACAAACAATCGGGAGAAACAAACAATCGGGAGACACAACAATCGGGAGACACAAACAATCGGGAGAAACAAACAATCGGGAGAAACAAACAATCGGGAGACACAAACAATCGGGAGAAACAAACAATCGGGAGATACAAACAATCGGGAGATACAGACAATCGGGAGATACAATCGGGAGAAACAGACAATCGGGAGAAACAGACAATCGGGAGATACAAACAATCGGGAGAAACAAACAATCGGGAGAAACAAACAATCGGGAGACACAACAATCGGGAGAAACAAACAATCGGGAGAAACAAACAATCGGGAGAAACAAACAATCGGGAGACACAAACAATCGGGAGAAACAAACAATCGGGAGATACAAACAATCGGGAGATACAGACAATCGGGAGATACAATCGGGAGAAACAGACAATCGGGAGAAACAGACAATCGGGAGATACAAACAATCGGGAGAAACAAACAATCGGGAGATACAAACAATCGGGAGACACAAACAATCGGGAGACACAAACAATCGGGAGAAACAAACAATCGGGAGATACAGACAATCGGGAGATACAGACAATCGGGAGATACAGACAATCGGGAGAAACAGACAATCGGGAGAAACAGACAATCGGGAGAAACAGACAATCGGGAGAAACAGACAATCGGGAGAAACAGACAATCGGGAGATACAAACAATCGGGAGAAACAAACAATCGGGAGATACAAACAATCGGGAGATACAAACAATCGGGAGATGAATTTGCAAACAGAGAGGAGAAGGTGATATTGTTAACGGCAGGTAATGCACAGACTGTCAAACGAGGTTTTTCTCTACTTTTGAGTGCTGCGTTGAAGGTGTTGTTCCAAGAGGAGATCTGCGCATACATCTTGGCGTACCTGCAACTTTACAGTGCGAGAGGTAAACCCTGATATGTCTAGCTTCTCTTTGCAGTATGATAGGTAAACCCTGATATGGCTAGCTCCTCTTTACATTATGATAGGTAAACCCTGATGTGGCTAGCTCCTCTTTGCAGTATGATAGGTAAACCCTGATGTGGCTAGCTCCTCTTTGCAGTATGATAGGTAAACCCTGATATGGCTAGCTCCTCTTTGCAGTATGATAGGTAAACCCTGATGTGGCTAGCTCCTCTTTGCAGTATGATAGGTAAACCCTGATGTGGCTAGCTTCTCTTTGCAGTATGATAGGTAAACCCTGATATGGCTAGCTCCTCTTTGCAGTATGATAGGTAAACCCTGATGTGGCTACTCTTCACACTATCCCTGTACGCTAGACAGTCCATGGTTACTCTTGTAGGAGCTGTGCTCCAACGTAAATCGGAAGAATGGACGCGACAAAAATCTGGAATTCGTCCGAGTTTCTTTATTGTGTCAAATCAACTCGGGTACTCTGAAAAGCCCGTTTATCGGGCAGCAATATATATACACATTATCCCGGAGCGTTTGCCCGGGAAAGGCGGGACCGGGCGTGCCCGGGTGTCCTGGGCGAGGCCTGGAAAGGCGAGGCTGGGCGTGCCCGGGCGTTCTGGGCGAACCCTGGAAAGGCGAGTCTGGACGTGCCCGGGCGTCCTGGACGAGGCCTGGCAAGTCGAGAGCGGGCATGCCCGGGCGTCCTGGACGAGCCCTGGAAAGGCGAGGCTGGGCGTGCCCGGGCGTCCTGGGCGAGCCCGGCATGGTGATCGCTCCGCGTCCTCGGTAGGTGCAAGGCGATTGTGTATACCCAGCGGTAGCCGCTACACACGTCCCCCCAGAATCGACTTGCACCGGCAGGGTCAATTTAAGGGGGGTCCTGATGACTCGGCCGAAGCGACCCCTGGCGGGTCGTGGGGGGGGGGGGGGGGGAGGTCCGGTGTGGTGGTGGGTGGTCGAGTGGGGGGAACCGTGGATGGGGGGCGGCCTCGCCGCGGCGGAAGGGCCAACCGTGGTGGTTGGTCGATGTCCACGTGCGCCGGCTTGAGGCGGTCCACCGCAATCCGGTCCAACCTGCCGCCGATGTCGATGACGAACGACTTGTCGTCCCGTCGCAGGACCCGGAAGGGCCCATCGTACGGCGGCCCGAGTGGCCCCCGATGTGCGTCATGACGCACAAAAACGTACTCCGCTGTGCGAAGCGCTGGGGGGACGTAGGACTGGGGGTCACCGTGGTGGGACGTTGGCATGGGGGCAAACCGTTGGGCGCTCGAGAAGGCTCAGGGCGCGGGCCGCGGTGGCTGAGCCGAGTGCTGCTACCACATGGTGGAAGCGGGTGTCGTCGGCTGTGATGCCTCGCAGGGCGAACAGGGAGTCCGCCTGGGTGAACCAAACCGCCGCGTGAGCCTCCCAGAAGGTAGGCAGTTTGAGGGCAACTGCCGTGTCCATGTCGGGTCACCAATGTAGGAGCTGTGCTCCAACGTAAATCGGAAGAATGGACGCGACAAAAAGCTGGAATTCGTCCGAGTTTCTTTATTGTGTCAAATCAACTCGGGTACTCTGAAAAGCCCGTTTATCGGGCAGCAATATATATACACATTATCCCGGAACGTTTGCCCGGGAAAGGCGGGACCGGGCGTGCCCGGGTGTCCTGGGCGAACCCTGGAAAGGCGAGTCTGGACGTGCCCGGGCGTCCTGGACGAGGCCTGGCAAGTCGAGAGCGGGCATGCCCGGGCGTCCTGGACGAGCCCTGGAAAGGCGAGGCTGGGCGTGCCCGGGCGTTCTGGGCAAACCCTGGAAAGGCGAGTCTGGACGTGCCCGGGCGTCCTGGACGAGGCCTGGCAAGTTGAGAGCGGGCATGCCCGGGCGTCCTGGACGAGCCCTGGAAAGGCGAGGCTGGGCGTGCCCGGGCGTCCTGGGCGAGCCCGGCATGGTGATCGCTCCGCGTCCTCGGTAGGTGCAAGGCGATTGTGTATACCCAGCGGTAGCCGCTACACTCTACTTTCGGCGAGGTCGACCTTCCACTTCCGGTCTTCTCCCATTGCGTTGCTGACAAAGTTGTCCGAGCTGCCGGTGTCGATCAATGCATCGCATCTGTGGATCGACCATTCACCTGTACTCTCATAATCGCTTTAGACAAACAGTTTGGTAATGCAGCCAAGGTTGTTGTCTTCCTAGGCACACCTGCTGAGGTCGGTTTCTCCTTCACGTGGTTTACAGAATTTAACATTTGGTCGGAAACGATTTTTATATTTTATTTTGTTTGATGAGCTCATTCCAACCTCAGGGTCGTGTCGATCTGAACGGGAACAGACAATCTTTGGAACATCTTGGGACAATCTGGTTGAATTGTAAAGGTGGGGTGAATGTGATGAAACTGAAGAAGAAGATGCTGGTTTCCGGTGACGTGTATCAGCTTCCGGAGGGGGTTGTTAAAGGGTTTGAAAAGGTGGTCTGTGATTGAGCACGGGACGTTGTTTGACACCTTGCACACCTGTATTGCGACTCATTGCTGCTTCGATTGAGTTTATTACAAGATTGTTGTAGAAGAAAGAAGCCGTTTGCAGATTATCATCATACTAAAATACGCCATTTGTGTCTGTCTGATTAATTTTTGTCGCCAATACATTCCGTCGTTACTTATCCAATCTCAACCAAACTTGACAGGATGACCAAGGGTTACATAATGAAGGTTGTAGCGCATTCATTTGCCCCCCTCCCTAAGGGGGTTTTCTCCCCCCGAGCGAGTTTTCCCCGCCATTGCCGTCAATGGCGTTGCATGTTGAGGTGTATATCAATGTTAAATTAGCTTTATCATGGCGTCTGTCCAAAGAAGATTTATCGTGGCGTTTCTCCAAAGACGCTTTTAATAATAAATATTAATGATAATCGCATATTATCAATGTTATTATAAAACAATATTAATACTAACTAGAACTGCCACTTTAAAACGGCTGGCAGTGATGACCCCACTTTCATTGGACATGCTTTGACACAACCCCCTTTGACACAACCCCCTTGGATACAACCCCGACACACACACACACACACACACACACACCCCTCCCCCGACACGCACACACCCTCCACACACACACACACACACACACACACACACACACACACACCAACCCCCCCTCCACACACCCCCCCCCCCCACATACACACACAAACACACGCACGCATCCCTCCACCCTCCCCCCCCCACCCACAACACACACACGCACACACAAATTCTCCCACCCCTAACACACACACAAACACACGCACACATCCCCCACCCCCAACACACACACACACACACACACACCCCTCCACATGTACATACACACACCCCTCCACACACACACACACACACATCCAACCCCACCTCCTCCACACGCACACCCCAACCCCCCACACACACACACATATCCACCCGCCACCCCCACACCCACACACATCCACACACACCCACACACACACAAACAAACACACCCCACCCCCAACACACACACACACACACACTCATATATCCACACACACACACCCACACCCCTCCCCCCACACGCACACACATATCCACACAAACGCACATCCCCTTCCCCCCCACCCCCCAAGACACATCCCCACACACACACATTTACCCTACCACCCCCCCTCCCCCACATACACACACACACACACACACACACACACAACCACCCCACACCCCTCCCCCCACACGCACACCCCTCCACACAAACACACGCACATCCCCCCACCCCATGCATTTTTAAAAAATATTTTCGTTTAATTAACGATATCTGCCACCCGTGGAAGAACGTCATGCCGTGGCATGACGTCATCCGTGGCCCGTGCCGTATGTCAGCGAAGAGCGAAGTTTCCCGTCGATCGAACTTGGTCAAATTTTTCATGGATGTCACCAACTTTGTTGTGGTATTTAGTTAACTCATCCGAGGCAATACGACAATCGAAATCCGATTTGAAATCGGAGCCAAATTGGCGCCGTAAGGTGTGCCTGCACGTGTGGATATTTTACCTGTGGAAGATTTCACTTTGGAAATGCGACCAATTTAAAATGTTAGATTTTGAATAACTTCGTCATTTTAAATCGGATTTCCACAAAATAAAGGTCACCATTGCTTGCAGATACCTCTCTTTCTCCTTAAAATTGAAGACAGGATGAACTTCAGAGCGAGAAATAAGCCGAGGCGGCGGAGAGTTTTACAATGTTATTTTCCAATGTAAATGACAATATCGTGTAGTTTTACGAAAATTCATCACAATTTGCCCAGATTTGTTGCATTCGAATGTTACCACCCTCTAGCGACTGCCAAATCCGAAGACAATTAAATTTCGAGCTACCCTTAGCTCGTGAGGTGGTTATGTCACATGGCCTGGTCAAAAAAAGGTGTTGTGGTTCTTCTTCTTCACGCAATAACAACTAGTTTCCAGACCGTACATCCAATCATCTTGAAATATTGCACACTTCTTCCGCTTGATGAGATCTACATTGCATTAAAAATTCAAGTCGATCCATGCAGTGGTTCAATAGTTACTAGCTTTTTAAAATTTAAATTCCATTATTTATTGCGGCCAAACCATGTGACTTATCAAAACGTCTCAAGTAACATTGAAACATCCCCCCATGAGGAACATTTGTGTAAAGTTTCCACTCGATATCTCCACAAATTATGGAGGTGATACCATTTCTAGTTTGAGCTTTAAAACGTCATAACTCTGAAACCATGTGTCGGATGACGTCGTGCTCGCTGACTTTTTTGTTCGTCATGGGTGTGCGAATATGCATGCCAAGTTTGGGCTCGATCCGTTCAGCCGTTGGAGAAAAAGGGGTTTTTGTTTTTTCACGAAAAACAAGATGGCGGCCGAACCATGTGACGTATGACTTCGACATTTTTTGCAATCTGAGTTTTTTTTAACTAAGCATCTGGGAAAAAAATCCTATTTTCGGGGGAGAAAATTTTTTGTTTGACGAATTCTAACCTCTTAACGTTAGCATTTTTTATATACTCGATACACATGCCTTTTGTTCCCATTGAAGAGTTCTTTAGAATGAGCCATTCCTCAAATTTTCCCATTGAGCCGTTTCGGAGATACAGAGGGGAAAAGTTGAATTTGTTTTACAAGATGGCGCCCATACCACGTGACCTATGACGTCATATATAGCATTAAAAAATTGTAGGATCCGAGGCGATCATTTGATGAAAATTTCCTGTCAATCCGACCAGGGGTTGCTGAGAACATTAATTATGAAGTTTTCGGAGGTGCAAAATAGGGCAGAAGAAGAATAATAATAAGAAAAACTCGAGCAGTAATAATAGGTTTCCTCTCCATTTCATGGAGGGTAAACCTAATAATGTCCCACTTCCCCCAAGGCGTTTTTCCTGGAGTGATAACGTGTATAAATAGCTTATCGTTATAATGGCGTTTCCATGGGAACAACTGTTTCTACAGTAAGTAAAAATATTATAAACCACAAACACGTATGCTTAGCTTTTTAAAGTCGCTAATGCTCTTTATAACACTAAATGAAGAAATATGGAGGTATCCCGACATCCGTGAAGTAAGGTTTACTTACAGAACTGAGTGAAGATCTACTGTACTCTATATAACCCACAAATGTTGAGTCAATAACATGGCCCTTTCTGCCACGACCGTGGCATTTTTCGTAGCGAACTTTTGAAACTCGCTCCTGCTGTTTCATATGAAACTGAAAGGGAGGAAGCCCGGGTTGTGCTCATTTACCAAGCAGCTAGCTAGCGCTTGCCAAGCCAGCCGTTCCTTAATGGTTGTGAATGGAGTGCTTGCTCAAATGCTTAAACCACTTGGCGATCTCTCCACAAGAAACTTGATAAATGAACACACCCAATGTTCTTGAGATCCGACCACAGATCAACTGTAATCTATATATCCCAAAGTGGAATGACCCTTCCTGTCCCTCCCAGAATCTGCGGGTGTACTTGTCGGATTAAATTCACTCAATCGAAGCAGCAACTACAAATACACAGAAAGCAATAATAAGTATAACTAGAACTGCCACTTTAAAACTGCTGGCAGTGCTGACCGGTTTACTCGCACCCACTTTTGATGCAACCCCACTGTTGATACAACCCCACTTTTGATACAACCCCACTTGTGATACAACCCCACTTTCATTGGACATGCTTTGACACAACCCCCTTGGATACAACCCCGACACACACACACACACACACACACACACATCCCCCCTACCCCCTCCCACACACACACCCACACCCCTCACCCCACACGCACACCCCTCCAAACACACACACACACACACACACCCCTCCAAACACACACACACACACACACACACATCCCTCCCCACCACACACACACACACATCCCTCCCCCTACACACACACACACACACGCACACGCACACACACACATACACATCCCCCCTACCCCCACCCACATCCCCCCTATCCCCACCCACACCCCTCCCCCCAAACACACACACACACACACACACACACACACACACCAACCCCCCCCCCCCACCGACACACACACATCCCTCCACCCCCCCACACACACACCAACCCCCCCACCTACACACACACATCCCTCCACCCCCACACACACACACACAACCCCCTACACACACACACACACACCCCACCCCCGACACACACACACACACACACACATATCCACACACACACACACACACATACACACAAACACGTGCACACCCCTCCCCCCACACGCACACACATATCCAGACAAACGCACATCCCCCTCCCCCCACCCCCCAAGACACATCCCCCACACACATCCCCCGACACACAACCCCACACCCCCCCCCCCCACACACACACACACACACACACACACATCCCCACAAACACCTACATTCCCCCTACCCCCCATCCACATCCACACACACAAACACATGCACACATCCCCCCACCCCAACCCCCAACACACACACACACACCCACACACCCACACCCCTCCACCCACACACACACCCCACCCCCAACACACACACACACATACACACACACACACATATCACACACACACACACATGCACACATCCCCCCACCCCAACCCCCAACACACACACACACACCCACACACCCACACCCCTCCACCCACACACACACCCCACCCCCAACACACACACACACATACACACACACACACATATCACACACACACACACATCCGACCCCCCCTCCTCCACACGCACACACGAACCCCCCCCCCCCCCACACATACACACATATCCACCTCCCCACACACACCCACACATATTCCCCCTACCCCTCACCCACATACACACACAAACATGCACACATCCCCCACCCCCAACACACACACACACACACACACACACACACACACACACACACACACACACACACACACATACACACACACACACCCACACACACACAAACACCCCCACACCCCTCCCCCCACACGCACACCCCTCCACACAAACACACACATCCCCCCACCCCATCCATTAAAAAAAATATTTTCGTTTAATTAACGATATCTGCCACCCGTCGAAGAACGTCATGCCATGGCATGACGTCATCCGTGGCCCGTGCCGTATGTCCGCGGAAGAACGAAGTATCCCGTCGATCGAACTTGGTCAAATTTTTCATGATTGTCACCAAATTTGTTGTGGTATTTTGTTAACTCATCCAAGGCAATACGACAATCGAAATCCGATTTGAAATCGGAGCCAAATTGACGCCGTAAGGTGTGCCTGCACGTGTGGATATTTTACCTGTGGAAGATTTCACTTTGGAAATGCGATCCATTTAAAATGTTAGATTTTGGATAACTTCGTCATTTTAAATCGGATTTCCACAAAATGATGGTCACCATTGCTTGCAGATACCTCTCTTTCTCCTTAAAATTGAAGACAGGATGAACTTCAGAGCGAGAAATGAGCCGAGGCGGCGGAGAGTTTTACAATGTTATTTTCCAATGTGAATGACAATATCGTGTAGTTTTACGAAAATTCATCAGAATTTGCCCAGATTTGTTGCATTCGAATGTTAACACCCTCTAGCGACTGCCAAATCCGAAGACAATTAAATTTCGAGCTACCCTTAGCTCGTGAGGTGGTTATGTCACATGGCCTGGTCAAAAAAGGTGTTGTGGTTCTTCTTCTTCACGCAATAACAACTAGTTTCCAGACCGTACATCCAATCATCTTGAAATATTGCACACTTCTTCCACTTGATGAGATCTACATTGCATTAAAAATTCAAGTCGATCCATGCAGTGGTTCAATAGTTACTAGCTTTTTAAAATTTAAATTCCATTATTTATTGCGGCCAAACCATGTGACTTATCAAAACGTCTCAAGTAACATTGAAACATCCCCCCATGAGGAACATTTGTGTAAAGTTTCCACTCGATATCTCCACAAATTATGGAGGTGATACCATTTCTAGTTTGAGCTTTAAAACGTCATAACTCTGAAACCATGTGTCGGATGACGTCGTGCTCGCTGACTTTTTTGTTCGTCATGGGTGTGCGAATATGCATGCCAAGTTTGGGCTCGATCCGTTCAGCCGTTGGAGAAAAAGGGGTTTTTGTTTTTTCACGAAAAACAAGATGGCGGCCGAACCATGTGACGTATGACTTCGACATTTTTTGCAATCTGAGTTTTTTTTAACTAAGCATCTGGGAAAAAAATCCTATTTTCGGGGGAGAAAATTTTTTGTTTGACGAATTCTAACCTCTTAACGTTAGCATTTTTTATATACTCGATACACATGCCTTTTGTTCCCATTGAAGAGTTCTTTAGAATGAGCCATTCCTCAAATTTTCCCATTGAGCCGTTTCGGAGATACAGAGGGGAAAAGTTGAATTTGTTTTACAAGATGGCGCCCATACCACGTGACCTATGACGTCATATATAGCATTAAAAAATTGTAGGATCCGAGGCGATCATTTGATGAAAATTTCCTGTCAATCCGACCAGGGGTTGCTGAGAACATTAATTATGAAGTTTTCGGAGGTGCAAAATAGGGCAGAAGAAGAATAATAATAAGAAAAACTCGAGCAGTAATAATAGGTTTCCTCTCCATTTCATGGAGGGTAAACCTAATAATGTCCCACTTCCCCCAAGGCGTTTTTCCTGGAGTGATAACGTGTATAAATAGCTTATCGTTATAATGGCGTTTCCATGGGAACAACTGTTTCTACAGTAAGTAAAAATATTATAAACCACAAACACGTATGCTTAGCTTTTTAAAGTCGCTAATGCTCTTTATAACACTAAATGAAGAAATATGGAGGTATCCCGACATCCGTGAAGTAAGGTTTACTTACAGAACTGAGTGAAGATCTACTGTACTCTATATAACCCACAAATGTTGAGTCAATAACATGGCCCTTTCTGCCACGACCGTGGCATTTTTCGTAGCGAACTTTTGAAACTCGCTCCTGCTGTTTCATATGAAACTGAAAGGGAGGAAGCCCGGGTTGTGCTCATTTACCAAGCAGCTAGCTAGCGCTTGCCAAGCCAGCCGTTCCTTAATGGTTGTGAATGGAGTGCTTGCTCAAATGCTTAAACCACTTGGCGATCTCTCCACAAGAAACTTGATAAATGAACACACCCAATGTTCTTGAGATCCGACCACAGATCAACTGTAATCTATATATCCCAAAGTGGAATGACCCTTCCTGTCCCTCCCAGAATCTGCGGGTGTACTTGTCGGATTAAATTCACTCAATCGAAGCAGCAACTACAAATACACAGAAAGCAATAATAAGTATAACTAGAACTGCCACTTTAAAACTGCTGGCAGTGCTGACCGGTTTACTCGCACCCACTTTTGATGCAACCCCACTGTTGATACAACCCCACTTTTGATACAACCCCACTTGTGATACAACCCCACTTTCATTGGACATGCTTTGACACAACCCCCTTGGATACAACCCCGACACACACACACACACACACACACACACATCCCCCCTACCCCCTCCCACACACACACCCACACCCCTCACCCCACACGCACACCCCTCCAAACACACACACACACACACACACCCCTCCAAACACACACACACACACACACACACACACATCCCTCCCCACCACACACACACACACATCCCTCCCCCTACACACACACACACACACGCACACGCACACACACACATACACATCCCCCCTACCCCCACCCACATCCCCCCTATCCCCACCCACACCCCTCCCCCCAAACACACACACACACACACACACACACACACACCAACCCCCCCCCCCCCACCGACACACACACATCCCTCCACCCCCCCACACACACACCAACCCCCCCACCTACACACACACATCCCTCCACCCCCACACACACACACACAACCCCCTACACACACACACACACACCCCACCCCCGACACACACACACACACACACACATATCCACACACACACACACACACATACACACAAACACGTGCACACCCCTCCCCCCACACGCACACACATATCCAGACAAACGCACATCCCCCTCCCCCCACCCCCCAAGACACATCCCCCACACACATCCCCCGACACACAACCCCACACCCCCCCCCCACACACACACACACACACACACACATCCCCACAAACACCTACATTCCCCCTACCCCCCATCCACATCCACACACACAAACACATGCACACATCCCCCCACCCCAACCCCCAACACACACACACACACCCACACACCCACACCCCTCCACCCACACACACACCCCACCCCCAACACACACACACACATACACACACACACACATATCACACACACACACACATGCACACATCCCCCCACCCCAACCCCCAACACACACACACACACCCACACACCCACACCCCTCCACCCACACACACACCCCACCCCCAACACACACACACACATACACACACACACACATATCACACACACACACACATCCGACCCCCCCTCCTCCACACGCACACACGAACCCCCCCCCCCCCACACATACACACATATCCACCTCCCCACACACACCCACACATATTCCCCCTACCCCTCACCCACATACACACACAAACATGCACACATCCCCCACCCCCAACACACACACACACACACACACACACCCACACACACACAAACACCCCCACACCCCTCCCCCCACACGCACACCCCTCCACACAAACACACACATCCCCCCACCCCATCCATTAAAAAAAATATTTTCGTTTAATTAACGATATCTGCCACCCGTCGAAGAACGTCATGCCATGGCATGACGTCATCCGTGGCCCGTGCCGTATGTCCGCGGAAGAACGAAGTATCCCGTCGATCGAACTTGGTCAAATTTTTCATGATTGTCACCAAATTTGTTGTGGTATTTTGTTAACTCATCCAAGGCAATACGACAATCGAAATCCGATTTGAAATCGGAGCCAAATTGACGCCGTAAGGTGTGCCTGCACGTGTGGATATTTTACCTGTGGAAGATTTCACTTTGGAAATGCGATCCATTTAAAATGTTAGATTTTGGATAACTTCGTCATTTTAAATCGGATTTCCACAAAATGATGGTCACCATTGCTTGCAGATACCTCTCTTTCTCCTTAAAATTGAAGACAGGATGAACTTCAGAGCGAGAAATGAGCCGAGGCGGCGGAGAGTTTTACAATGTTATTTTCCAATGTGAATGACAATATTGTTACAGATACGACTTTGATGGTATGGTGGGCCGAGCGGGATGGCCGCCGTATCCGTACAAGTTACCCGATTGTACTCGAACGTCGACGAAGCCGCGCTATGCTGGCTCAATAGGAAAGAGAAGACACCCGGCTGGGTTATAATGACACAATACGACACCAGGGGTTCAGTTCTCAAGACCTCCGGAGGAGGTTATATTAAGGCGGAAGGTTAGATTACAGGGACAAGAGGGAAACATAGGAAGGTGGGCACTTAGACACAACCTTATATTATTCCCGACAGACCACAGAGAAACAGGACAAAAACTGACTCACACGGGGATTGATGACAAGGAAAGCGGGTATTTGATGGCCAGCACAAGGTGCACCTTGTGCTCAGGGACAGGATGGCGCGGCCCAACAGATGCAGGAGGTCTCTCAGCGCTCGAGGTGGCGTCTTGTCGTCTCAAGCTGGGGGCGCATCTGTTTCAGCGCTCGCAGGTCCGTCTTCCTCCAGCTGGGGGCGAATCTCACGTCACGTCCGGCAAGCAGCTGCGTATATCCGGCGGGGAGTGACACGCCCTCGGCTCGTTAGCTCCGCCCAGATGGAATCGGTCCGCCCTTCTTATTGGGTGCGGGGGGGGTTTACCAGGCTCCGCCCTTGACGAGGAGCTGACAGCCAGCCCCTTCGTGGTAACCCCGTGGGGCGCATGGATAATGGCGGCTAACCGAGCCGGAGGGAGGACGCACACTCCCCGTGCGCGCCGTTGTTGTAGTTGTTGTTGTTGTTGTTGTAGCTGTAGTTGTTGTTGTTGTTGTTGTTTGGGGAAGAAGATGGGAGGAGGTATGGGAAAGGTCCTAAACTCACTACTGATGCCATATAATCACATTCTGGTGCAACGAAGAGTCATAATTAATGGAGACGAGGCCTTAACTGACATAGAATAAGAATAACTAGGAAGATGTCCGAAAGTTGTCTACGTGTGGTGCGGTGGACCTGGGCACGACATTTAATGGGGGAATAAGGGGAAGGTCGGCTCTACTGATTGTTATTTACATGCAATGGGACTAGGGAATGGGGGATCGGGGAAAGTTGGGGAGTATTGGAGAAAATAGGGGAATATTTACAAGCGGATATGGAGGCCAAATTCCATATTCGCAACATTGCACCCTTCTCTACCCTCGGGGCGTCCCGACCCGATAAATTTTTACCTACTTTAGTGTGGCACGCAATGTAGTTCCCTCTACTATTAACTCTACCCTGAGTGCGACAGTTTTACAGATATTCACAAATGAGTAAATATGTCCCCCTGCGACGTTGCACCCTTCTCCTCACAGAAACACACCCACAGGATAACCGAATCCGGAAAGAATCCTCAAACTAAACATACAGCCGGTAGGGAGCATTATTTACAAGACTACGCTGCTATTTACACTACGATCCAGGACCTGTTTTTGGAGGAACACATGCAGATGTTATGCATAGAGAGAGCGCGCTTGCCAACATCGATACACCAACCCACGAGTGCTCTGTGGCCGATGGCCTTTAATAACGTGCAGAGCACCCTTCCCGAGCATCAAAAGCACCACCCCACCACCAATCGGTGCAGTCACCATTGTTCATTGGTATAAAAATAAATTCGACAACCCCTAACCCTGCAGGTGTCTCTTGCTCTTCTTGTGGTGCACTTGGTGTCAACTAAAAGTGGTTCACCTGTATGGCATAGGTGCCACGTTGACCCATAGGTCCATCCCCGGGTGGTGCTTGGCCGCAAACGAACTGCGGTCCATTGTGGGTGGCCACAAACATTGCGGTCCATATGGTGTATCGATCCCGGCAGCAAACAGCGAAAGTGCAGGCCCACAACTGCGCAGCCAGCACCTCTCTCTCCTCTCTCTCTACCCCAAAGCCAGATCCTCGGAGGTGGGAGACAAAAGAAGAAACAAGTGAGTAAGGTGGTAAGGGCGCAAAAGTGCACGCAATGCAAGATGATGCACACTGGGGGCACATGGGAACCAGGTGAGACAGGTACGTTCCTATCGTACGCCCCCCCCCACCAGGTAACCTACATGGCCCCTCCCTTACCCCTTACTGTATCCACAAAACACAACACTACCCATAAACATCTACTTTACAAATCGACAAACATCCCTACTGTCTTCCCCGTTCCTCCCATAAACCAAATTCGTCTTCTCTCCCTCCTAACCAATCAAATTTGCCATTTTCAACTCTCATCAAAATTTGCCATTTTCAACTCAACATCAAAATTTGCCATTACCAATTCATCATCAGTCCCTCCTAGGGAGGGAGAGATGGAATCACCCCAATGTCTCATCCACGTCGTGATGCGTCTCACAAATCCACACAGCAATCTCATTTCCTGCAACAAACAAAGAAAACACAGGTGTGGAGTCATCATCATCACCACAGGTAAGTGGCTGCGTATGGTGCGACAGGTTCATCAATCCTAACTATCTCCTAAATGACTTTAACAACTTTACACTACCCGGGGTCTCTCTCCGGCCAAACCATTGGCCCTCTTACACTATGGGTTCTAAAAACCAATTCCCATTGGCCAAACTGTGGTGCTCTTCAATTTGGGGTCTCACTCCCCCGATTCATCTCCCGGTGCCCTCGTACAATTTCTGGGCTGCGACGTGTACCTCTCCCAGTGGGTCTACCCACCTGCACACCTCCACCACTGCAGTTGCCTCCGAGCTTACCTGCTCCTTACCCTAACCTAACTAACTGGGGCAGGCCCTCTGGCACTATCCCCACTCGGTGCCCTCTCTGGCACTGGGCTACCCGGGTCCATCCTCCGGATCCTCGGGCCCCATCCACAACTCTACCGGCTCCCAGAGCCCACCTGCGGCCTCACCTGGCCGACATCCTCACAGTGGTGGAGTGCCCAACCAACTACACACACTAACAGGCTACACGCCCAGCCATTTCCACAACACTAATGCACCCATTCACAACACCATTCTGCAACCGCACCACAGATGCCAATATCCAACCACAATTTACCTGTAGCCTCTACCTAACACTTACACTACCCGCCCCGGGTACTCGTGATGGGGGTCCACTCTTCCCCCATTCACACCTTCGCACCATGCACACCACTCCGTACCACTCACTCCAACTCTCTCCACACACCTGTACCTGCACACCTGTGCTCTCACACCTGGTGCCACCTGCACCATTCTCTCCCCAAGCGCATTCGCGCTGATCCACACACTCACTACTCATACACTGCTCCACACACCTGTCCAGTTGCACACCTGTGCAATCACACCTGTTCAATTCTCACACACACACGGCATCATCTCAGCTAACGACTCCCTTCTGAAACTTGCGCTTCCCAGTCGTCCCTTTAAACTATTGCGCTCCCTCGTCATTATCATCCATACTAATCTACCTGCGTCCCCACTACAGGTATCAGTCACTAACTAAACTTAACGTCACCTAATGTCAATCTCTTCTAGGGCCCTACACACGATATATCCTAACCCACCCGGGCTAGTTTTCACTGCCATACACCCCATAAGCTATTGCTCCTTTGCCCCCCCATGGGAAGGATGGTGGATTTGCCATCCCACCACATCGGGGGTCTCTCACTACCAATTTTGCACATCAAATTTCAATAAATCAAAAATTTGCCAATCACTACCCATCATCTGCCAATCACTACTGCCAATCCCTTGCCAATCATCAAATTTTGCTTTTCTCTAATTTTGGGTCCAAAACACTAACCTCATCACCCAGTCGACTCACTAATACCTCTCGGTGCGCCAATCCCTGTCCAAAGCCCGGCTTCGTAAAGCCAAGCAATGGATGCTGGTTGTTTTGTGCCAGCGGCTGGATGCGTCCGGCATTCGGGGCAGGGACGGGGGCTTACCCGGGCCGAGATCCCACGCATCACCTCGGCGTGGAGCCATCCAATGTCCCGATCTCGACCTGCCGGCACGTCTCAACAAAACGTGGTCGCCATGACGACCCTTCCTATCCAGCCGCCCGCTCCGCCTAGTGGAGCACGGACGCGGCCGTTCAAAGCGAGGCCCGGCACGCACCGAGGGCCCGATTCGGCTATAAGTCGTTCTAAACTCTACCCCGTCTAACGTCGATGCTTCACCTGCATGCTTACACCCCGAAGCCCGCTCCTTTCTCACACATCCAGCTGTGCCCATGCTCCTCGTACCCTTCCTTACACACCCAGGTACACCCATTCCACTCACAGCCTTGGTCACACACCTGACCACCGAACACTTTGGCACACATTCGTTGCTCGCACACCTCACCAATACACCTCTTCGCGCCCCCTCCTCAGTCACCTCCTCTGTGACAATCACAGGTGTGCTCTCATTCGCACACCCAACCACGTGCCTCACCACCAACTCCAGCGTGCATTCCCACTCACGCTCTACCATTCCAGGTGTGCATCCTTCCATCCCAGGTGTACATCCTCGCTCACCTGTCACAACTAACTCACGCTCCATGTCACTCTCACTACTTTCACCTCCATTCCTGACAGCGCACTCACCCTTACTCTTGACAGCGCACTCTTTCCCCATGCACCTGTCCATCACACACCTTTCTCGCGCACACTCTCCCGTTACACCCTCTGTAACACTCACCACAGGTGGACACTCTTCCTTACTTCTGACAGCGCACTCTTTCCTCATGCACCTGTCCGTCACACACCTTTCTCGCGCACACTCTCCCGTTACACCCTCTGTAACCCTCACCACAGGTGGACACTCTTCCTTACTTCTGACAGCGCACTCTTTCCTCATGCACCTGTCCGTCACACACCTTTCTCGCGCACACTCTTGCGCACACTCTCCCGTCACACCCTCTGTAACACTCACCACCCCGCGCTTCCATGTGCTCCCTCGCACACACGCTACGACCGACTCACTCTCACCAGCACACTCACTCCTTGGCACGCACTTTTTCCTCACACACCCCAGAGTCGGATTTTCTCGCACACCTCCTTTTTCGCACACCAGACCTGCCGCACACTTCACCAACGGCCTCTCACGAACACCCGGGTCCATCTCGACCCCCAAGCTTCTTAAATCACCTGGCGCATCATACGCACGACCATATTGGTCACCACTTACACCGGGTCCTCTTCCTCTTCGCTTCTCCTCCATCACCTGCGAATCCCTCATCCGGTTAATGAGCACATCATCACGATCCAAACACAGACTTTGGACCAATTCTTTTATCTCCTCTTTTATCTCTTTCTTATCCCCTCTCCGTCGCTTCTTAATTTCGCTCATCCCTTCTTCCACTTCTTCTAATTTCTGCTTCACCTCTTTTATTCCCCGGTACGTCTCCTCAAGCTCGTCCTCCAAGGCTACCTTGACCGTTTCCATGTGCGTCCTCACCTGCCGGTCCTTCGTCTCCATTACCTCTATCACCTCGTCCAACCTCGTTGTCAGTCCCTCACGTACCATCTGACATTCCCTCTTTGTCGCTATCAAGTCGTTTTTTATGTCGTTTTGTGTCGCTTTCAAACCTCCTAATACCGCAGTGTTCCTTTGAACCTGCTCCACTAACTCCGTCTGTCCCACCGTCAGCTGCTCCACCTCCTGCGTCAGGTCCTCTATGCCCCCTTGTAACTTTACAGTCCCCTTTCTCACCTCCTTCTCCATGTGCTCCTTACAGTGCCTCACCTCCTCGCGCACTCCTCCGACCTCCTCACTCACTCCTCTTCTGATCTCCTCTCCCATCACTTGCATCTCCTGCCCAGATGCCACCCTCATCTGCTCCATTTCCTCCCTGTGAGCATCCAGTTTGGTTTCTACCCCCATTCTGACCCCCTCTATCTGCTGCTCCATTTGTTTAACTTCCCTTTCCGCTTGGTCCCTCATGTCCCTCAATTTGCCTTCCATACTGTTTTCTAACCCCTCTAACCCATTTTTCACTCCCTCTATTTGATTCTCTTGAGCGGCCATTCTGTTTTCTACCCCCGTTAACCCATTCTTTACTTCTTTTATCCCGTTGTCTAACCCCTCAAATTTCTTGTCTAACTCCTTAAAATTATTGTCTAACCCCTTAAAATTATTGTCTAACCCCTCAACGGTACCCCTCGCTTCGTCCCTCATTACCCCCATTTGGCCCTCTAATCGCTCACCCTGAGCATCCATCCGGTTCCCCATTTGTCCCATACTGCTTTTCAAACCTCTAATTTGGTCTCCCAATTGCTCACCCATTTGTTCCATAAGGGCCCTCATTTGCAACATAAAAAGGTTCGGATCCACCAGGGGCGCTGCCACGGTCGCGGGCGTGGACGCCGTGGCCACCTCGTGCGTGACAACGCTATTTTGCGACCCTGCCGCCCTCACTGCTTCACTCTCCTCCTGTCCCTCATTTTGGTCCTGGATCGACCCTACCTCACTCTCCTTTACCGGACCCCAGCCGTCTTGATCCGCCATAGCGCGACTTGCAAAATTCGAGTTTCGTAAAACAAAACAAATTTCGGCCGCTCCAAATTTTGACCAAATTTTTTTTTTTTCCTCTATTCGTTTTTTTTTTTTTTTCAAAATTTGGTCGGGCCTCGAATCCCACTCCTGACACCAATTGTTACAGATACGACTTTGATGGTATGGTGGGCCGAGCGGGATGGCCGCCGTATCCGTACAAGTTACCCGATTGTACTCGAACGTCGACGAAGCCGCGCTATGCTGGCTCAATAGGAAAGAGAAGACACCCGGCTGGGTTATAATGACACAATACGACACCAGGGGTTCAGTTCTCAAGACCTCCGGAGGAGGTTATATTAAGGCGGAAGGTTAGATTACAGGGACAAGAGGGAAACATAGGAAGGTGGGCACTTAGACACAACCTTATATTATTCCCGACAGACCACAGAGAAACAGGACAAAAACTGACTCACACGGGGATTGATGACAAGGAAAGCGGGTATTTGATGGCCAGCACAAGGTGCACCTTGTGCTCAGGGACAGGATGGCGCGGCCCAACAGATGCAGGAGGTCTCTCAGCGCTCGAGGTGGCGTCTTGTCGTCTCAAGCTGGGGGCGCATCTGTTTCAGCGCTCGCAGGTCCGTCTTCCTCCAGCTGGGGGCGAATCTCACGTCACGTCCGGCAAGCAGCTGCGTATATCCGGCGGGGAGTGACACGCCCTCGGCTCGTTAGCTCCGCCCAGATGGAATCGGTCCGCCCTTCTTATTGGGTGCGGGGGGGGTTTACCAGGCTCCGCCCTTGACGAGGAGCTGACAGCCAGCCCCTTCGTGGTAACCCCGTGGGGCGCATGGATAATGGCGGCTAACCGAGCCGGAGGGAGGACGCACACTCCCCGCGCGCGCCGTTGTTGTAGTTGTTGTTGTTGTTGTTGTAGCTGTAGTTGTTGTTGTTGTTGTTGTTTGGGGAAGAAGATGGGAGGAGGTATGGGAAAGGTCCTAAACTCACTACTGATGCCATATAATCACATTCTGGTGCAACGAAGAGTCATAATTAATGGAGACGAGGCCTTAACTGACATAGAATAAGAATAACTAGGAAGATGTCCGAAAGTTGTCTACGTGTGGTGCGGTGGACCTGGGCACGACATTTAATGGGGGAATAAGGGGAAGGTCGGCTCTACTGATTGTTATTTACATGCAATGGGACTAGGGAATGGGGGATCGGGGAAAGTTGGGGAGTATTGGAGAAAATAGGGGAATATTTACAAGCGGATATGGAGGCCAAATTCCATATTCGCAACAATATCGTGTAGTTTTACGAAAATTCATCAGAATTTGCCCAGATTTGTTGCATTCGAATGTTAACACCCTCTAGCGACTGTCAAATCCGAAGACAATTTAATTTCGAGCTACCCTTAGCTCGTGAGGTGGTTATGTCACATGGCCTGGTCAAAAAAAATTGTTGTGGTTCTTCTTCTTCAGGCAATAACAACTTCTAGTTTCCAGACCGTACATCCAATCATCTTGAAATTTTGCACACTTGTTACTCTTCATGACTTCTACTAGAGTATGAAGTTTCACGTCGATCAATAAAGCGATTCAAGAGATATCCATTAAAAAAAACAAATTTCGTTTAATTAACGATATCTGCCAAACCACGTGACCTATCGCAAATTCTAAAATGAAATTTTAGTAGACTGACATGCTGATTTCTCCTCGATTGGATCAAAAATGAGGGAGGAGCTAGGTTTTAAAGGTTCATGCTTAAAAACGTCATAACTCTGAAACCATGTGTCGGATGATGTCGCCCTCGCTGACTTTTTTGTTCGTCATGGGCATGCGATTCTGCTTGCAAAGTTTGGCCTCGATCTGTTCAGCCGTTGCAGAGAAAAAGGGGTTTTCGTGTTTTCACGAAAAACAAGATGGCGGCCGAACCACGTGACCTGCGACGTCATAATTACCATTAAAATATTCTACAGACCGAGTCCCTCCTATGGTGAAAATTTTATCTCAATCGGCCCTATTATTGCAGAGAAAATGTTTTTTAAAGGAAATTAAAACTTAAAATGGCAATAGCACTGGGAGATGTGGCCTGGGAGGACAAAATGGTGTGTTTCTTCTTCTTTCAACAATAAAGACTTTAGCTTCGCGACCGTACATCCAATCATCTTGAAATTTTGCACACTTGTTCCACCTGATGAGAGATACATCGCATTAAAAATTCAATTCGATCCATGCAGTGGTTCAAGAGTTACAAGCTTTTTAAAATTTAACTTCCATTATTTATTGCGGTTCAAACCATGTGACTTATCAAAACGTCTCAAGTAACGATGAAACATCCCCCCATGAGGAACATTTGTGTAAAGTTTCCACTCGATATCTCCACAAATTATGGAGGTGATACCATTTCTAGTTTGAGCTTTAAAACGTCATAACTCTGAAACCATGTGTCGGATAACGTCGTGCTCGCTGACTTTTTTGTTCGTCATGGGTGTGCGAATATGCATGCCAAGTTTGGGCTCGATCCGTTCAGCCGTTGGAGAAAAAGGGGTTTTTGTTTTTTCACGAAAAACAAGATGGCGGCCGAACCATGTGACGTATGACTTCGACATTTTTTGCAATCTGAGTTTTTTTTAACTAAGCATCTGGGAAAAAAATCCTATTTTCGGGGGAGAAAATTTTTTGTTTGACGAATTCTAACCTCTTAACGTTAGCATTTTTAATATACTCGATACACGTCTTTTGTTCCCATTGAAGAGTTCTTTAGAATGAGCCATTCCTCAAATTTTCCCATTGAGCCGTTTCGGAGATACAGAGGGGAAAAGTTGAATTTGTTTTACAAGATGGCGCCCATACCACGTGACCTATGACGTCATATATAGCATTAAAAAATTGTAGGATCCGAGGCGATCATTTGATGAAAATTTCCTGTCAATCCGACCAGGGGTTGCTGAGAACATTAATTATGAAGTTTTCGGAGGTGCAAAATAGGGCAGAAGAAGCATAATAATAAGAAAAACTCGAGCAGTAATAATAGGTTTCCTCTCCATTTCATGGAGGGTAAACCTAATAATGTCCCACTTCCCCCAAGGCGTTTTTCCTGGAGTGATAACGTGTATAAATAGCTTATCGTTATAATGGCGTTTCCATGGGAACAACTGTTTCTACAGTAAGTAAAAATATTATAAACCACAAACACGTATGCTTAGCTTTTTAAAGTCGCTAATGCTCTTTATAACACTAAATGAAGAAATATGGAGGTATCCCGACATCCGTGAAGTAAGGTTTACTTACAGAACTGAGTGAAGATCTACTGTACTCTATATAACCCACAAATGTGGAGTCAATAACATGGCCCTTTCTGCCACGACCGTGGCATTTTTCGTAGCGAACTTTTGAAACTCGCTCCTGCTGTTTCATATGAAACTGAAAGGGAGGAAGCCCGGGTTGTGCTCATTTACCAAGCAGCTAGCTAGCGCTTGCCAAGCCAGCCGTTCCTTAATGGTTGTGAATGGAGTGCTTGCTCAAATGCTTAAACCACTTGGCGATCTCTCCACAAGAAACTTGATAAATGAACACACCCAATGTTCTTGAGATCCGACCACAGATCAACTGTAATCTATATATCCCAAAGTGGAATGACCCTTCCTGTCCCTCCCAGAATCTGCGGGTGTACTTGTCGGATTAAATTCACTCAATCGAAGCAGCAACTACAAATACACAGAAAGCAATAATAAGTATAACTAGAACTGCCACTTTAAAACTGCTGGCAGTGATGACCGGTTTACTCGCACCCACTTTTGATGCAACCCCACTGTTGATACAACCCCACTTTTGATACAACCCCACTTGTGATACAACCCCACTTTCATTGGACATGCTTTGACACAACCCCCTTGGATACAACCCCGACACACACACACACACACACACATCCCCCCTACCCCCTCCCACACACACACCCACACCCCTCCCCCCACACGCACACCCCTCCAAACACACACACACACACACACACCCCTCCAAACACACACACACACACACACACACACACACACACATCCCTCCCCACCACACACACACACACATCCCTCCCCCTACACACACACACACACACACACGCACACGCACACACACACATACACATCCCCCCTACCCCCACCCACATCCCCCCTATCCCCACCCACACCCCTCCCCCCAAACACACACACACACACACACACACACACACACCAACCCCCCCCCCCCCCACCGACACACACACATCCCTCCACCCCCCCACACACACACCAACCCCCCCACCTACACACACACATCCCTCCACCCCCACACACACACACACAACCCCCTACACACACACACACACACCCCACCCCCAACACACACACACACATACACACACACACACATATCACACACACACACACATCCGACCCCCCCTCCTCCACACGCACACACGAACCCCCCCCCCCCCCCCCACACATACACACATATCCACCTCCCCACACACACCCACACATATTCCCCCTACCCCTCACCCACATACACACACAAACATGCACACATCCCCCACCCCCAACACACACACACACACACACACACACACACACCCACACACAAACACCCCCACACCCCTCCCCCCACACGCACACCCCTCCACACAAACACACACATCCCCCCACCCCATCCATTAAAAAAAATATTTTCGTTTAATTAACGATATCTGCCACCCGTCGAAGAACGTCATGCCATGGCATGACGTCATCCGTGGCTCGTGCCGTATGTCCGCGGAAGAACGAAGTATCCCGTCGATCGAACTTGGTCAAATTTTTCATGATTGTCACCAAATTTGTTGTGGTATTTTGTTAACTCATCCAAGGCAATACGACAATCGAAATCCGATTTGAAATCGGAGCCAAATTGACGCCGTAAGGTTTGCCTGCACGTGTGGATATTTTACCTGTGGAAGATTTCACTTTGGAAATGCGATCCATTTAAAATGTTAGATTTTGGATAACTTCGTCATTTTAAATCGGATTTCCACAAAATGATGGTCACCATTGCTTGCAGATACCTCTCTTTCTCCTTAAAATTGAAGACAGGATGAACTTCAGAGCGAGAAATGAGCCGAGGCGGCGGAGAGTTTTACAATGTTATTTTCCAATGTGAATGACAATATCGTGTAGTTTTACGAAAATTCATCAGAATTTGCCCAGATTTGTTGCATTCGAATGTTAACACCCTCTAGCGACTGTCAAATCCGAAGACAATTTAATTTCGAGCTACCCTTAGCTCGTGAGGTGGTTATGTCACATGGCCTGGTCAAAAAAAATTGTTGTGGTTCTTCTTCTTCAGGCAATAACAACTTCTAGTTTCCAGACCGTACATCCAATCATCTTGAAATTTTGCACACTTGTTACTCTTCATGACTTCTACTAGAGTATGAAGTTTCACGTCGATCAATAAAGCGATTCAAGAGATATCCATTAAAAAAAACAAATTTCGTTTAATTAACGATATCTGCCAAACCACGTGACCTATCGCAAATTCTAAAATGAAATTTTAGTAGACTGACATGCTGATTTCTCCTCGATTGGATCAAAAATGAGGGAGGAGCTAGGTTTTAAAGGTTCATGCTTAAAAACGTCATAACTCTGAAACCATGTGTCGGATGATGTCGCCCTCGCTGACTTTTTTGTTCGTCATGGGCATGCGATTCTGCTTGCAAAGTTTGGCCTCGATCTGTTCAGCCGTTGCAGAGAAAAAGGGGTTTTCGTGTTTTCACGAAAAACAAGATGGCGGCCGAACCACGTGACCTGCGACGTCATAATTACCATTAAAATATTCTACAGACCGAGTCCCTCCTATGGTGAAAATTTTATCTCAATCGGCCCTATTATTGCAGAGAAAATGTTTTTTAAAGGAAATTAAAACTTAAAATGGCAATAGCACTGGGAGATGTGGCCTGGGAGGACAAAATGGTGTGTTTCTTCTTCTTTCAACAATAAAGACTTTAGCTTCGCGACCGTACATCCAATCATCTTGAAATTTTGCACACTTGTTCCACCTGATGAGAGATACATCGCATTAAAAATTCAATTCGATCCATGCAGTGGTTCAAGAGTTACAAGCTTTTTAAAATTTAACTTCCATTATTTATTGCGGTTCAAACCATGTGACTTATCAAAACGTCTCAAGTAACGATGAAACATCCCCCCATGAGGAACATTTGTGTAAAGTTTCCACTCGATATCTCCACAAATTATGGAGGTGATACCATTTCTAGTTTGAGCTTTAAAACGTCATAACTCTGAAACCATGTGTCGGATAACGTCGTGCTCGCTGACTTTTTTGTTCGTCATGGGTGTGCGAATATGCATGCCAAGTTTGGGCTCGATCCGTTCAGCCGTTGGAGAAAAAGGGGTTTTTGTTTTTTCACGAAAAACAAGATGGCGGCCGAACCATGTGACGTATGACTTCGACATTTTTTGCAATCTGAGTTTTTTTTA
>NC_136262.1:122273333-122403333 GCF_964187855.1 Myxine glutinosa
GTTTTAAAGACCTGGAGGGAGGAGTGGGATTGAAGGGAGTGGGGGAGTTTGTTCCAGAGGCGGGAGAAAAGGGGAATGAAAGAGTGAAGGTGAGCAGAGAGCCTAGACTTTGGCAGTTTAACCATAAGAGGGTTGCAGGCAGATGTTGTGCGACCTGAAGGAATATTGGGGGGACAGAGTACAGAGAGAGCTGGGGGAGCAAGGCCGGAGAGGAGTCGGTAGAAGACAGAAAGACCACCAACCTGCCTGCGGTGAATGAGTTGGTATGTTTGTGGACATGTTATCGGTTGGTATTTGTGGGGAAGTTGGGTTTACTCCGATTTTGGGATGAGAAAGTTGTTCCCTTCTACGAGCCACTCATCCACTGCCTTTTCCTCTTGGATCAGTTCATTAAATGTCCTGGCGTAGATTGTGAAGAGTATCAAGTTGTTTTTGCCAGAAATTTGGAATTCCATCTGGGCCTGGGCTTTGAAGTTTTGCATTTTTTGCAAGTTTTCTAATGTGCAAAGTGGTGATGTTGGCTGATTTCCAAGCAGATGGCAGATGACCTTGAGCAAAAGAGAGGGTGAAAGAGAGGGTGATTTTTTTTTGGAATGAATAGATTTGGTGAGCAAGACGAAAGCATCCTTTTGTAGGAAAAGAAGAAAAGGGTGTTATAATATATGAGAGAAAATAGTTGTTCAGGGGAGAGATTATACATTTCTAACCACGTGATCGCGAACGAAGAATGAACGAACAAATAAGAACAACGAATAAACGAATAAGACCTGGGAAGGAAATATTTTTGGGTTTTTTTTTTGTTTTTGAGTAGAGATATTAAACAAGGAGGTATGGGGTGAACGACTGGGACGAAACAGAGAACGAAAATAATTGCAGCGCATTCGACGAATCGCTGAGAGAAAAACAAAACCACAAGGTCGGAGACGGTACGATAGCCTAAGCCTACGAGTACTAGGCCGCAGAATACTCGATACGCATTAACCGACGATTGTGTATACATGTACGAAAAATTAGCACCGAAAATTTTCCAAAAGATACGCTATAGGTACATACACCGAAAGATAGATACAGTCTCGACAAAAACACAATTGAGAAAGATCACTTATCTTCGAAAGCGTGAGCGCATGGAACAGCTTCGAAAAGACGTGACCTCGCCGTGATCTCGCGAGATCTCCCCCTATATACTTTGAATGTATCTGTACTTATTAGGGGACCATAGGTCACGTTTTGTGGTGGCCATGTTGGAGTTAGTGAAAATCTTTTTAAAAATCTATCTCCTCTTCCATTTTTGACTTATTGAGTTGAAACTTGGCACACATATACTACACCCCAAGGCGAAGAACGCTCTTTTCTCTGAACTGTTTATTTTTGATTAATTAGTCTACGGCGCGCCAATTAAAAAAAGTGCTGACTCTGCATTTCTTTTATTTAATTAATATTGTGATGCCATGAACTTGGTATCGACCTGCAGGCCAAACCGTTGGTCAGATGAGCTTGATACCTTGACCATTTATAGTAGGTCACTTGATTGGATGCATATACTAATTATGACGTCATAGGTCACGTGACATGGCGGCCATATTGTATTTCTTGAAAACCTTTAAAATGCATCCCTGCGTTCATTTTTCGATCGATTGAGTTGAAACTTTGAACAATTGGATCTGGGCTGTCGTTGTCAACGACTCTGGCGCGCACCCGTCCAATCAGGATGGAGCGGTATGGTCCTCGGATCATTACTGCCCGCAGTTTTAATTAGTTTTATTTTTACCTTTCACTCTTTTCGTTCAGTTTCTCTTGGTCATACAATGTTTTGAAGACATGTATGTCATGATATATGCAAACTGTTTATACAGGAAATGTTTGTTGTTCATGTTTGTTGATTATGAGAGATGATTATAAAATCATGATGATTACAATGAATGATATTGTTGCGAATATGGAATTTGGCCTCCATATCCGCTTGTAAATATTCCCCTATTTTCTCCAATACTCCCCAACTTTCCCCAATCCCCCATTCCCTAGTCCCATTGCATGTAAATAACAATCAGTAGAGCCGACCTTCCCCTTATTCCCCCATTAAATGTCGTGCCCAGGTCCACCGCACCACACGTAGACAACTTTCGGACATCTTCCTAGTTATTCTTAATCTATGTCAGTTAAGGCCTCGTTTCCATTAATTATGACTCTTCGTTGCACCAGAATGTGATTATATGGCATCAGTAGTGAGTTTAGGACCTTTCCCATACCTCCTCCCATCTTCTTCCCCAAACAACAACAATAACAACAACTACAACTACGACTACAACAACAGAGGGGCGGGGAGTGTGCGTCCTCACACCGGCTCGGTTACCCGCCATGACCATGCGCTCCACGGCGTTACCCCGAAGGGGCTGGCTGTCAGCTCCTCGTCAGGGGCGGAGCCAGTAACCCCCCCACGCACCCAATGAGAAGCAACGTGCCGATTCCATCTGGGGCGGCGCTAACGAGCCGAGGGCGTGTCACTCCCCGCCGGATATACGCGGCCCCGCGCCGGATGTGACGACAGATGCGCCTCAGCTTGGAGAGAGAAGCCACCGCCACCCCCAGCGCGACGATACCTCCCCGCATCTTTGGACCGGACCGGACCGTACTGTACCCTGCCCCGAGCCCAGGAGGACCTGGAGCCATCGATACCCGCTTTCCTGCCATCAACCCCCGTGTGAGTCAGCCGTTGTCCCGTTTGTCTGTCGTCTGTCCGGGGTTAATATAAGAGTGTGTCTAAGTGCCTGTCTTTCTGTGATTATACCTCTAGCCCCTGTAATCTGACCTTTCCGTACGAATATAATCTCCTCCGGAGGTCTTGAGAATTGAAACATTGGTGTCGTATTGTGTTATTGTAATCCAGCCGGGTGTCTTCTTTTTCTTATTGAGCCAGCATCGCGCGACTAGTCAACGTTCGGGCACAATCGGGTAACTTGTGCAGACGTGGTCATACCATAAAACCGCTCGGTAAATAACATCCAAGCCACGTCTGTAACAATATCATAGGGCTTCAATGCAGAATGATTGCACGAACTTGGAAAAGAGCTTTCAAGCCCTATGGGATCAATTGTGTATTACAAGCAATGGAGTTTCCAAATTGTAGCACGATTGAAGAAAGAAAAAATTGGCAAATTATGAATTGATCGTCGTTTGTTCATACATTTCATGAGTTTTACGAAATTTGGATAGCCAAGAGGGTTTGGGTACTATTAAAAATTAAAAAAAGAGATTTTTTTCCCAAATGAACTGTTTAATATCTGCCATCAATTTTGGCTGTCTCACGAATGAAGGATGAGTTGCCTTTAGTGGTTGCAAAGTCGAATTTGTGGTGACCAGGCAAAATGGAAAAAATTATGTCAGATATGACCCTAGTACAGAACAGTGATTCATCAATTAACATGAGCTATGGATCAGAGGTGACGACCGATGATCTTCGATCTCAGTCAATGGATGGATCTATCCTGACATCATTGGGGAGGGGCTTGTGCAGGGAGTCATCTAGAGTGATTAATTTGATTTATTGATGAATATTGATAGATTAATTGAAATTGATTGATTGATTGATGAGGATGCGGTCTCAAGAAAGAAGCTTTGATATCTTTGTGAGATATTATCAATGTGAAGACAACCTTGGAAAATTGAGCAAGGTGGTGAGTCTAGCTATGGTAAGTCTATATGTGCGGTTACCATTGTGTGATTCCCCCTTCGACAGAACGGGGTACCTGTGGAGTCACCCATTTCATACTGACCCATTTGGCTCATCTGCAATACCGATCTGTGAGATTGGGTTGTGCAAAAGCCACAGGTGAGAGAGATTCTCTGGAAATCACCGTTTGAACAGGTGGAGAGATCCTTCCTGGAAGTACGAGTGAAGCTTTAGAGGAACCTGGAACAAGCTACAACACATCCAACGCTACTTTGATAAAAGGTGGAACAAACCCCAGTAGATTTTATTTACAGTACATATAGTACAGGTGTGGTCAGGTGTATTCCAAAGCGCAGATCCTAGTAATTTACCTGGTACATTGAGTGAATACCGAGTGTTATTCACATACAGGCAGAATGGGGAATGGAGCCTGCAAGGATACACAAGGACAACCAGATATTCCACAAAAAGGTACTTGTACATATTATATGTACGACCGTTATGGTGCAAAAGCTATAAGGGAGGTCGAGAATTGGCATTTCTGGACAAAGGGACATGCTAAGGAGTTTCCAAGAGATGGTACATTTGACCGAAGTCGATTGGAAAGATTAGGACAAAAATTGAAAGCCAGGAAGAGACAGAATCTAACGGTAGACTGGCCTGCATTCCATCTTTGGGATGGTGAATCCAGACAATGGGAACAGCAAGAACGGATAACGGACCTAGAACTTAAAATAAAAAGGATACAGGATACAGTTGAGGAGATAAATGCACAACTGCCCTCGAAAATAGGAATAAAAGTGACAGTTGTCCCATCTGATTCCCATTTGTCTCCCCAAAAAGAACAGTACAGAGAATTTTCTTATTATCCAAGGGGAAATCAGAAATCGACTGACAGAAACCGGTGTTTCAAGTGTGGAGAGATGGGACATTGGAGAAGAAGATGTCCGTATGCCAACAGGAAGACAAGTTCATAGGGCAAACCAAGATCAAGGGTACCAGTGCTTACCGGTACCTCAGACAACGATTAGGCCTTCATTGCTGCAAATCCCAAATGATGATTGGCCTCAACAGATTAGATTACTGGAGAAACATGAATAACTGTCGATGATTCTTGTGTCTGAAAAGTTTTCAGAGCAAGAATGATTCATTTTTTCTTTTTGCTTATTAGCAAATTAATAATTAATTGATCAAATGCCAAAATTGGATCTTTTATTTTGGGCACAACAATTTTTAAATTTACAAAGTTTGGAACAATTGCTTTGCAATTTTTTTGGAAACCAAGTGACAAGAGTCACATGATGATCAGGTGGGAATTTCGGACTATTGTTTCGCATGATTGATCGGTCAGTGGTCAACTGGAAATCCAAATTTGGATAAATTATTGTGGGAATCCAAAAAAAAAAGGGTAATTTCAATGTGACATTATAGGGGTTTTCTAAGAATAAACTTTTTGGTCTATTTGTGTATTAGCATTTATAAAATTGAAGGACAAATTTTATGAAATTGAGAAAACAATTGACACCCATCTTGATCTGTAAATAATGGTTCCAACGCAAACGAACATGCATAATGCATGTGTGTGTGTGTGTTGTTTGTGTGTCAATGTTTGTGTTTGTTGTTGTTGTTTTGTGTATCAATCTTACAAGATTGTTGACACCGACAGTGTGCCTTGTCTGAAAATAGATAGTTCCATGTGGATGGGATGACATATCGAGATAATTCATAAAATAAAATAGAAATATAATTTGATTATGAACATTATCTCTTTTGTCAAGGGAGATGGAATACAAAGATTTGATTTGCTGAGTTATGAGCAGCCATTCATTAATAGTAAAAAATTGGGAGTAATCTTGGGATTCCATTTTGGTAGAATTTATATGAGAATCAAAGCTATTTATGGATATGAGCTTCATAAAAATGTGGGAGTACAAAATTAGCCAAATTTGGGAGAGGTCTTACACTGACTTCCCAGAGTACTCTGCTCACGGATTTTTTATATATATATAAACTTGAATTTTATCAGCATATAAATTGTGCTGTATGTATGGATGTGTATTAGGCATAAATGATATGGGAAAATAGTAAAGAAAATCTTGCTGGTTTGAACTATTGTGAGTTTTAAAATGGAATGCATTGTGAATCTTAAACCAAGGGGCAGACATGAACGCGCTGTTACGTTATTTATACTCAGAACGCGATGTGACGTGTACCTGCCTCACTTGGATATTTTCTTCAACATAAAAAGTAGGGGTTTCAATAAGTGGTGGCTGTACACATGGGATTCATCAAATTAAGTTTTGAAGTTCAAACAAAGTCACTGGCTAACAAAAGGAGAATAGTAAATAAATTATTCGATGCTGGGTAAATTAAGTACGATATTACTAAGACTTATGAGAGCCATTGTTCTTCCTTACAGCAGTGGAAAATTATTGGGGAATTTTTTTTTAGATCCAATATAATGAATCTATAAATGAATGTGATAGGGATAATATCCTCAATTTGTACTAATTATTTGATTGTGGGTAAAGGAATTAATTTATCATAAGTGGATTTGTAACAGCAGCCTGAAAATGTCCTGAGAGTGTGCATCCATGTAATCAGAAATCCCAGATTTGTTTTTACAAACAACATTTTGGTAGAGGTCTTGTGTGGACGAGCACTTGCTTGGTAGATAAAAAGGTACTGCATGTTGGCAGCCACTTTTGCGGCCAGTTAGGCCAAACAAATTGAGGAAATTGTAGTTAAATACGTAATTTACACATGGCTATTTGTAAAAAGGAAATTTGTTGAGATGGGAAACATTTTTCGAAGGTTTATTAAAGTGTTATAATATGACATGTGGCAAGGCAAACTATTGGATGGGAAAATTAGATCTGGTTATAGAATAAATTTATTGACCCCTTGAAGTTAATTCTTCGAATCATTGTTTCACTGGCATTTTGAGTTCACATTGGAAATAGTTTGGTAGAGCTTTGGTTAAAACCTTTGGCTGCGGTATTTTGGAACGAATTGATAAACCATAGGAGATTGATAAGAATAGAAACAAATATGGACCCAAAATAGAAAGTTGGATTCATGCCTCTCATTGCAAGCGAGCACATGGGGCTAAGGTGGACGGTCCCACAGAAAATGAGGCTGCACCTAGCAGCCCAGCAGAACATTCAGTGGCGGATAAATGATAGTCGTGATTTACATTCATTTGAATTACATTTTAACACCCCTTGCATTGATAAACATTGCATTTTCAACATGTAGTATTCCTACTTGGGATAGTGACATTTATTTGCCTACATGGCATACAATTACCTACTGATATTAGTACAGCATGAGTGATAATGTATCACAACTACACTCATGATCAGGGGATTTAGTTCGACCCCGGGAGATAGGGGGATCAGGGTAAGGCAAATAATCAGATTTATGTTACATATTAAGGGATTTTCTTTATTTACCTTTTAGAAAGCTTGTTGGTTTGGTATATAATGTTGAATGTCATTGACATATAATTATGTTATAGGTATGAACATATACAAGGGGTAGCTCACATGTTTTACAGATGGCTACAGGTGGGACAAGAGGGAGCAAGATACCACGATTATATAAAAGGGGGTGCCTTTGCATGGTTGGGAAACACATTTGGAGGAGTAGCAGCTAAGATACTCCAATACTTGTTTGTTGGTTTTAGTAGTTATATTGGCAATTGTTTTAGTGGTGGCTTGCTTGAAAGCCTTAGTGACGGTGTGTTTGAATAAGGTAACCAACAACACTATGATAATGCAGGAAGTAACAAATGAGGAAAGAAATGTGGAACCACAAGAGGAAGACTTTTATGGCGACATAAATACTGAGATTAAAAGATTAAATCAAGTGATGTTGCAAATGAATACAGTAGAGTTAAGATAATGGCATAACGACAATGTTATGAATTGTGTCAATTACAAGATCAGTGAACTCATATCACCACGAGTGACACACTGTTAGTAAAAAAAAAAAAAAAAAAAAAAAAAAAGGAAAAAGAAATTATGATAATAATACATTATGCTTAATTTGTTGGTTTGCAAAATTTGTTGGGAATTAGATATTCCTGTTTGTGATTTTAATCATATACACTCATTATAAATGCATTTATTTTCTTTGAGTAGTGCTAAAATACCTGCATGAGTTAATTTCTGAACTATATTAACCTGAAAGCAATTGTGAATGCTATTCTTAGTTTAGTAGTTAAATACATACCTGATTGAATATTATTTGTGTGACGCATATAAATGAATATAACTTTTTGAATGTTTTAAGGAAAAACAACAAATTGATGAATGTGAAACTGTCAGAAGATATACATGATTATGCTGATTTCATGGTAAGATGTACCCTATCTGATTCAGTGTGTGGAAAGCAGATTCAGATGTGACTGAGCATAAGGATAAGACGAGATCACATTTTGAAGGGAGTGCTAACGGAATTAGGAAGAAGTTCGAGAAAGAAAATTTGTGGCTAAAAATGAAGTTAATCTTGGCATACACCCTCTTTCTCAAAGAATGATGAAGACATTCTCCTGTGTAACTTGGATATGGATGCTTACCTTCACCAAGGAAATTTATGTGACCATTTGCCTGGATCACACTGCAACATATGAAAGAAAGGCGATCACTTACACTTGTTCGAAGGCTTTGAACATTCATCACATCAGAAGTTGCAGGACGACATTTTACCGGCAACCTCTGCGAAATGCGGGGACATATGTTATTACTTCACCAACTTCCGGGGAGCCAGCATGGAGCTGCAAACAAATGGCTGTGCCTTTTCACAACAGCGGTGCACGATTCTGCTGGTTGCTCCTGGTATGGACCATGGATGACCTGAACACCATGGTCCCAACATCATTGTGGATGCATCTGGCATCCCTGCTCCACATCTTGCTGACCAATCAACATCACACCAATACTTGCTGCCCACTCATAATGAGGGAGGAGGCAAGTCGACTACAACTGGGCGAAGGCCTTGTTCAGGAATTATTATGGTTCACAGCAAGAGTGGCAAGAATGCTATATGGAGAGCAGGGTCAGTCTATGACTCCGCACTGTTACCACAACAGCGAAACCCTACACGAAGTAGTGCAGGTGCTATGAAGACATTAGAAGAAAAAGATTCATACCTGAATTCAAACAAAAGTGATCAGCCCTTCCTTTCAAACAAAGAGTCAACATTTGTTTAGAGGCAAACGTTTTGCCAGATGTTGCAGATGCTTTATAAATTTGAAAATGGTGAAGTGAAATTGTTGTGTCTTGGTGATGGTGAAGTGTTGTTTTGCAAAGATATTTGTGATGCAAGTGAAATAGATTGAATTAACAATATGGAAGGAGTCAATGACCAACGAAATGTTTTATGATCAGATTCTTGCAGGACGACGGTGTATGCCTAAGGGAATTGGATTACCAAAGTTGTGGTTTGAGTACTTGTATTGATGTTTACTTGTCGTGATTGATTGTTTACTTGTACTTGTATTGATGTTTAGATTAATGGTTAATATAAACAAAAACAAAAAGATGAGGGAATTGTGGAAGTATAGATCTTTACTTGTAATTGGTTGAGATTGGTGAGTGAACAGGTGGTTCAGAGAATGTCAGGAATTTGGACCTCGGAAACACGAAGATAAGCAAAACCTGGAAAGCTCTTGTTCACCTTGTCACGGCCCCGGGCTAGAGCACATTCCTAGGCTTTCACTATTGTGAAGCAAATGTAGGGTTGGAGGAACTCCCAGCAGGAGGGGATGGTTGTCAACGCCTGGGGGGGCGAGCTGGTGCCGGTGAGGCGAGCATGGATGACCGAGTAACGTTTGCAGAGAAGGGATTAAAATTAGCGCAGGGAGGATTAACACGGCTGTGCCCATAAAAACGTGAACATTTCCTGGACTTGTCAGACTTGCCACCAGAAGCTTTGACCTACGGAACGGAACGGAACCCTGTGAACAGCGCTGCGCAGAGGACCGGCCAACGAAGAAGAACCATCGACTTGAATTACCAATTCGTTTAGTTATTATAGTTCCTTATTATTTTGAAACAAGTGACTTATTAATTATAATAAATCTTTACTTTGTAAAAACTGTCTCAGTCATTGGAGTCTCCCGAGTCTTCTCAACATTCTCCTACACCATCTAGGCCAAATTCCTGCCATTTTTGTCTTCACCTTCAAGCGAGCACTTAGCTGCCCTCACTCTAATCTCTCTTGCCACTTGTTGCCTTGGCCTAGATGTAATCTCTTCTTTTCTAGCTTTATCTAGATATCTTTTAATTGTTGAAAAATTTTCTCCTCTAGAGTATTGTCTGATGGTGGTGAAACAGTTTGCACCTTCTCAGCTTCTTGCTTTGGTGCATAATCATGTCTCTTCGCAAGGTGATGTTTTTACTCGCTTGAGAAGCTGCAGTCATTATTTTTTACAGCGTACTTTCCTGCTGCTCGGGGTGGCCGCACAGATGTCGGGTTTCCCCTATAGGAGGCCTGTGACTCTTTGCTTGAGATATTTTTCTTCTTTATCAACACAAGATGTTCCGTCGTTTCCCCATGTCCTGTCTTCATCAACTCCTCCCGTTCTATTGAAGGCCGCTCCGCCCCGCGACCCACCGTGCGGCTCGCCCAAGAGTCGGAACCATGCACGAGTCACGCATCAAACCATGCACGAGCATCGTAGTCCACTCACTTTTCTCACACCTTCATTGCCAGGGCTGACGTCTGTCGTCAGGTCGATACCCAGAATTTGCCGGCGCCTTGATCAACACATCACCATGGTCCACCTTGCAGCACCACCCCGACCCGCCCATCAAACAGCCATGCACATTACTCGTTATACCCCGTCTCCACTTCCCATTGGGGAGCTTAACCGTGGCCACTCCACTCCCATCCCCTTCAAACCTTGGCTTCTAACATCCAGTTTCATCAGGTTCATCGGAGCTGTGTGTGTGTGTGTGTGTGTGTGTGTGTGTGTGTGTGTGTGTGTGTGTGTGTGTGTGTGTGTGTGTGTGTGTGTGTGTCTACACATACATACCAACACAGCTCTTTTGACAAAGCTCATGCAACAAACACCTTGTAACAAATTTAAACTTTATGAAATATGCACATGTTCATGTCCCTTAAAGACACAATAAAAGCATGGCTTAGAAAGTAAGGCATTACTCCTCCTGAACGTCCGTCCACCTCTTCCCAATAAGGCCCTGCAGTGAACTGCTCTATGATAATACGGCATTGCCACAATGAGATGTGTTTATACGACTTCCTGTTTGTGTTTATATCACTGTTTGTTGAACCTTTGCCCTCTTGTTCTGCTCTTCAACTAGCATCAACATCAGGAAAATCCAAACCGAACGACAACGGTGAAAGGTAAAAGTTCATTTGCATGGAGCATCCTCTTCCTCGTCTGAGGAGCAGCACCAACACACACACACACACACACACACACACACACACACACACACACACACACACACACACACACACACACACACACACACACACACACACACACACACACACACACACACACACACACACACATACACACACACACACACTTTAGTTCCTTGCTTGTAAACCTAAATGTAACAAGTACAATCTTTACAAAACAATTGCTCTTGTGATTTCACATCAGACTTGCATCCAATTACGAATTCATCCCTCTGGTTGCATCATTACTGAGACTTAGTTGTGTGGCTAATGCAGTGCCCCTGCAAATTTGAGCGGGAATCAGAATTAGAGTTCGGGCGTGTGTCACCAATTTGGCCAGGGTGCCACCACGGCCTACTCTTCGAAAAGATAGCGAGGGACAAGTCGATGTCCCCTCTGAAGGACAGGGTACTCAACGATGCAATGTCCTGCTCGGAAAGCACCGGGACGAGTTTTATAGTTGGGCACTCTTCAAAGGTGAGTGCACGTACCTCTGAGCTAATCCTGTACGCCCTCCACAAAATGAGGAAAATGGAACTTTGCAAATTCTTCATTTATTTTAACCAAATTGTGCAAAATGTATTTATTGAAAATGATTTAATCGTTTTTTAAATTTTTCTCTGATAAATATTTTGTGTTTTATCGAAAAGCTTTTGTGCCACAGGCATCAATAACATGCCAATGGCAATCATTTATGATTTATGGAAACCCGTCTGTCTGTGCATTCCTCTGCACATGATGATGTTTGGCTTTACGGACATGGTGGGTGCATACGGATGTTCAGCACGGCGAGGAAAGAGCGAGCAAACAATCAGCACGACCCCGTGACAAGATGTAGAGTCTAATGTGGAGCAAGGAGTCGAATGTGGAGCAAGGAGTCGAATGTGGAGCAAGGAGTCTAATGTGGAGCAAGAAGTCTAATGTGGAGCAAGGAGTCTAATGTGGAGCAAGGAGTCTAATGTGGAGCAAGGAGTCTAACGTGGAGCAATGAGTCTAATGTGGAGCAAGGAGTCTAATGTGGAGCAAGGAGTCTAATGTGGAGCAAGGAGTCGAATGTGGAGCAATGAGTAATGTGGAGCAAGGAGTCTAATGTGGAGCAAGGAGTCTAATGTTGAGCAAGGAGTCTAATGTTGAGCAAGGAGTCTAATGTGGAGCAAGGAGTCTAATGTGGAGCAAGGAGTCTAATGTGGAGCAAGGAGTCTACTGTGGAGCAAGAAGTCTACTGTGGAGCAAGGAGTCGAATGTGGAGCAAAGAGTCGAAGGTGGAGCAAAGAGTCGAAGGTGGAGTAAAGAGTCGAAGGTGGAGCAAAGAGTCGAATGTGGAGCAAGGAGTCGAAGGTGGAGCAAAGAGTCGAATGTGGAGCACAGAGCCGAATGCGGAGCACAGAGTCGAATGCGGAGCACAGAGTCGAATGTGGAGCACAGAGTCGAATGTTGAGCACGGAGTCGAATGTGGAGCAAGGAGTGGAATGTTGAGCAAGGAGTCGAGTGTTGAGCAAGGATTCGAATGTGGAGCAAGGAGTCAAATGTGGAGCAAGAAGTCTAATGTGGAGCAAGAAGTCTAATGTGGAGCAAGAAGGCTAACGTGGAGCCAGAAGTCTTATGTGGAGCAAGAAGTCTTATGTGGAGCAAGAAGTCTAATGTGGAGCGAGGAGTCTAATGTGGATAAAGAAGTCTAATGTGGAGCAAGAAGTCTAATGTGGAGCAAGAAGTCTAATGTGGAGCAAGAAGTCTAATGTGGAGCAAGAAGTCTAACGTGGAGCAACGAGTCTAATGTGGAGCAAGAAGTCTAATGCGGAGCAATAAGTCTAATGTGGAGCAAGGAGTCTAATGTGGAGCAAGGAGTCTAAGGTGGAGCAATGAGTCTAATGTGGAGCAAGAGAGCGAGCCAGTCTAATGAGCCAGATGCCGAGGCACAATAACAGCAAAAGGTCATCCGCAAAACCGATGAAGCCGAGAGCGGCTTCCGGCAGCCCATCCCAGGGCCAAATGAGGTAGAATGCAGAAACAAAGAGAGTGACAAAGAGACGAAGAGACAGGAGAGGGGCAAGAGAGGAACCGTTGCTAAAAACAGCACGGCAGAGGAGTCTGAAGAGAGTCGGGAGCTCTCGGATCTGGGTCATTATCTGCAGGACACAAAGAGAGAAGAGTCAATGAAAAAAGGGAGAAAGGGAGAGCAGGGAAGGAGGAGTAGGGGAGAGTGGGGAAGGTGGAGAGGGGTGAAGAAGGAGTGGGGGAGAGTGGGGAAGGAGAATTGGGGAGAGGGGGGAAGGAGGAGTGGGGAATGAAGTGTGGGGAAGGAGGATTGGGGAGAGGGGGAAAGAAAGAGTGGGAAAAAGGAGTGGGGGGAGAGTGGGATGGGGGGAAAGGAGGAGGGGGGGAAAGGGGGAAAGAAGGAGGGGGGAAGGAGGAGTGGGGGAGGAAGGGGAAGGAGGAGTGGGGGAGGGAATCAATAAGAAGCACTGGTTTGTGATGAAACAAAGTTCAACACAACATTTGACCATTACATTTTCATCCCTCACCGTGCGCGGTTGTTCACACATTAGGTGGTTGTACTCTCTGATGGTATCTGTGAGATCTGTGTTGCTCTCTTGTTCATACAAAGGTATAAGTAGAGACACCTACAGAAGAAAGTTCATTCATCTGAGTGTTATCTTTTTGCGACAAAGAAAAACAACAATAAAGAGCGACTTGGTAATCAATGTAAAATCCTCATATTATGGAAGAGAACTACAGGGTTCTTAAATCAACATTGTCTTTGCACCAAAACCCCAAACTGTTGAGTTTAACCCATTTGTCCTTAATCAATGAATTATTTTTAAATATCATATTTGTCTTGACATCGTACTCCTAATGGAAATGTTATAAAATCCAAACATCCAAAAAAAAATTGAGAAAAGGGGAAAATAAAATAATTAAGAGAGGAGGTGAGTTGTCAGATGAGGATACGATAAAGATAAAATAGTGTTAGAATATCTCACCGAGTCCAGAGGAACGACAGGGGCCTGCACAAGCAAACACCCCCTCCAAAGTTTTCAAATTTTGATTCCACCTGAGCTTATTTCATGATGCTTTCAAATGAAGCTTTATATATACAAGTACAGCCGCTCACTACGGGGGTGGCATGAAGGGTCATTCCTCTCTGGGATATATAGATTACAGTAGATCTAGGATCGGGCTTCTAGAACATTGGAAGAGGGGGGTGTTCATTTACCAAGTTTCTTGTAGAGTGCTCGCCAAGTAGCTTAAGCATTTGACCATTCAAAACCATTGATGAGGAACGGCTGGCTTGGCATGAACTAGCTAGCTGCGTAGTAACTGAACCTGCCCCGGGTTTCCAACCTTTCAGTTTAGTGTTAAACAGCAGTAGCGGCTGTTTAAAAAGGTAATCAAACGTGTTTGTGGTTTATAATATTTTTACTTGTGGTAGGGGTTGTTGCTCCCACCAAAACGGCACAATAAGATGTTTATAAACGTTAAGGAAGAAAATGTTTATAAACGTTAAGGGACGTTTGTTCAAGGAAGAAAATCCCCTTGGGGAGACGGGATATTATGAGTATTGATATTGTTTTTTAATACGAGACATTAATATTATGCTATTTATCATTGGTGTTGTTATTAAAAGCGTCCTTGGAAAAACGCCAACCTCAACACCCAACCCCATTGTCAGGGAAAACCCCCTTGGCAGAGAAAATCCCCTTGGGGAGGGGGTGGGGGGTAGGGAATTAATTTGCTACAACCTTCATTGTGTGACCCTTGGTCCTCATGGTTGAGATTGTTTGAAATTTGTTTTGGTTAGGATTGAGAAGGTTGAGAAGGTTGAGAGTTGAGAAGTTGGTTGAGATTGGATACGTAACGACTGAATGTATCGCGGTCAAAAATCGTCAGACAGACAGATACCAAATTGCGTCTTTTCATACGATTTATACTAGCTGAATGCACCCGGCGTTGCCCGGGTTCTTTTTGAATTGAATTGAATCTTCTGTATATAGGTCTTACTACTATAATTCAGCTTTTACTCGCGGCCGTAGAAGATTGACTACTATAATTCAGCAAAGCTTTTAATTGGGAAATGGGCCCAGCCCGGCCGAGGCGGCCTTGACCGGCCTCGCCACCTAGCCTATAACCTTCGCAGGGCCTGTCCCGACATTTTTGGTTCTTTTTGAATGAATTTACTACTATAATGCAGCTTTTACTCGCGGCCATAGAAGATCGACGACGATAATTCAGCTCGGCTTTTAATTGCGAAATGGGCCCAGCCCGGCCGAAGCGGCCTCGACTGGCCTCGCCACCTAGCCTATAACCTTCCGGGGCCTGTGCCAACATTTTAAATTCTTTTTGAATGAATTTACTACTATAATTCAGCTTTTACACCACGGCCATAGAAGATTGACGACGATAATTCAGCTCGGCTTTTAATTGCGAAATGGGCCCAGCCCGGCCGAGGCGCCCTGGACCGGCCTCGCCACCTCGCCTATAACCTTCCCGGGGCCCGCCCCGACATTTTTGGTATTGGAGGTTTCCTCCTATCTTTCACCGTTCAGGAGATTAGCACATGCAGACAAACAAACAAAAAATTTCTTTTATATATATATAGAAGATAGATAGATAGAAGATATATATATCTCTCTTCTCTTCTCTCTATATTACAAAAGAAAGTTTTTGTTTGTTTGTGTGCGCAAGCTAATCTCCTGAACGGTGAAAGATAGGAGGAAACCTCCAATACAAAAAATGTCGGGACGGGCCCCGGGAAGGTTTTAGGCGAGGTGGCGAGGCCGGTCGAGGCCCACCTCGGCCGAGCTGGGCCCATTTCACAATTAAAAGCTGAGCTGAATTATAGTAGTCAATCGTCTACGGCCGCGAGTAAAAGCTGAATTATAGTAGTAAATTCATTCAAAAAGAACCAAAAATGTTGGGACGGGCCCCAGGAAGGTTACAGGCTCGGTGGCGAGGCTGGTTGAGGCCGCGTCGGCCGAGCTGGGCCCATTTCGCAATTAAAAGCTGAGCTGAATTATAGTAGTCATTCTTCTTCAGCCACTGGTAAAAGCTGAATTATAGTAGTAAATTCATTCAAAAAGAACTAAAAATGTCGGGACGGGCCCGGGAAGGTTATGGGTTAGGTGGCGAGGCCGGTCGAGGCCGCATCGGCCAGGCTGGGCCCATTTCGCAATTAAAGGCTGAGCTGAATTATAGTGGTCAATCTTCTACGGCCACGGGTAAAAGCTGAATTATCTATCTATAATTCCAGTAATCTCTGTGTGTATGTGTGTGTGTATGTGTGTGTGTATGTGTGTGTGTATGTGTGTGTGTATGTGTGTGTGTATGTGTGTGTGTCTGTGTGTTTGTCTGTGACCGCTGTTTCTCGACAACCACGGGTCCGATATACTTGAAACTTGCCAGGTATATTGCTGGGGACCCGAGGATGTGCCTTTTCAAGGTTTGAAATTAATCGGACAAGTGGTTCCCAAGGTATGGTCACGTACTCGCAAGCCGTTCGCTTTGGCTTTGCGAATGGACCAAACCATTTCATGTAAATAGAGGGGGGTGGGGGGGGGGGGGGTTCTACCGTACTCGCAAGCCGTTCGCTTTGGCTTTGCGAATGGACCAAACCATTTCATGTAAATAGAGGGGGGGGGGGGGGGTTCTGTGGTCGTTACTGCCACGTGGTTTCAAAGTTTTTTTTTGTTGTTGTTGTTTGCACGCATGTTTTTTTGCACCCACGTACGGGCACGCCCTAGTAGTAGTAAATTCATTCAAAAATAACCCGGGCAACGCCGGGTGCTTTCAGCTAGTTAGATTATAATTTAAGTTCTCCAGCCTAATGAGCGCACGCTGTGACGTCGCATTCAGATTTCTGACGCATTCAGGCGACTCCATATAATGAGTGGATACCAGAGATAATGTACCGTGTGGCAGGCGGTGCTTATCGCTCCCATTAAGGTACAGCATAGCTGGATGGGATACCTTAATGGTGGTTCACCACTCATGGTATGAAGTCGCATAATGACTATTATATAACCGAAGGTTTTCAGTCATAAGTGGATGCAGGTCTCACTGTGTTGCCCTGATGAAGCCCCAACGAGGGCGAAACCAGGTCGGTAACTAAGTTTTTGTATGTGCACTTATGACAGTATCTGAACTAAGATCTAAATTACGCACTGTCGGATGGCTCTTCCGGACCTTGGCAGGCAAAGCCCACGTACATGACGGTAACGTCACAGCGTGTGCTCATTAGGCTGGAGAACTACTTAAATTACAATTTTATACATGTATGTATATATATATATATATATATATATATATATATATATATATATATATTATATATATATATATATATATATATATATATATATATATATATATATTGTTACGGTACGCGGTTAAAGATGTTATATTTGCCGAGCGGAGGCTCCGCTACCTAACAGTGCTTCCCTGACTAAAACCCGATTTACCCCAAACTTTGGCCGGATCGCGCCACCGCTATTCAATCGGGAAAACTCTAAAGCGACCGAATGCAAAGAGGAAGAAGACGTACAGAAGAGGAACTGGGTTTATTATTATGTACACACATAAACAAACAGAAAGCAGTCACGTTTATTTACAGGGACATGAGACGCAGGTGACACAGTGAAATCTTTAGCTTATACAGACTTATTGTTACTACCCAGGACAGCACGAACAAAACAAACTCACGTACGCAAATGGATGGAAATTGCAGGCAGGAATGACAGGAGGTGGGTGGCTGGAGGAAGGCACGGAGCTGGCTGGAGTTTGATCCCGCACGGGATGTCGGGCTGGACCTCGACGGCCGCCGATGCCACCGATCCTGTCGTGTGCGCGGGGTAGCGGGTCGGAGCTGCTTGGTGGAGCCAAGCCAACGCTGCTGGTGGGGGGTCTGGCGTGACGGGTTCTCTCTCCCTCTCTCACTAACTCCAGGACTCTTTCTCTGGTGCTTAGTCCAACTCTTCCTCACCACCGACAACTCAACGCAACCCCTCCACTCTACGCAAACACTGACCACCACTGACGACCAACCCAGCTCTGACCAAAAAAACCACACACTCCGCTCTTGTCGTAGCTCATTCCGTCCAAGCTCATCTGCCTTGGACCTTTTTTGCGACTCTCTTAAAAGCTCCTCTCCTTTCTCAGCCCATCTCATGTCTCTCCCTCCTTGTCTCAACTGCTTGGACTCCCTCTCGTCTGCACTTGGGAACGCCCCGCCGGCGGGTTATATAGGCCCCGCCCCTCAACCTTTTCGAACGTCCCCCAAACGTTCTCTCTCCGCCCTCTCAAGCCAAACCCCTTGTTCATGGTTGGTCAAGTGGGGCTGGCTCACTCCTCCCCTCCCTGACGAGGTGGGGACCCGCCTTTCTTCACCAACCCTGCCTCGTGGTCAATGGCGGCAATTGGAGGGGATGTAATTGGCAATGGCGATCGAGGCCTGGCAATGACGAAAGGGGAAATGGAGGTTTTGGGAATGGGAATGAAGGGAATCTATCTCTTTCACTGGTGCAATGGAGTATTTCAATTAATGGGAGACACAGCCTTACCCTAAAACACATAATAAGATATAACTATCGAACAGGGGTATTCTATGATTGGCTGACGTGTATGCTTTTGGACTAATTATGGGACGCCCTTTGACCTTTACACAACTCCAGAGGCAGGAGGCGCAGAATAAACAATAATAATAATAAAGCACACAATAAAAAAAATACAGTCCTCATATCCGCAACACTGCACCCTCCTCCTCTTAGGCATGTCCCGGGCCTACAACTTTTATTTAGTGTGACACGTAGGTGTAGTTCCCTCTACTTTTAACCTGACCCTGAGTGCGACAGTTTAAAAACATAAATAAATGTGTCCCGCTGCTCCATTGCACCCTGCCTAACAGACTTACGCCCACAGTTAACCGAATTGCGGAATGGTCTTCAAACTACACACCGACGGTGGGGAGCATTATTTACAATTGACACTACTTTTATTTACAAGACTAACCCAGGACCTGTAATTGTTCTTTCTGGGGGGAGACAGTCTGCTCTGCATCAATGCACCATGAAAGCACCCAAAACGCACCAACACACCCTCAAGCACCAATCGGTGCACAGTCATCATTGTTCACTGAATGAAAATAAAAACAACAACCCCTAACCCTGCAGGTGATCTCTTGCTCTTCGGCTCCCTCTGCTGGCTATTATTATTTCTTCCAGTTGTTGTCACCTTCTTTGCTGGCGGCCTATTTGTAATAAAGTAAAATGCACCCAACGTGTCCCTTTTTATTTTATTTTATTTATGGCCCACAGGGCCGACTACGTGTGGTTCACCTGTGGGGCATCGGTGCCCTGTGGCCAAGGTCCGCCAGCAAGATTTCGGGCCCTCATGGCCGGTTCCAGCAGAGGGGCCATGCCCCAACCCATGGGGTCCATAAGTGGTGCTCGGCCACAGACATGTGGTCCATAATGTGGTGCATCGATGCAGACAGCTGGTTCTGAGAGTTCCGGGCGCACAATGGCCGACTCACGCACGCTCCCCTCGGCGCCCAATGGCGCACAGGTCATGTGGGAGACAAAAGGGGGAAGACAAATGAGCGAGGGGTAAGGTCACAAGGGTACACGTCAATAAGGCGAAAGGCGTACGGAGAGCGAAATGAGAAAGCTCGTCCCTACCGTACGTCACCCCCCCTGTCACCTACACTACCCTTGCCCTTACCCCATTTTTACAAAATCTACACATTTACAAATTCGTCACTACTGTCACGTCTTCCCTTATTTCCCTTACACCAAATTCGTCTCCACAATCCCTCTACTTCAAAATTTGCCATCACCCAATTCATCATCAATCCTCATAAGGAGGAAGAGATGGAACATCAAGCACAATGTCACACCCACGTCATGATGCGTCTCACAATCCAAACATTTGCATCATAAAAAATAATCAAAACATGGCATGGTGTGGAGTACCTGTCACCTCAGGTGAGTGGATGCAGATGGTGCGAGGAGACTCCAATCCTAACTATCCTCTAAATGACATTAACACACTTTACACTACCCGGGGTCTTTCCCTGCCAATCCATTGGCCACTTACACTATGGGTTCTAATAACCAATTCCCATTGACCAAACTGTGGTGCTTCTCAATTTGGGGTCTCACTCCCCCGATTCATCTCCCGGTGCCCTTGCACAATTTCTGGGCTGTGACGTGTAGCTCTCCCAGCAGGTCTACCCACCTGTACACCTCCACCACTGCAGTTGCCACCCGAGCTTACCTAGCTCCTCACCCTAACCTATCTAACTGGGGAAGGCCCCTCCTGGCTCTGTCACCCCACTCGGTGCCCTCTGGCACTGGGCTACCCGGGTCCGTCCTCCGGATCCTCGGGCCCCATCCACAACAACTCTACCGGCTCCCAGAGCCCACCTGCGGCCTCACCTGGCCGACATCCTCACAGTGGTGGAGTGCCCAAACCAACTACACACACTAACAGGCTACACGCCCAGCCATTTCCACAACACTAATGCACCCATCCAAATACCATTCTTTCACCTCGCACCACAGATGCCAATATCCAACCACAATTTACCTATACCCTCTACCTAACACTTACACTACCCGCCCCGGGTATTCGTGATGGGGGTCCACTCTTCCCCCATTCACACCTCTGCACCATCCACTCCACTCCACAGTTTCCATCCTACTCACTCCACGACCATCCATTCCAAAACTCCATATACTCCACACTCCATGTATTTCACACAACCATTCTCCATACACCTGTCGGTGCACACCTGTGCACTCACACCTGGTGCCACCTGCACCCTCCTCCTCTTCCTGGACCATTTGGTCAGCACGACTCATCACTATCACTCCCTTATACACTGCTCCATCCACCTGTTCAGTTGCACACCTGTGCAATCACACCTGTTCAGTCACACCTGTTCCTCACACACTGCTCAATACACTTGAATACACCTCCAACACTCACACGGCATCATCTGAACTACCTGTTGCCCTGCTAACTTAGTGCTCCCCGTCTTCCCTTTAAACTAAGCACATACCACGTCATTATCATCCACACTAATCTACCTGCGTCCCCACTACAGGTATCAGTCACTACGTAATCCTTAACGTTACCTAATGTCATCTTCTAGGGCCCTACACACAATATCTTAACCCACCCGGGCTAGTTTTCACTGCCATCAACCCCATAAACTAGTGCTCCTTTGCCCCCCGGTGTGAGGGATGCCAGTTGCCATCCCACCACATCGGGGCATTTCTTACTGTAAATTTTGCTCGTCCAAATCCAACAAATCAAAAATTTGCCAATCATCTGCCAATCACCGTACCAATCATCAAATTTTGCCTTTTTCTAATTTTGGGTCCAAAACACTAACCTCATCACCCGTCTACTTATTAGATCCTCTCGGTGTGCCAATTCACGTCTACAGCCCGGCTTTGTAAAGCCGAGCAATGAATGCGGGTTGTTTGGTGCCGGCGGCTGGATACGTCCGGCACTCGGTGCAGGGAAGGAGGTTTACCCGGGCCGAGATCCCACGCACCACCTCGGTACGGAGCCATCCAATGGCCCGATCTCGACCTGCCGGAAAGCCTCAACAAAAAGTGGTCGCCATGACGACCCTTCCTATCGGGCTGCCCGTTCCGCCTAGCGGAGCACGGACGCGGCCGTCCCAAGCGCGGCCCAGCGTGGATCACGTACGGCGGTCCTTTCGAACCCGCCGTGGTTCGGATCCCCGCTGGTTCTCGCGGCACGCGAAGCTGCCCGACGCGCACCGAGGGCCCGATTCGGCTAAATGTCGTTCTAACCGCTAACCCGGTTACCGTCGATGCCTCACCTGCATGCTTACACGCATACGCTACCCCTTTCTTGCTCATACCTCCAGCTGTTCCCATGCTCCTCGTACCTTTTCTTACACACCTCGGTACACTCATTCCGCTCACAGACTTGGTCACACACCTGACCACCGAACACCTTTGCACACACTCGTCGCTCGCACACCTCACCAACACACCTCTTCGCGCCCCCTCCTCGGTCACCTCCTCTGTGACAATCACAGGTGTGCTCTCACTCGCACACCCAACCACGTGCCTCACGACCAACTCAAGTGTGCATTCCCACACACGCTCTACCATTCCAGGTGTGCATCCTTCCATTCCAGGTGTACATCCTCGCTCACCTGTCACAACCAACTCACGCTCCGTGTCACTCTCACTACTTTCACCACCACTCTTGACAGCGCACTCACCCTGACTCTCGACAGCGCACTCTTTCCTCATGCACCTGTCCGTTACACACCTTTCTCGCGCACACTCTCCCGTTACATCCTCTGTAACACTCACCACAGGTGTACACTCTCTCGTTACATCCTCTGTAACACTCACCACACCACGCTTCCATGTGCCCCCTCGCACACGTGCTACGACCGACTCACTCTCGACAGCACACTCACTCCTTGGCGCGCACTTTTTCCTCACACACCTCAGTCGGACATTCTCGCACACCAAACCTGTCGCACACTTCATCAACGGCCTCTCACGAACACCTGGGTCCAAAGCAACCCCCAAGCCGACTGAAGCTTTCCTCACATCATGTACATTTCCACGTATATCGCCACTCACCTTGGCACCTCGTCTCCGCACCTCCTTCACCACCTGCAAACTCTTTATTTGGTTAGTGGGCACACCATTATGAGTTGAGCACCGACCTTGTACATATTCCATCACCTCCTCCTGGATTTCTCTTTTAATTTCTGTCCGTCTCTTCTTAATTTCACTCACCCCCTCTAACACCTCCTTTAATTTTTGCTTCACCTCTTTTATTTCCCGGTGCGTCTCCTCAAGTTCGTCCTCTAAGGCTACCGTGACCGTCTCTATGTGCATCCTCACCTGCCGGTCCTTTGTCTCCATTACCTCTGTCACCTCTTCCAACCTCGTTGTCAGTCCCTCACGTACCATCTGACATTGCCTCTGTGTCGCTATTAAGTCATTTTTAATGTCGTTTTGTGTCGCTTTTAACCCTCCTAGTACCGCAGTGTTCCTTTGAACCTGCTCCACTAACTCCGTCTGTCCCTCCGTCAGCTGTTCCACCTCCTCCGTCAGGTCCTCTATGCCCCCCTGTAACCTAGCCGTATTATTCCTCACCTCTTTCTCTACACGCTTTTCGCCTCGCTTTACCTCCTCGCGTACCCCCGAGACCTCCTCACTCACACCTCGTCGTATCTCCTCTTTCATCTCCTCCATCTGGTTCCCCATCTGTTCGATTTCCCAGGCGGATTGCTCCCCTATTTCCCGCAATTTGTCTTCCATCCTATTTTCTAACCCCATTAACCCATTTTCCACCCCCTCTAACTGATTCTCCTGGGCAGCCATTCTATTTTCCACCCCCGTTAACCCATTCTTTACCTCTTTTATCCCGTTGTCTAACCCCTCAAATTTAGCTTCTAGCCGTTCCCCCATTTCTCCCATTTTGCCCCCCATTTCGCCCATTTTGCCCCCCATTTCGCCCATTTTGCCCCCCATTTCGCCCCTCATTGCCCCCATTTGCTCACTCTGAGCCTTCATTTGCTCACTCTGAGCATCCATCCGGTTCCCCATTTGTCCCATTTGGCCTTCCAATCGCTCACTATTCTTGTCCATAAGGGCCTTCATTTGTATCATAAAAAGATTCAAATCCACCGGTGGCGCTGCTACGGTCGCGGGCGCGGTCGCCGTGGCCATGTGCGAGGCGCCATTTTGCGCGCCCGTAACCTCGTGCGCGAGAGCGCCATTTTGTGCGTCTGATACCCCCTCAACCACCTCCTCCATATACATTACCCCGAGGTCCTGGGTTACTCCTAACCCCTCCTCTAGCTCACCCACCTGCATCCGATCGCCTTGACCAGCCATGGCGCGATTTCAAAATTCGGGTTTTGCTTTACAACACAAAACAAATTTCCAGCTGCTTGTAATTTTGAGCGCGTTAAGCGCGCTTCGGGCCTCGTATCTCACTCCCTGACACCAATTGTTACGGTACGCGGTTAAAGATGTTATATTTGCCGAGCGGAGGCTCCGCGACCGGACAGTGCTTCCCTGACTAAAACCCGATTTACCCCAAACTTTGGCCGGATCGCGCCACCGCTATTCAATCGGGAAAACTCTAAAGCGACCGAATGCAAAGAGGAAGAAGACGTACAGAAGAGGAACTGGGTTTATTATTATGTACACACATAAACAAACAGAAAGCAGTCACGTTTATTTACAGGGACATGAGACGCAGGTGACACAGTGAAATATTTAGCTCATACAGACTTATTGTTACTACCCAGGACAGCACGAACAAAACAAACTCACGTACGCAAATGGATGGAAATTGCAGGCAGGAATGACAGGAGGTGGGTGGCTGGAGGAAGGCACGGAGCTGGCTGGAGTTTGATCCCGCACGGGACGTCGGGCTGGACCTCGACGGCCGCCGATGCCACCGATCCTGTCGTGTGCGCGGGGTAGCGGGTCGGAGCTGCTTGGTGGAGCCAAGCCAACGCTGCTGGTGGGGGGTCTGGCGTGACGGGTTCTCTCTCCCTCTCTCACTAACTCCAGGATTCTTTCTCTGGTGCTTAGTCCAACTCTTCCTCACCACCGACAACTCAACGCAACCCCTCCACTCTACGCAAACACTGACCACCACTGACGACCAACCCAGCTCTGACCAAAAAAACCACACACTCCGCTCTTGTCGTAGCTCATTCCGTCCAAGCTCATCTGCCTTGGACCTTTTTTGCGACTCTCTTAAAAGCTCCTCTCCTTTCTCAGCCCATCTCATGTCTCTCCCTCCTTGTCTCAACTGCTTGGACTCCCTCTCGTCTGCACTTGGGAACGCCCCGCCGGCGGGTTATATAGGCCCCGCCCCTCAACCTTTTCGAACCTCCCCCAAACGTTCTCTCTCCGCCCTCTCAAGCCAAACCCCTTGTTCATGGTTGGTCGAGTGGGGCTGGCTTACTCCTCCCCTCCCTGACGAGGTGGGGACCCGCCTTTCTTCACCAACCCTGCCTCGTGGTCAATGGCGGCAATTGGAGGGGATGTAATTGACAATGGCGATCGAGGCCTGGCAATGACGAAAGGGAGGTTTTGGGAATGGGAATGAAGGGAATCTATCTCTTTCACTGGTGCAATGGAGTATTTCAATTAATGGGAGACACAGCCTTACCCTAAAACACATAATAAGATATAACTATCGAACAGGGGTATTCTATGATTGGCTGACGTGTATGCTTTTGGACTAATTATGGGGACGCCCTTTGACCTTTACACAACTCCGGAGGCAGGAGGCGCAGAATAAACAATAATCTATCTATAATTCCAGTAATCTCTGTCTGTACGTCTGTACGTCTGTACGTTTGTTTGTCTGTGACCGCTGTTTCTCGACAACCACGGGTCCGATATACTTTTAACTTGCCAGATATATTGCTGGGGACCCGAGGATGTGCCTTTTCAAGGTTTCATATTAATCGGACAATTACTTACCGAGCTATGTCCAAAAAACGATTCAACCAATCAGAGAGCAGCGAACGATCGCGTGTGCCGAACGTGGAGGACACACTCTGCCTCGGATGGCACATTTGACAGCGTATTCATTTATTTCACGTTTGCAAACTATGTTGGCGTTAAACTATGTTTTAAAACTAATAAAACCGAATTTGCGATTCATTCGCTTTCCTGCGCGTTTGTGCACGCGATGGCGATTTCTTTACCAAACTCCGGAAGCCGTTCGCTTTGGACCAAACCATTGCATGTAAATAGAGGGGGGGGATTGTCACCGTACTCGCAAGCCGTTCGCTTTGGACCAAACCATTTCATGTAAATAGAGGGGGGGGATATAATTTTAGATATAGATATAGTACGGGCAATGCCCTAGTAATAATAAAGCACACAATAAAAAAAATACAGTCCTCATATCCGCAACAATATATATATATATATGTATATATGTATATATATATATATATATATATATATATATATATATATATATATATATATATATATATATATATATGTATGTATGTATGTATGTATGTATGTATGTATGTATGTATGTATATATATATATATATATATATATATATATATAGATATATATCTATATATATATATATAGATATATAGATATATATATATATATATATATATATATATATATATATATATATATATATATATATATATATATATATATATATATATATATATATATATATATATATATATATATTGTTGCGGATCTCCCGAAGCCGGTTCCACATTATAAAGGGGGGATTAAACCCCCTTTTCCCCTTGGGTCTTCGTGTCCACGAGGCCGAATCACCACTTCCGGAGCAAGCGTGAAAAAGGGTATCGGGTCGACGCTGCACATACCTTTAACCCACGCTGCCACGAAAGCGGGGACCGAACCTCGCACAAGGCACGCTTAATCGAGTACGCCTGAGCGGTCTGCATATCACGTGATTCGTGTCGTTACTTTTATGGAACCCGATTCGAGCGGTTCTAGTCATACCATGCGAGGCCAATCAATGGAAGGGACGGGAACGGTCAAATAAGAGGAATAACACAATTTATTTACAATGTACAATAATCAGGATGAAGGAAAGGGGACACAGAGCAGAAGCTTAAACAATTTAACTTATCCCCAGACACAGGGCCCACTCACACACATGGGGAGAAGGAGAAAATAAGTTCGCGCGCCAAACGCGCCTAGCGTCGTCCACTCCGGGGCAGCTCGCCCGGCGTGGCCCTGTGGCGGTCACGGCATGTATGCAGGAGAAGGCCGGCAGGGAGGAGATCGCGCGTCTGTGGCCCGGAATGGGTCGTCTTCTTGAACGCGCGATTAATACAGTGCAGAGCGCAGGGCATGGGGCACGGGGAAAATTCGTGTACAATTGACGATAATAAGCAATTGTTCAATTCCCTCGTTCTGCAGCTCCACTCACGTTCTCAAGCTCAACTTAACTCCACTGCCTGTGCACACGACTCTGACTCAATCAATGCCTCGACCCGACTCTAACTCCAACTCTGACTCAGGCGAACTCCGAACTCTCAACTGAGGTGGGGGGCTCGGAGCAGGGTTTTATGGCCCAGCCCCTGCCCTACTCGAATGTTCCAAGCCCCACCTCTCGTCGCCGTGGTTAGCCACTCCCCTCGAGCCCTGATTGGCGGCTCGTTGCTTACCGGCCACTCCTCCTGCAGCTCCTCCCTCCAGCCTCGCTAGACTTGTTCAGGCCTGCCACGTGGCATGCTAGCGCCAAAAGACCGCCCTACTCACGGGCCTGCTCAACGCAAAACTAACACAGGAAAGGACTACGCTTACATTCACAAAGAAATAACTCAACTATCGTGAGGCTTCATGTTGTGGTGCGTCTACCTATGAGGGGGATTATCCTTTATTCCAAAACCGTAACAATATATATACAGTCACGTGAAAAAGTAAGTACACCCCATGTAAAGTTTTGATTTTTTCAACATATTTCAACATACCGCTATTTGATCTTCACTTCAACAATATTGATAGATAAAGGTGATATAATATAACAAATATAATGAAGCATTTACATTCTGTAGTCTATTGTATAATTTAAATAAACATAAATGCAAATTTCGCATGTGGAAAAAGTAAGTACACCCTTAGATCTAATAGGTGGTATTGCCCCCTTTGGCAGAAACAACCTCAAGTAGGCGTTTCTTATAACTGTCTACCAGTCTCTGACATCGACTGGGAGAAATTTTTGCCCATTCCTCCATGCAGAATTATTTCAGCTGTGCGATGTTTGAGGGGTTTCTTGCATGCACAGCTCGTTTCAAATCCCCCCACAACATCTCGATGGGATTTAGATCCGGGCTTTGACTTGGCCATTCCAGAACCCTCCATTTCTTTCTTTTCAGCCATTCCTTGGTGGATTTACTGGTATGTTTAGGATCATCGTCATGTTGCAAGGTCCACCTTCCGTTGAGCTACATCTTTCCGACAGATGGCCTCACATTATCCTCAAGCACCCAATGGTACAATGAAGAATTCATAGTGGATTCTATGATGGTGAGCTGCCCAGGCCCTGATGCAGCAAAGCTGCCCCAAACCATAATATTTCCACCACCATGCTTTACAGTTGGTATCAGGTTCTTGTGGTCAAATGCTGTCTTTGGTTTTCCCCAAACATGTCTTCTGGTACTGTGGCCAAATAGCTCTACCTCAAATAGCTCTACCTTTGACTCATCTGTCCAGAGCACATTGTTCCAGAAGTGCTGGTCTTTGCCTCGGTGTTCATTGGCAAACTTTAGTCTTGCCCTGATGTTCTTTCTGAACAGCAAAGGTTTCCTCCTGGCACACCTCCCATGTAGATCAAATTTGCGCAGCCTCGTCCTAATGGTAGATTCATGCACTTTGACATCAACAGTGGCAAGAGCTACCTGTAGGTCCCGTGATGACATTCTGGGGTTCTTAGAGACTTCTTTCAGCATCTTGCGGTCTGCTCTCGGGCTGAACTTGCTGGGGCGGCCTGGCCTGAACTTGCTGGGGCGGCCTGGCCTGAACACGTTGGCAGTTGTTTGGAATCTTCTCCACTTGTAGATGATCTTCCGGACAGTCGAATGATTGATTTCAAATTGTTTGGATATCTTTTTAAATCCCTTCCCAGACTCGTAGGCATCCATAACCTTCTTTCTGAAGGCCTCAGCGATCTCTTTTGATCTAGGCATGGTGACCCCGCACACTTCAACAACAAAGAGCAAACCAAACGAAATGTCTGAGGCTTAAATAAGACAGGTTCCTCCAAGATCCTCTCTGACGACATTCTAATCATTTGCACCTGAGCTGGTGCACCTGATTCTAATTTTAGGTATTTGAAGTAGTGATAAATGTAGGGGTGTATTTACTTTTTCACATGTGTTACGTGTTCCTCCCCGACCTCCTGGTCTCGGTATACCTCCGAACCCCGGGAGGATCCACGGCAGAAAAATATGTTATTCCGTGTTGAAATCAATATGGAAACCACACCAAGAGTTATCCACAAACAAAGAATATATTAAAAAGCACACAGGAATAACGATACATCAATGACAGCAATCAACCACACAATCAATATCTTAAGATGGTACCATCCTCTCTAGTAACCTAACTCAAACTCAATGCGCTCCCAGTGAATGGAACAGAACACTCCTCAATGTCTCTATAACTCGGAGGGGATCCCGGCGAAGAGGCAATGAGGCGCAGAAGGAGGGGTAGGCAAGGCGTGGACCGTCACGTGGTCCAAACCACAGCAAACTGGCGGTGGAAAGAGAAATCTCAAAGACGCGATCCAGACGTGCACATTCACCGTTCAATCCGCGAACCGCAGTGTAATCTTCACACGCCGCTTTAGTGCACACCCATCCCCGGCAGATCACCGGAGGGTGAGACCAGCTGACGCGGCAAAAAACCATGTTCAGTGAACGACGTGCGAGGGTCAAAATGGCGGACGGCTCTTACTCGAGTCGAAGGCTCTAGGCGAGGATTCTCCGGAACCTCACGCCTGTACCTGACTATGCAGGCTTTTTCAATACTCCAGCGATAACACCAATCGCACGAGATTCTTTTCACGGACTCAACGTTCACTCGCGACGTCCGCTCGACCACGCTCGCAACGGAGCTTCAAGACACGTCTTTTCACGGTCTCCTCACACCTTCTTCTTCTTCCCTATAGTCGTCTTCCGGCTTCCTGTCCCTTTTCCATGAGCGCTTTTAACCTTTTAACCACAATAACCATTTCCCTTAATCAACAATAACCACAATACTTAGAACCAACAATAATAATAATAACAACAATAATACTAAGTGCCGAATCCGTAACACATGTGAAATTTGCATTTATGTTTATTTCAATTATACAATGGACTCCAAAATGTAAATGTTTCATGATATTTGTTATATTATATTGTAGCGGTTACCGGAAGCATGGCACAATCACCTTGCACTGGCCGATGACGTAACCGGCGGGCGGTTACTTGCCCGGACTCGCCCAGACATGTCCGGACTTGCCTCGCCCGGGCGGACTCTCGATTTACATACCACGCCCCGTTGAGGCATGGCTGACTTATTTGCATACCACACCCCGCCTGAGAGGCGTGGCTTTTGTGTGGTGAACTTTCGTTATAAATTGCCGCCCGTGTTAACGGGCTATTCAGTGCTTTTGAGTTCTTTCGGTTTGAGCGAAAATAAATAGCTCAGTGAAACTTCGTTCCTGGTGTGGTCCATTTTGTCCGGCTTTATCGTGTGAGCATAGCTCCACAATATCACCTTCATCTATCAATATTGTTGAAATGAAGATCAAATAGCTGTATGTTGAAATATGTTAAAAAAGTCAAAACTTTACATGGGGTGTACTTACTTTTTCACGTGACTGTATATATATATATATACAATATGTAAATATATATTGTTGTGGATCTCTTGCATCGGCCTCTCCCCTTAACAAGGGGGGATTAGTCCCCTTGTCTTTTACTAGCCGACGGGATCCGGGGCTATGACGTCACTTCCGGACAGCGTTGAGTAGGGTCGTAGGACTAATCGCTAATACCTAATTACCAACGCTGCCCAGGAAGCAAGGAAATAAGCCCCGCTCGAATCACGGTTGTAGGTGGAAACGCCGAGCGATAGCGAACCGTGATCCGAGCCGTTAACAATTACTAAACCCGATCCGAGCGGTTCTGATCGTGCCACGCTTACCCAATGGAGGAAAACACTGATACGGTCGAATTTGGGAAGAAACAAGGAATAACAGATGTACAGTCATCCCTCGTTTATCGTGGGGGTTACGTTCCAGAACCCCCCGTGATAGGTGAAAATCCGCGAAGTAGAAACCATATATTAATTTTATTATTTTTATATATTTTTAGCCTTTAAAAACCCTCCCCATACTCTTATAAACCTTTCCCACGCTCTTATAAACCATTTCTACACACTTAAACACACTTTTGAGACCCATCCTTACGTATTAGAAAAATATTTGTATGTGTATATATAGCTGTACAGTATATTTGAAAATACTGTAATAGATACTGGGTAAGTATATCAATAATAGTTTTTACTGTACTGCACAGCAAAGAAGAGCATTACAGCTCTTCTGAAGGCGCCACTTCAGCAGGCGCCTCGTCAGGTGGTGCAGTATCTTCGTCGTCGTCCGGAACTTCTTTTCGTGCTGAAGGCGTAGGCGTGTCTTCTTTCTTTTTTCGGGTGAGAAACATAGTGATGGGCAGTTGCTGGCGCTGCCTTTTCTTCTGGGCGAGGAGGTTTTTATAGACTTCAATGCCTCCGTCGATTACATTTCTGAACTTCAACGAACGAATCATCTGGGGGTCCCATTCTTCAGCCCTTTCCTTAAGTTATTTTGCCATTCTCACTAGGGTTGCGAGGCGTTCCAGTGATAGGCCTTCTTCTTCTTCATCCCCTGGACCCTCTTCTTCCTCTTCTTCTTCCTCACTTGCTGACTTCGTCATCTCCGCCAGGTCTTCGTCCGTTAACGGATCTGAGTGGGTCTCGAGCAGCTCCTCACCGTCATCGGGAGTCATATCGTTGAAGCCATCTCCTCCTAGTAATTTTGCCAGCTTCACTGCCTTATCTACTGCAGAGTGGTGGACTTCGTCAGGAGAGAAACCCTTGTACACGTAATCGTGGACTACTTCTGGCCACAATTTTTTCCAGCAGGCATTCAAAGTTTCTGTCTTCATCTCCTTTATGGCCATCTGAATATTTTGCAGACACGTTGCAATGGTGTACTCACGCCAGTACGCTTTCAGCGAGAAGTTTTCGTCCGAGTCCATAGCCTCGACCAGGTGCTGCAGGGTGTTTCGCGTATAAAGTGCCTTAAATGCGCGAATGACGCCTTGATCCATGGGCTGTATCAGCGATGTGGTGTTTGGTGGTAAGAACTCTATTTGTACGCCATCATACGACAGGTCGAGCGCGTGACCTCCTGCATTATCCATGAGCAACAGCACTTTGAACTCGAGTCCTTTTTCTGCGAGATAAAGCTTGACCTCGGGAATGAAGCACTGGTGGAACCAATCGGATGTGAGGAGTTTCGTAATCCAGGACTTCTGGTTGTGCATCCAATACACTGGCAGCAGGTTCTTATTTTTGTTTTTGAGGACCTTTGGGTTTTTGGACTTATAAATAAGACCAGGCTTTATCATAAAGCCCGCAGCATTCCCACACATTACTAAAGTCACCCGATCTTTGTGGGCCTTAAATCCAGGGGCTCTGGCTTCCTCGATCATGATGAAAGTGCGAGACGGCATCCGTTTCCAAAATAAGGCTGTCTCATCCATATTAAAAACTTGTTCAGGCTTATAACCCCCTTCCTCGATGATCGTCCTGAACGTCTCGTTCACGTATCCCTCGGTGGCGGCTTTATCAGCAGAAGCAGCTTCTTCATGCAGGACCACGCTCTTTAGCTTAAATCGTTTTTGAAATTTTTCAAACCAGCCCTTGCTGGCATTGAATTTGGTTGGTTTGGTGGGAGATGCGGTCGATGGTTCGGATTCGGGGTCGTCGTCGCCAGCGCCTTCAGCAAACTTGGCGTAAAGCTGCCTGGCCTTCTCACGGATAACGTTGGTATCCAGTGGGATATTCTTCTTCCTGCAGTCACTGATCCAAAGGGCCAATGCAGACTCCATCCTTACAATGGCCTTATTGCGTGAAGTTACCACCCTTTTCGCTGTCTGGTTAAAGGACACTGCTGCCGTCGCCCTTATATTATTTTCGTCCTTCTTAATGTACCGGACCGTAGATTCATTGAGCCCATAATGGCGGCCTACAGCCGCAAAGCTTCTCCCTTCCTTTAACATGTCGAGGAGTTTCACCTTCTCTACGATATTAAGCATCTTCCTCTGGCGCTTAGGTTCAGTGCCAGAACCCTTAGAAGACGCAGAACGTTTACCCGTCATCGTAGGGCTTGAAACAACTTCACAATTTTACACAAAATGCACAAAAACACAACACCGCAGGATACTGAACAGCGTGCTCTGATTGGTCGCTTCTCATCCATCTGCCAATAGTGTGCCGCGTACGAAATCATCTGGGCAAACTAGCGCAAGCAACCCAAGCTTGGTTTTCCATACGCGCGATTCTTTGTCTACTCATTTATAATGCGTATTTTATTTCGATTTACTGTAATATTCTTTTAATATAGGTTTTAATTAATGTGTTATATTTTTATTTGTATTATTATTAATTTTTTAGGCTAGAAAATGCTTATTTTACCGCAAAAATAATTAAAATCTAAAAAAATAAAAATACCTATAGGCCGCAGAATCCTGCGATATAATGAAAAATCCGATATATAATTTTACATATACTAGTGTTACATATTTATGTGAATGTATGTGAATTACCATTCAGGTCTTTGCTTATCCATGTGTAATAGATTAAGGGTTGTTGTGGTTGGAGGGTCAGGAGCCCTTCTGAAAAGTGTCCGGAAACGGAAGTGACCGGAAACGGAAGAGGAAAAGACACGAGGAAGAAAAGCAACGAGTATTCTTCTTCCTCGCCCCGCTCCGACGAAAGGTGGGATCGACCTTGCGCCGCGTGGAAAAGCGGCGTTCCGAAGCCCGTCTGGCGAGAGGAGTTACCGGGACGTGTACCTACCCGGTGGAGACGTCAAGTTGACGTGGGGCCGTGCATCGACCCCGCGTCTGGCACCGTTCGCGGCACCGTCTAAACAGACGCGTACGGGTCGCACGTTGGGGCCTAATACGCCTTGCAAGCGGCGTGGGGCTTTTGGCTTGCTTTACCGTACCCGCTTCGCGTGGCCACGAGGGGCTGCAGCCGCGGTGCCTGGTACGATACCTGCCCGGTGGAAACACGTCCACCCGGGGTTCGTTCAACCGCCCGAGTGCGGCGACGCCGACCAGCATCTTGGTCAGGAGGGGCCCAGAGACATTGTGAGGGGCAGAGACCAAAAGGGGGTCGTGAGTACAGAAGGGGACACACATATATAAGATGGCCATCTTAATCATATAGGGAATTGATTGTGGATTGGGAATTGTTGATGGTTGTTTGTTGTTGATTGCTCGGGGAATATCCGTGATTGTATCATTGAAATTGTATGATATCCTTACCCTGGAAATATATCATTGAACATCAGTTTCTCTTGGGTGGAATTCATAGGGATTGCGTTGCGAAAGCGCATATATAATACTACTGTCTGGCGAAGGTCCTCTCACGGTCCGGGGGTCACCGAGACCAGGTAGTCACCGAGGGGACCACGTAACAGAATTGGGGGCTCGTCCAAATTACGATTTGCGGATTCGCAATTGGGTCTACGTCCGGGATCTAAAAGTGTATTTGTATAAAATAATAAAATAATATTTTTATTAATTAAAATTTATTAATTAAGTATTAATTGGTAAATTTTTGGGGAAATTGGGGTAAAGTCTTGGGTGAAGGTTAACAGGTGTTAACGATAGTCACCATGGCGTTTGTGGCACAGAACTTTGCGGTAACACCGAGTGAGGCACAGTTCCGAGCGTTACTAAAGTCGGACCTCTTGAAATTGGCCAAACATTTTAACTTGGAGGTCCGAACTAATTTGAGGAAGGCAGAGTTGCAGGCCACGGTGATACAATCTATGGTGGGATTAGGAACATGGGACGAGTTAGCCTGGGAGTGGCTACCCGAAGAACCAGAAGACGTTGAGCTCCGGAAACTGGAGTTGCAATTACGGAGCCAGGAACGGATCAAAGAAGAAGAAAGGAAAGCAGAAAAGGAAAGAGCAGAAGAAGAAAGGAAAGCAGAAAAGGAAAGATCAGAAGAGGAAAGGAAAGCAGAAGAAAGGAGAGAAGAGAAACAAGCAGAGGAAAGGAGAGTGGAACGAGAACTCCAGGAAAGGTTAAAAGAAGAAGAAAGGAAAGCAGAAGCGAGGAGAGAAGAGAAACAAGCAGAGGAAAGGAGAGTGGAACGAGAACTCCAGGAAAGGTTAGAAGGGAGAAAAGCAGAGGAGAGGAGAGCTGCAAGGGACCTCGAAGCAGAGGAGAGGAAAGCGGAAAGGGAATTAAAGGAACGTGACATGGAGCTTCAGCAAGAAATCAAATTCAAGGAGCTGGAGTTAATGAGAGAACGGGGAGAGGCACCACCCTTGCTGACGGGGTCGACACCTAACCAGAAAACCTGGGATGTGGGCAGACATGTGAGGCTGGTTCCACCGTTCAGTGAAAAGGAAGCCGCGAATTTTTTTCCACACTTTGAGAAAGTGGCTCGACAATTAAACTGGTCGGAGGAGGCCTGGACCATACTCGTGCAAAGTGTGCTGGTGGGGAAAGCTCAGGAAATTTATTCGGCGCTACCAATGGACCAATGTGCAGATTATGAGGTACTGAAGAAGCACATCCTCAAAGCCTATGAGTTGGTTCCGGAAGCTTACAGGCAAAAATTCAGGAATGCCAGGAAGAGGGAGAGTGAGACCCATGTGGAGTTTGCCAGAGTGAAAGAAAACATGTTTGATCGGTGGTGTGAGTCAAAAGGAGTCGGGAAAGACTTCGAAACATTGCGGGACTTGATCCTGGTGGAGGAATTCCAGCAGTGTGTCCACGAGGACATCAAAGTGTACCTGCAGGAAAAGAAAGTACCAAAGTTGTGGGACGCAGCCACCATGGCAGATGATTATGCCTTAACCCACCGAATAGGGGTCCACGAACTTAACTCCTCGCCTAGATCTCCGCAGGGGAGGTGGGGAACAGCAGGTGCGGAGAGCGACCATACATGGCGGTGGCCTCGGGAGGATTATGGGGACAACGCGGATACCCCACCTGTTCGAAATCAGAGGGATGCGGGCCCAAGACAAACTTATAGTTCGGGGGGCCCGAGGCAGACCACGAGTTTTGCCTCCGGGCCTACTTGCGCTTTTTGCAAGAAACCTGGACACTTGATGTCCAGTTGTTACCGCATGAAAAGGGAAGACCCAGAGCGGAGTCCGACTATTACGACTCCAAATGCAATGGCCATTGTGAGAAATCGCCATCAAAAGGGTTACCAACCATTTATTTCAGAGGGGTTTGTGTCACGGGATGGAGCCTCGACTAACCGGAGACCGGTTAGGATATTGAGGGACACAGGGGCACATCAATCTTTAATGCTTGAAGGCATTTTGCCATGGTCCGAGGAGACGGCAACGGGGGATAGTGTTCGTTTACAGGGGATCGGGGGCGGTGTTAGTGCTCCCCTTCATGTCATCCATTTGGAGTCCGATTTGGTGTCAGGACCGGTCACCGTCGGTTTACAAGCCACGCTTCCTGTAGAGGGTGTATCTGTGGTTATCGGGAATGATTTGGCCGGGGGTCAAGTTTATGGTAACCTGAGGGTTGGTAAAGAGCCCAGCAGGGAATATAACACCACACCAGCTCGGGATGGCGACAAAAGTGCCAAGTTATTTGTAGGGGGACTGAACTTCAAAACAGAGGAAGAAGTTCTGACCTCTGTTTTCAACAGATATGGGCCGCTGGTGGAAGTGCGGTTGGTAAGAGACTGGGAAACGCAACAGTCAAGAGGGTTCGGCTTTGTCACGTTTGCCAGCACAAAAGACGCCAGAGAGGCAGAGAAGAATTGGAATGGCAAGGATTTGGAGGGTCGGACCATAACAGTAGGGAAGGCATTTCGTAGGCGTCGAGAGGTCTACAGGAGAGGACAACTGGGCGGTAGTTTTGGTGGTGGCCGCAATCAATATTATTATGGAGGCTCCCTGAGTTACGGCCGCTCCCGAAGGAAGGATTGGCAAAGTAGTGGCCGAGAAGGAGACCGCTATTCATGGGACTACAGGGACAAGTGGTCCCACCCTAATTATTAGGGAAGTTCTGAGAAGTTGAAGCACTGAATGCGGCGGAGCCGCCGAGCCAAGATTCCTACACGGATTAACCGTGAACGCCGTTCCTAAAGGCGTCCAGGTAGTGAACTTTCATGCACGGACTAACCGTGAACTCCACGTTCCTAAAGGCATCCATGTAGTGAATACTCGGCTTGGCCTCCCGGAAAAAGTGCTATCGAGTTGCTTAACTTTGGATCTTTGATCAACCCCTTAACCTTCATTCACAAGAAACTGACGGTCAAAGTCAGAGGGTCATGAGATGGAGTTTGATTTGGCAGGGACAATGTCGTTGCTGGTGCTTAGTCCAGAGGGAGTAATCTGGAGGGGGGTGGTGAAATTTTGGTTGCTTTATTTTTAAGTGATAACTGTGCCCGGGGGGAACTGATAATGTGGGGGGGTTGAGTTATCTGGTTTGTTTCTCCAAATTGGCCGGCAAAGAAAGTTTTCGCTGGGTTCAAACTTTCTTTCTTGAAGGGGGGGAGTGTTACATATTTATGTGAATGTATGTGAATTACCATTCAGGTCTTTGCTTATCCATGTGTAATAGATTAAGGGTTGTTGTGGTTGGAGGGTCAGGAGCCCTTCTGAAAAGTGTCCGGAAACGGAAGTGACCGGAAACGGAAGAGGAAAAGACACGAGGAAGAAAAGCGACGAGTATTCTTCTTCCTCGCCCCGCTCCGACGAAAGGTGGGATCGACCTTGCGCCGCGTGGAAAAGCGGCGTTCCGAAGCCCGTCTGGCGAGAGGAGTTACCGGGACGTGTACCTACCCGGTGGAGACGTCAAGTTGACGTGGGGCCGTGCATCGACCCCGCGTCTGGCACCGTTCGCGGCACCGTCTAAACAGACGCGTACGGGTCGCACGTTGGGGCCTAACACGCCTTGCAAGCGGCGTGGGGCTTTTGGCTTGCTTTACCGTACCCGCTTCGCGTGGCCACGAGGGGCTGCAGCCGCGGTGCCTGGTACGATACCTGCCCGGTGGAAACACGTCCACCCGGGGTTCGTTCAACCGCCCGAGTGCGGCGACGCCGACCAGCATCTTGGTCAGGAGGGGCCCAGAGACATTGTGAGGGGCAGAGACCAAAAGGGGGTCGTGAGTACAGAAGGGGACACACATATATAAGATGGCCATCTTAATCATATAGGGAATTGATTGTGGATTGGGAATTGTTGATGGTTGTTTGTTGTTGATTGCTCGGGGAATATCCGTGATTGTATCATTGAAATTGTATGATATCCTTACCCTGGAAATATATCATTGAACATCAGTTTCTCTTGGGTGGAATTCATAGGGATTGCGTTGCGAAAGCGCATATATAATACTACTGTCTGGCGAAGGTCCTCTCACGGTCTGGGGGTCACCGAGACCAGGTAGTCACCGAGGGGACCACGTAACACTAGCGAGAAAAACCCGCGATGTACCGAAGCCGCGAAAAGTGAAGCGCGATATAGCGAGGGATGACAGTATTTGCAATTTGTACAGGAAGGAGAAGAACACCACACAGTGCAGCCTTATTACAGTCTTAACTTATCCCAGGACACGGGCCCGTTTCACACTCAGACACACTCACACGGGGATGTAGATGGTCAGGTTGATGGTCCAGGGATGATGGCATTCAGGCAGTTCGCTCCGGTCCCCGACTCGTACCGCGAAGAAGATGGTCAGGGCGGCAGAAGCTCCCCGCGGGTCGTTGGTGCGGATCGGACAATTACGGGGTTAAAGGCGGGGTGAAAGGTAGGGCTGGCTGGGCGGTTACTTGCGACCACGGTCGCGTACGTAATAGATGAACCGGGCTTGGCGGTTATCCTTGCGGTCACGGCCGCGTACGTAATAGAAGAGCCGGCGCTATATGCGCTCCCAATACAGTTCGATGGCAAAGCGCCTCTCCCGCAGAAGTCCTTTTAGCACCGTCCTCATACAAAGCGCGTATCCTCTGCAAGTTCTCTTTCAACGAATCCTTTATCATGCGCAAGCCCAAACATGCGAGTCCTCGACAGTCCTGTCACAAAGCCCTCTCCCAACGAGTCCTCTTTAAGGGCTTTGTGCGCGTGCTTATATAGCCTTTTCAGCGAACCTTCCAGCACTTGCCAGATGCGCCCTCTCAAGCCATGCCCACCGAGCCCTGGTTGGTTGTTGCCCTTACCGTCACCGCCTTCTGACGTGCTGCTTGATGCGGCCACACCTCGTCCTCGCGCTCCTCCCTCTTTCCAAGCCTACCTCGTGGCATTTGACTGGCTTCGAGCGAAACCAAGGGCAGCGAACGCTGCTGGCAGCCAAAGCATAACAAACTGCCGCGGGTAGCCCAAAGCGTAACAAATTGAGGGATGCCAAATGGAGCGCGGGATCGATTATGCCCATGATGGAGATTGGAGGGTGGCCGCAAAATGAAAAGGACCTAAGCTTATTATTTCTTCACACAACGCAGGTATCACTAGTGGAAATGGCCTTATCCTCACACATACTGTGACATAACTAATGTTCTAAGGGGCCTACGTGTTGCTTGTGGACTAACTATGGGGGCAAACCTTTAACCTTTAATGATGTTCTATTTACACTCTCAAAACCGTAACAATATATATATATATATATATATATATATATATATATATATATATATTGTTACGGTTTTTAGAACCTTCACCAGTAAATTTTAGTAAATGTTTCCCTTATAAATGATCCCCGGTAAATATCCCCATCAATTGGCTTTGTTAAAGATCGCACCCTAGTTAGTCCATGTACAACACGTAGCGAACCATAGGACCTCTCTGTAGTTATTTCATTATTGTGTGTTTCAGTTAAGGATCTGTTCCCAATAGTTGAATCTGCATTGCATTAATCAAATAAGATAGGCCCCATTCCGTCCATTTTGCGCTCTCCCTCTCCAAATTGTGGTACTTCGTTTGCCAGCAGTGTTCGCCGCCGTTGCATTGGGCGGTTTGCTGGCACCACGCCGCCATAAGCCATGCGGTTAAGCCGAGGAAGAAGGGGGCGGAGCCACCAGAACAAGGTGTGGCACGTCGACTCGTCAGCAGAGGTGGAGTCAGCAAGCCCTTACCGATCAACCAGCGCTGAGGTGAGCCAACCGGTCGGCATGTCATCAGAGCCGGCGGCTTGATTTCAACACGGACAATAAAAGCGGCTGTGAGGGACTGCTTAGATGAGTTGAGGGAGAAGACGTGATCCGGAGATGAGTGAGGGAGTTGAGGGAGAAGACGTGATCCGGCAGATGAGTGAGGTACCCGACGAGGATACGGAGCATTGTAAGGAGGAGAGTGGGTCTGTTTGATGGCGACAATCCCGCGCTTTATTCGCATTGTCCGACCGTGTGAGATACAAGACCAGAAGCTGCCGCTGGCTGTTCACTTCCAGCCCGGAGCGTGGACCTGGAGCGGACCTCAATGCTGTGCCTCTGCCCGGACCTTCCAGCCCTGCTGTCCCACCTGGACCTTCTGCCTCTTCCAGTCATTCCTGCCTATTCCCCTTTCGTGTAAGTCTGTGTGTTCTGTCCTGGGCATTGATAATTAAGACTGTTTTTAAGGTTGCCCTGTGTATCTTCTTCTTCTTCTCCTTGTAAATGCCCTTCTTTCGTTTCCTCTTTTAGTATAGAAATAAACCTGTGTTCTTCCTTTACCCTTTTTGGTTCTTTGGCTTCCTCTCATCCGGTCGCTTTAGTCTTTTCCCCATTGGTACCTGTGGCACAATTTGGCCAACGCTCAGAATCGGGTTAGTCGATTGCTAACGGCTCGAATCGCGGATTGCTAAACCGCTCGGCAAATACCATCTTGTCCGTGGTTCGAGCGGTACTTGTCTCCCTGCTTTGCGGAGGGATTGGTAAAGGTATTCGGGAGAACACCTTGACCAATAACCCTGACCAATCTCACCCCGCAAAGGAGCGTTATAAGTAGCAGGACTAGAGACGGCCAGCTTAACAGGCAAAGGGGATTAACCCCCCCTTGCTAAGGGGAGTGCCGTCTCTGAGATCCGTAACAATATATATATATATATATATATATATATATATATATATATATATATATATATATATATATATATATATATATATATATATATATATATATATATATAAACACGTATATATATATATAAACACGTATATATATATATATATATAAACACGTATATATATATATAAACACGTATATATATATATATATAAACACGTATATATATATATAAACACGTATATATATAGAAACACGTAAACACGTACCGGACTCCTGCAGACCGGACAGCGGACGGGTTCCAACCACGATCCAGTTCGCCAGTACGTCACCAGACATGCACCTGCGGGTAAACACAGCCATGTACTTACACCTCCACCTGTGATCATCCTTCCTCTTGTTTTATCATTTCATCGCACTCACATTATTATCCTCTTTAATTTCCCATAAAACCCGACTCCTCCTCTTCCTCTTCCTCCTTCATAGCCTCCTCTATTTCCATGATGTTTATACAGCATCGTCCTTTCAAAGTAATGATGGACGATGTCCTGGCCCTTCCTACCACCCAGTTACCACAAAAGATGTGTCCACAACTCGTCTCGACCGGACCCGTTGGATCCTGAAGACAAATCGGACAAGTGTCGGTACATCTTCCTCGCATTCTATCTCGATGCGATCCTTCCCCTTCACCCGGTTCTTCTGGCTCTCCATCATGATGCCTTTCCTGTTCCTGAAAGAAAAAAGGGAAAATAATAAAGAGAAACAGCAGTTTTATTTTTAAAAAACAATACTGGAATGAAATAGCAAACAAAGAAGATTCCAGAGGAAGATTTCAATTCATTTGTACGTTAATCTTCTACTCCATTTTTTAAGCTCTTCCAAAAGAGCACAGACACTAAATAAGGAAACACAGGAAACGGAATTTAGAATAAAAAACAATAGGACAAGCAACGAATACAAAATGCAAACAAAACGTATTTTCTCACTCAGGAGTCAAGCAGATCTTGTAAAGACCCTTTCTGCACCACAATGAAACCGTCATGTCACACCAAGTGCAGCTGTACATGTCCGGAGTACTCTGATGTCAGAGTTTATAAGTTATCACATAAAAACATGGAGATATCTCCTTTGGTAACGAGTTATCAAGCGTGACACATTGCAAATCGAGGCCTTTCATAAGAACATCTAATGTAGGAAAGTATCCAAAATAAGGGGAGGCTACTTATTCAATCTCCTATACTGCTTACACTGCCTTTTTGATTTTGCATTGTAATAACCCTCTGTGTGTAATGGTGTCCTTTACACCTGTACCTTAAACTATCACTGTAAACAAAACTGGGGCCATAATATCACTAGCGTAACAATTTCCTCACAGCTACATTCATCGGGATACAAGCTCAAGCCCGACAATGCGAGTCCGCTCATCCCTCATCCGCTCCCTTTGTCCAAATACTTCTCTATTTAAAATTTCTCCAAATTTCTCCAAGCCTTCCCACCACAATTACCATTCAGAAATCTTGCCATGGGTGAGGGCCAAACTGGCATCACGAGTCGCCTACCCCGTGAACTGCGGCATTAAACGCTTCACGGGTTCGGTAGAAAAAAAGGAAACGCAGAAGATCTTGTGTACAACTTTTAATGCAACGTGAATCAAACAGGTAACAAAGACTTTTCAATATGGACCCAAGGGACCTCTAGAGCATCTGTGAGAAGCAAATCTGGATGAGTTTCCACAATACAGGAAGTCGTACTTTCTACCAAACATGATTACATCATGAACAAAACATACAGCAGACATGGGTTCTCTCTTTCTCTCTCTCTCACCCGGTTATTCCGAATCTCCTCTCTTAGCCTCTCAATCCCTTGCCTGGACCCTGGGTGGATGGAAGGAGGCAGCCTCCGCCTAGGGTGGGGAATACACATTGCATAATCTGAACATAGGTTGATAAAAAAAGTCCATAAAAAACATACTTTATGATTAAACCAAAACAGTGATATAAAATAATGAAAAAATAATTATATCGGTACATAATTAGTTCAGTTTGAAAACAAATGGAGATAGAACGGCCCTTGGTAGAGAGCATACCTCTGCCAGGTGAACAGTTTACGTTTTGTATCCACCGATAGGCCAGATCTGGATCCGGACCTGAACTAAAATCAAATTGGCTTGTTCTTGTCACCTACCCAACTCATCCACCAAGTTTTGTCATAAGACATCCATAACCTTTTGAAATATCGTGCTATATATTGTTTGTGGCCCCATCTCTCAATGGTGAAGAATCACTTCAGTCATCATTCGAAGCTTTTCCATGCCAGGATTCCAAAATTAATCTGCGGAGTTGGTTTTGTGTGAAATCCAGAATCTGTGTTGCTTCTGTTACGGATTCGGCCCTAATTAATTGTTGGTATTATTATTATTGTTGGTTCTCAGTCAGGGTTATTGTGGTTAAAAGGTTTAAAAGCGCTCATGACAAAAATGATGCCGGAAATCGTATAGGGCACCGGAAGAGGTGGAGCGAGGAAGAAGAGCGCGTGAGGCAGAGGTGAAGCGAGGCGTTTTGTAACAGCTCCGCACCCAGCGTGGTCGAGCATCCATGGAGAAGGAACTTTGAGGCCTGTAAAGGAATCTCGTGCGATCGTTGATATCGCTGGTGTCGTGGAAAAGCCTGCGAGGCCAGGTACAGGTGGGAGATTCCGGAGAATCTTCGCCTAGAGGTTGCGGCCCGAGGAAGAACCGACCGCCATTTTGGGGACCTCGCGCGTCGTTCGCAGACCCTTGGTTAACCGCATCCGCGGGTCCCGCCCTCCGGTGGTTTGCCGAGGATGTGTGTGCGCGACAGCGGCCTTTGAAGAATACGGTGCAGTTCGCGACTGCCCGGTGTATGTGCACGTTTGGATAGCGTCTTTGGGATTCCTCTTTCCACCGCCAATTGGGGTTGGCTGGGACCACGTGACGGTCCCCGCCTTACCTACAGCTCCTTACCTGCCTCATCGCCATCGCCTCTTCGCCGGGAGCACCATTGTGGTCTAGAGACATTGAGAAGGACTCTGTTTCAGTCCCTGGGGGTGCCGTGAGTTTAAGCAAGGTTACCTTCTTAAGATTGGATTGTAGGGTTGATTGCCCCCATTGTTGTATGGTTCTTTTTTGTGTGCTTTTAATATATTGTTTGTTCATCACCCTTGGTGTGGTTTCATTATTGATTAATTTCAACCAAGGATAACACATCTTTCTGCCGGGGACCCTCTCAGGGTTCGGAGGTTTACCGAGACCAGGGGTTAGGGGAGGACCCCGTAACAGAAATTGGGGGCTCGTCCAATTGATACTCGTGGGCTCGAAATTGGGTCTGCGTCCGGGATCTAAAATTCCCAAAATTTAGTCCGGGAAAGAATTCCCTAACATTCCCAGAATTCCCAAATTTGGAACTTGTTCCAACATTCCCAATTTTTTCCCCAAAAAAAACAAAAAAATTTTTTGTTTGTTTTTTTTAACATTTCTTGTGTGAAGGTTAACAGGTGTTAACAATAGTCACCATGGAGTTTGACGCAGAGAAGTTTGCAGTGACCCCTAGTGAAGCACAGTTCAGAGCGTTAGTAAAATCGGACCTCTGGAAATTGGCCAAACATTTTAGCTTGGAGGTCCGAACTCATATGAAGAAGGCAGAGATGCAGACAGTGGTGATACAATCTATGGTGGGATTAGGAACATGGGAAGAGGTAGCCTGGGATTGGTTACCAGAGGAGCAAGAAAATGTGGAGTTCCGGAAACTGGAGATGCAATTACAGAGCCAGGAAAGGGAAAAAGCAGAGGAAAGGAAAGCAGAAAAGGAAAGAGCAGAACAGGAAAGAGAACTCCAGGAGAGGTTAAAAGCAGAGGAAAGGAAAGCAGAAGAGAGAAGAGAAGAGAAACAAGCAGAGGAAAGGAGAGTGGAACGAGAACTCCAGGAAAGGTTAAAAGCAGAGGAAAGGAAAGCAGAAGAGAGAAGAGCAGAGAAACAAGCAGAGGAAAGGAGAGTGGAACGAGAACTCCAGGAAAGGTTAAAAGCAGAGGAAAGGAAAGCAGATGAGAGAAGAGAAGAGAAGAAAGCAGAGGAAAGGAGAGTTGAAAGAACTCCAGGAAAGGTTAGAGGAGAAATAAACAGAGGAGAGAAAAGCCGAAAGGGAGTTAAAGGACCGTGAAATGGCACTTCAGCAGGAAATTAGACTCAAGGAGCTGGATGTAATGAAAGAACGGGGAGAGGTACCATCCATGCCGACTGGTTCGACACCTAGTCAAAACACCTGGGATGTTGGCAGACATGTGAGGCTGGTTCCACCCTTCAATGAAAAGGAGGCAGGCAAGTTTTTTTACACACTTTGAGAAAGTGGCTCGACTGTTAAACTGGCCTGAGGAGTACTGGTCCATACCAGTGCAAAGTGTTCTGGTGGGTAAAGCTCAAGATATTTATTCGGCTTTACCGATTGACCAATGTGCAGATTATGAGGTATTGAAGAAACACATTCTCAAAGACTATGAATTGGTCCCGGAAGCTTACCGGCAAAAATTCCGGAATGCCAGGAGGAGGGAGAGTGAGACCCATGTGGAGTTTGCCAGATTGAAAGAAACCATGTTTGATCGGTGGTGTGATTCAAAAGGAGTTGGAAAAGACTTCGAATTATTGCGACAATTGATCCTGGTGGAGGAATTCCAACAGTGTGTCCACGAAGACATTAAAGTTCATCTGGAGGAAAGGAAAGTACCAAAGCTGTATGAGGCAGCAACCATGGCAGATGACTATGCCTTAACACACAGGATGGGGTTCCACAAACCGAACTTCTCGCCCAGACCTAGCCAGGGGAGCTATGGTACATCAGGGGCGGAGAATGAAAATCCATGGGGGCGGCCTCGAGATGAAAATGAGGACCACTCTGACACCACGACTTCTAGAAATCAGAAGACTGCGGTTCCAAGACAGACCTATCGTCCGGGGGGCTCGAGGCAGACCGCCGACCCCATGCCTTGGCAGACCACGAGGTTCTCCTCCGGGCCTACTTGCACTTTTTGCCATAAACCTGGACACTTGATGTCCAACTGTTATGCTCTGGGAAAGGAAAATCAGGAGCGGAGTTCGACTAGTACGACTCCAAATGCAATGGCCATGGTGAGAAATCGCCCTCAAAAGGGTTAACAACCATTTATTTTCGAGGGGTTTGTGTCACTGGATGGAGCCTCGACTAAACAGAGACCTGTTAGGATATTGAGGGACACAGGAGCACATCAATCTTTAATGCTTGAAGGCATCTTGCCATTGTCCGAGGAGACGGCAACTGGGGATAGTGTTCGTGTACAGGGGATTGGTGGCTGTGTTAGTGCTCCACTTCATGTCATCCATTTGGAGTCCGATTTGGTGTCAGGACCGGTCACCGTCGGTTTACAAGCCACTCTTCCTGTAGAAGGAGTATCTTTTGTTATCGGGAATGATTTGGCCGGTGGCCAAGTTTCTGGGAACCCGATGTTTGCTGAAAAGCCTAGTAGGAAGCGCCCTGAAGAGAAGAGGAAATACCCTGAAACTAAGTGTCGGCACACGCACGTCAGGGATGGAGGCAATATTGGCAAGCTCTTTGTAGGGGGACTGAACTTCAAAACAAAGGAAGAGGTTCTGGAGTCTGCCTTCAGCAAATATGCACTGCTTTTGGAAGTGCTGCTGATAAAAGACGGAGACACAAAAGTCAAGAAGGTTTGGCTTTGTCACGTTTGAAAACTCAAAGGACGCCAGAGTTGCAGAAAAGGATCTGAATAGCAAGGAGTTGGATGGTCGGACCATCACAGTAGCGAAGGCATTTCCTAGGGGTCGAGGGGGCTACAGAGGAGGACCACGGAGTAGTAGTGGTGGTGGCCGCAATCGATATTATTATGGAGGCTTCCAGAGTTATGGCAGCTCCCGAAGGAAGGATAATCAGAGCAGTGGCCGAGAAGGAGACAGCCATTCAGGTGACTACAGTGACAAGTGGTCCAACCGTGATTGTTAGGAAAGTTAGAAAGAGTGGAAGCACTGAATGCTGCGGAGCAGCCGAGCCAAGATTCCTACATGGATTAACCGTGAACGCCACGTTCCTAAAGGCGTCCATGCAGTGAACTTTCCTACACGGATTAACCGTGAACTCCACGTTCCTAAAGGCGTCCAGGTAGTGAATATGTCCAGGCCTCACCACCCAACCACCATGGAACCTGGCCCTCAGCTCGGCCTCCCCGAAAAAGTGCTATCGATTTGCTTGACTTGGGATTTTTGATCAACCCCTTAACCTTCATTCAAAAGAAACTAAAAGTAAAAATCAGAGGTTGATGAGATGGAGTTTGGCTTTGCAGGGGTAACTTGGAAATTGAACATGTAAAGGGCAGGGACAATGTCGTTGCTGATGCTTTGTCCAGAGTGAATTAACTTTGGAAATCTCTGTAAGTTGTTCGAAGTTTTGTTGCTTTATTTTTGGGGAAACATTGATTACTTGTGTTGGTTTCAAGAATTTGCCTACAAAGAAAGTTTTTGTTGTGTTCAAATTTTCTTTCTTGAGGGGGGGGAAGTGTTATAGATTTGGCCCTAATTATTGTTGGTATTATTATTATTGTTGGTTCTCAGTAAGGGTTATTGTGGTTAAAAGGTTTAAAAGCGCTCATGACAAAAATGATGCCGGAAATCTGATAGGGCACAGGAAGAGGTGGAGAGAGGAAGAAGAGCGCGTGGGGCAGAGGTGAAACGAGGCGTTTTGTAACAGCTCTGCATTGTTGTATGGTTCTCCGATTGTTGTATGGTTCTCCGATTGCCCCCATTGTTGTATGGTTCTTTTTTGTGTGCTTTTAATATATTGTTTGTTCATCACCCTTGGTGTGGTTTCATTATTGATTAATTTCAACCAAGGATAACACATCTTTCTGCCGGGGACCCTCTCGGGGTTCGGAGGTTTACGGAGACCAGGGGATAGGGGAGGACCCCCCCATTGTTGTATGGTTCTTTTTTGTGTGCTTTTAATATATTGTTTGTTCATCACCCTTGGTGTGGTTTCATTATTGATTAATTTCAACCAAGGATAACACCTACAGGAATACCTTTGGCTACGGCTTCCCCTTCGCTCCCACCTTTTGTTCATATGTGTGTTGTACCGTCCACCAAACAGTGATGACTCCATCTACATCTCGCTGTCTGATAATATGGACCAACTTCTATCTACCCATCCCAACTCTCTCTTCCTCATATGTGGTGATTTCAATTGTCACCATCCCAGTTGGCTGGGTGTGGGTACCTCTCTCACCAGCCATGGCTCTTCAGCAAAGGACTTCTGCGACTCACTGGGACTGACACAATCTGTCAATTTCCCGACCCGGATCTCAGTCAACGGAGCATCTTCTCTTCTGGATTTGGTTATGACTAACTTCCCTGAAAATGTCTGCTGCTCTTCTTCTGCTCCAATCGGCTCATCTGATCATGTGCTTGTCAAAGTGGACATCTCTCTGACCATTCTCAGAGAGCCTCCTCAGCGTCGACGAGTCTGGCATTTCACTCAGGCCAACTGGCACAGTCTTCAAGCAGCCATCAATCATCTGGACTGGTCTCCCATCTCTACCGCCTCTGACATCAACTCATCCTGGGAATTCTTTCAAAGTAAATTGCTCTCTCTCATGCACAGATTTATCCCATCTCGTCTTCAGTTGTCATACCCTTCCTCCCATCCATGGTACACGGAATCTTGTGGTGAGGCTGTTGCCCTGAAACAACTTGCTTTCGTCTCCTGGAAAGCAAATCCAACGGAGGGAAATCTCATTTCCTTCCACAAAGCCCGAAACAAGTGTGTGTCCACCCTCAGGAGAGCCAGGAAACAATATCTCACCGTTCTCAAGACCGAACTCTCTTATCTGTCTCCCTCTTCCAAATCCTGGTGGCGTCTGGTCAAATCTGTTTCTGGTGTTTGTTCCCCCTCCATCCCCTCCCTCACCTCAAACGGCTTAACGGCTGACTCCGCACGTGAAAAAGCTGAATGCCTCAACTCTGTGTTTGCCTCTAAATCTTGTGTCCCAAACCCATCCCTCTCTGTACCCACCGTACCCAGTCGTACCCAGCTGCTCCTGGACTCTGTGTCCTTTCCTCCTGACAAGATGGAAAAGTTTCTGTCAACCCTCGACTCTGATTCTGCAACTGGTCCTGACGGCATCAGCCCACGGGTCCTAAAATCATGTTCTTTCGCTCTTTCACTCCCTCTTTCTGTTCTCTTCACCCTCTCTTTTGCTCAAGGTCATCTGCCATCTGCTTGGAAATCAGCCAACATCACCGCTTTGCACAAAAAAGGTGCAAAAACAGATCCTAGCAACTACAGACCAATCAGCCTTCTCCCAATTATCAGCAAACTCATGGAATCCATCATTGCTTCAGATATGAAATCTTTCCTCTTCTCCAATGGCTTGATCTCTGATCATCAATTTGGTTTCAGACCTGGTCACTCTACTCTGGACATGCTGCTTCTGCTTTCTCAACAATGGATGGAGGTCCTCAACACCAAACAGGAAATTAGAGCTGTCTCCCTTGACATTTCACGTGCCTTCGATACGGTCTGGCACCCCGCTCTGCTCACCAAACTCTCCTCCTTTGGTATCCATGGAAATCTCCACGCATGGCTGGCGGACTTCCTCTCTGGTCGTAGTCAACGTGTGGCCCTGAATGGGTTTCTCTCATCTCCTCTTCCTGTTCAGGCTGGAGTTCCCCAAGGTAGTGTTCTGGGCCCTGTGCTTTTTCTGGTCTTCATCAATGATCTCTCTGACTCTCTTGAAAATCCTCTCTATCTCTTTGCTGACGACTCTACTCTCTGTCGCTCCATTCCTCATCCCTCAGATCGGCAGTCTGCAGCCTCCTCACTCTCTGCAGACCTGGACAAAATCACAGACTGGGCAAACAAATGGAACATGTCTTTCAATCCTGATAAATCTCACTCTTACGATGTCTCTCCGAAAAGACCGACTGGAAAACCCTCCCATCCACTTTCTGAATAATCCTCTCCAAGAAGTTCTGTCACTCAAGCTTTTGGGTCTCACTATTTGCCATGATCTTTCCTGGGAAAACCACATTTCAAATCTGGCCTCCAAAGCCAGTCGCCGACTGGGCATCCTCCGTCGTGCGAAGTCCTTCCTTGGCACACCTGAGCTCCTCACCACATACAAGGCTTTCATCCGCAGCTCTATGGAATACTGCTCTCCCCTCTGGTCTGGTGCTCCTGCCTCACACCTAGCTCGTCTTCACGCTGTTGAAACCAAAGCGTTCAGAATCATTGGAATCTCCCGTGATGAAGCTAACTCCAAGGGCCTTTCACTCACTCACCGCAGGCAGGTTGGTGGTCTTTCCATCTTCTACTGACTCCTCTCTGGCCTTGCCCCCCCCCCCCAGCTCTCTCTGGGCTCTGTCCCCCAAATATTCCTACAGGTAGCACAAGATCTGCCTGCAACCCTCTTATGGTTAAACTGCCAAAATCAAGACTTTCTGCTCACCTTCACTCCTTCATTCCTTCATTCCTCTTTTCTCCCGCCTCTGGAACAAACTCCCTCACTCTCTTCAATCCCACTCCACCCTCCAGGTCTTTAAAACAGCTGTTCACCACCATCTCTTATCCTCCCCCATCCAAAACCTTGATCTTTTCTACCCCCGCTAATTTCGGTCCCCTTGTGTTTTATACCTCTCCCCCCCCCCCCCCCTTCCCACGCCTTCTGCCCCCAAGCCCTCTCCCTCCCACACTTCTCCCTGCTCTCAAATGTTGTGGTTTGTGTGCTTCCCCTTCTCTCCCCATCTTGTCTTCCGCTCCCTCTTTTTGTGTGTTTTGTTTGTCTGGTTGATTTGTTTGCGAAATAAATGTTAGCTCTTTCACGAGCCTCGATTCAGTATACAAAAAAACAACAACAAAAAAACCAAAAAAAAAAACATCTTTCTGCCGGGGACCCTCTCGGGGTTCGGAGGTTTACCGAGACCAGGGGATAGGGGAAGACCCCGTCATACTTCCATCATAAATGTGACCAGAATTATACAGTGACGTGTTATGGCTGATTGTGAGGAATTTCAAAGCCTTGGAGCTCTGATATGTTCATTTATCCTGAGTTTTCAATTTATTCCCATTTCCCCTGTAATTTGCAATATCAACTTGATGGCCAAAAGTGAAAGATGAAGTACCATTTTGAGACAGATCGGATGTGGTATATCGCACGGTATGTGAATGTGGCACAGCTTATGACGGAGGCAGAGAGACGGTGGCAGAGAGACGGTGGCAGAGAGACGGTGGCAGAGAAACGGTGGCACTGACAGACAACAGAATAAATATCTTTGTATTGACATTTATTAATTCTTTTCATATTCATCAACTGGTCTAAAATGGCTGAGGCTTCATTGAAACAATTGTTGTTTCCAGCCTTCTTACTACTTAACAACAATAACAATCCATTAACTAATTGTGATGGGTCATTTGGAAGAAAGCTAACATCTGAACCAAGCTTACTTTAAGCTTCAATAATATGTTTCTCCTTTTCATTCTTCTTACTTTTACCAGCAACAGAAACTCCATAATCAAGCGAGTTTAGTAAATCAGTATATGCCCGATCATCTTCACTTTGTGTATTCAACCGTTCATCAAAATAACTTGAACTATGGTATCCATATTTTGTGAGAAGCATCATTTATCGAAAAGTTAATTTAATAGGTGGTGTGGCATAACTTAAGAACATCAATTTATCATTAAATATCAATACCTTTTCTTTAACAAGATAGAACTGTGCTGGTTCTTCTGTTGGAATGAGACCCGCTATGGTTTTTGAAACCGCTGAATATTCATTGTTTTGAAGAGCTTCCACAATATAATTGGGAGGTTGATTTACCTCCTCAAGTTGTCGGAATAATCCTTCATCATCATATTCTAATTCTCCTATATCTCCGAGTTCTTGCTCAGTCATTTGAATCAAATCTTTTAGCATTTGAAGTTTTTAGGGGCATATTCTATCGAAGGAATTCCAGAAACATTCATTATTTTTTGTTGAGGAGTTTTTAAAAGCGGTTTTAAAAATTTCATCTTGTTTTCTTTCAAATGCTTCACCCGTTAGTTTCTGTCTGCGTTTCTTATTTGTCTTCCTGTTGCTTTACAACTTTTGAAACTAATTCCTGATGGTCCTTAAACCTTCCTGCTCTTTCTTGTGTATTCATTTTCTGTATTTATTTATTGAAAAATATAATTTAGTATCTCATCTTGTTTCACAACAAATTTATTTTCCAATCGTGTTTCATATAATCCTCAAAATTCTTTTTTACTACATAATATAGAACAATTGTCTCTCCAAAAATTATTTACCTCTATTGAATTTAACTTGAATAAAATAAAAGTATTGGCATTGTTTCTTATTGAGCGATGAGGGAGTTGAAAGTATGATTGACTGAGATAAATACAATTACAAGAAGAATATCTCCCTCTTGTATAGTAGCTGTCCATAACCGTTTGGTTTCTCTCATTAACACAATCATCATACTAAAATATGCTATTTGTGTCTGTCCGTCTGTCTGATTAATTTTTGACGACAATACATTCTGTCCTTACTTATCCAATCTCAACCAAACTTGACAGGATGACGAAGGGTTACATAATGAAGGTTGAAGCCCATTCATTTGCCCCCCCCCCCCCCCAAGGGGGTTTTCTCCCCCGCGCGGGTTTTCCCCGCCATTGCCGTCAATGGGTTGCGTGTTGAGGTGTATAGCCGTATTAAGTTAGCTTTATTGTGGCGTTTGTCCAAAGAAGAAGATTTATCATGGCATTTTTCCAAAGACGCTTTGAATAACAAAATTAATGATAATCGCATATTGTTAATGTTATTACAAAACAATATTAATACTAATAATGTCCCACTTCCCCAGGGCGTTTTTCCTGCAGTGATAACGTGTATAAATAGCTTATCGTTATAATGGCGTTTCCGTGGGAGCAACGGCTTCTACAGGAAGAAAAAATATTATACACCACAAACACGTATGCTAAGCTTTTTAAGCAGTCGTGAATGCTGTTTGTAACACTAAATGAAGAAATTTGGAGGAATCCCGACATCCGTGAGGTAAGGTTTACTTGCAGAACTGAGTGAAGATCTATGGTACTCTATATAACCCACAAATGTTAGAGTTCATAACATGGCCCTTTCTATCCCTACCATGGCATTTTTCGTAGCGAACTTTTGAAACTCACTCTCGCTGTTACGAAACAAAGGAAAGAAGACCGGGATGTGCTCATGTACCATGCAGCTAGCTAGCGCTTGCCAAGCCAGCCGTTCCTTAATGGTTTTGAATGGAGTGCTTGCTCGAATGCTTAAACCACTTGGCAATCTCTCCACAAGAAACTTGGTAAATGAACACACACCCAATGTTCTTGAGATCCGTCCATAGATCGACTGTAATATACAGACTTGGCATTTAATATGGAATATTTTTTTTTTCTGGACTGGGGTTTACTTTCTGAACTCGGTATATCAATCTGGTGAGTTTCTTTTACGCTTCGGTGCTTTCTTTGTTAAAATAACCATGTTACTGATTGTCTGTCGCAGCAAGAAGTCAATAACAGGATTATATCACAGGTGGCGTGACAAAATGTACAGACAGGTACATTTGACGATTGTCTTCACAATCGGGTATATAAAGGTTGTTGCGTTATGTATTAGTGGAAAACAACTGCTGCACATCTACAAAAGTTATTGCCGCTTCCCCTGGAGATGGTCCGTCAACTCGACAATGCTGTTTGTCATTTAGTGGTGGCTTTACGAAATTCCGGCATGAAACAGCGTGCTATTGCTCATAGCAACAGCATGCCATCACTCAAGGTCAGGTGTCAAAGATCCTGAAACGAAATGCTCAGAAGGGTGTCCCTACTCCAATACTGAGGTCAGGACGTCCCCGCAGAACCACAAGGAGGGATGATCGCCAGCTGCACCGGTTAGTCCGCAATGGCCGTACCAAATCAGCTAATCGGCTTAGGGCTGAGTGGCAGCAACTGACAAATGTGCCTGTATCCAGAAGGCTAGTCAACCAACGACTGGTTCAAGCAGGCTATCGTGCCAGGCGTCCCCTGAGAAAGCCACGTCTGACCAGACAACACCATCAGCGCCGATTGCAGTGGGCCAGAGAGCACCGTCAATGGCAGCCGGGACACTGGAATCACGTGATCTTCAGTGACAAGTCTAGATTTCTGGTCTATCGTCAATATGGCCGCGTCCGAGTGCGCAGACAAGTGCATGAAGCCTACAACGAAGATTGTATAGTGCCAAGAGTCCAAGCTGGAGGTGGTGGGGTGACCGTTTGGGCTGCTTTTCAGGCAGGGGGAAAAACTGACCTGCTTGTTCTGAATGGAAACCTGAACCAGTTCAAGCACAGGGCCATTCTGGAAGAAACATTGCTTCCATTTGTTCATGCAGCCTTTCGAGGAAACTTTATCTTCCAAGATGACAATGCACGGCCTCATCGTGCTCGCATGATCCAACACTTTCTTGCTGACCGTGGTGTACAGCATATGGAGTGGCCTGCCATGTCTCCGGATATGAATCCGATAGAGAACTTGTGGGCAGAATTAACGCGTCAAATCGACCACTTGGACCAGCAGCCTGGCGCTGTGCGTGAATTGCAGCAGGCTATTGTAACTGCATGGCAAGCGATTCCTGTCCAAACCTTGGCAAATGTCGTGAACAGCATGCCTCAACGTGTACGTGCTCTCCTGAATGCTCGTGGGGGTTACACGAAGTACTGAACTGTAATTTTACTGTCCGTAATCCCAGTCGTAATTTAACTTTTGTTTTTGCGAAAAAAAATTTTTGGCTAATGTGCAAAATAAAGAGATACTTCTGGAAAACGCACAGAAGTTTAACACAGTACTGTCCGTGAATTGAGTTTGATATCAGTTTACATCACTTTCAAGGATCAATTTATTTGCTTCGAAATGTCAAATGTGGTTTTTGTTTCTTTTAAAGGTCACATTAACAAAATCTATAATAATTTCAACATAATTCCAATGAACTTTTGGTTCTAAGACATCTTGAAAAGTAAGTTCACCCCCACAAAAAAAATATTCCATATTAAATGCCAAGTCTGTATATACCCCAAAGAGTTATGATCCTTTTTTCCGCTCCCGTAGTGAGCGGGTGTACTAATCATCAAAGATAACGAGGTTCTTTTTTGATTTATCTAAATCTTGGGGTGAAGGGGTAAATCTTACAAGATTTTTGAGAAACTCTATGTTTTATCCTGAGTTCAGGTTTAATTGCAAGACAATCCATTATTTGATTTATACAATATCTTGTGTTGATATTTCCCTGAAAATGACAATCATGAATAATAAATATCAATCCTTGAAACATCTTCCTAATTTTATCAATCTCTTCCGTTGTAAGGATGCATGTTGTTGCACAACAAATGCATGTTGTTGTGTTGTGTCTTCCGTTGTAAGGAAAGGTGTATTATATTTATCACCCTCATACTTGACGTTCATTTCTCTTATTAATCTTGTAAATAAATTTATTTTTGGTGTAATTTTAAAATAGTTATGTTCGTTTTTATATATTTTTATCATCATTAGTTAAAAGATAATCACAGAATAAACATTGTTTATAGGCTTTTGACTCTGTGTTTAATCCTACTCTATCACAAGCCGGACAATTCTCTAATTTATCATATGGAGTATCAGGGAATTCAAGAAGCTCAACATCTGGTATATTGCTTGGATTAAACATCTTTTGTATAGTAAAACTTTACTTAAAATAAAATTCACCTTCACCAACAATATTATAATCATCCGTATTTGCATAATCATTGGTATTGTAGCGGTTACCGCTGGATGTACATAATCGCCTTGCACCGGCCAGAACACGGCCAGACGCGCCTCTCCCGGGCATGCCCGGACTCACTGTTCCCGGGCACGCCCAAACCTCCCGGGCACGCCCGGTCTCGTCTTTCCCGGGCATGCCCGCTCTCGCCTTTCCAGGGCTCGCCCAGAGCGTCCGGGCATGCCCGCTATCGCCTTTCCAGGGCTCGCCCAGAGCGTCCGGGCATGCCCGCTATCGCCTTTCCAGGGCTCGCCCAGGGCGTCCGGGCATGCCCGCTATCGCCTTTCCAGGGCTCGCCCAGAGCGTCCGGGCATGCCCGCTATCGCCTTTCCAGTGCTCGCCCAGAGCGCCCGGGCACGCCCAGCCTCGACTTGCCAGGCCGCAGCCAAACACGCCCGGGCAGGTCCAGACTCGCCTTTCCAAGGCTCGCCCTTGATACCCGGGCATGCCCGGTATAGCTTTTGCCGGGCAAACTTCCCGACATAAATGTGTATATATATTGTTGCCCGAAAAACGGGCTTGTCAGAATACCTGAGCTGTTTTGTTTCAATAAAGCAACTCGGACGAATTCCGTCTTTGGTCGCGTCAATTCTTTCGACTCGCGTTGGAGCGCAGTTCCTTCATTGGTGACCTACCGACATGGATACGGCAGTGACGCTTAAACTGCCTACCTTCTGGGAGGCTCACGCGGCTGTTTGGTTCGCCCAGGCGGACTCCCAGTTCGCCCTGCGAGGCATCACCGCGGACGACACCCGCTTCCACCATGTTGTGGCGGCGCTCGGTTCCGCCACCGCAGCCCGCGCCTTGAGCCTCCTCCAGCACCCGCCGGCTGCTGACAAATACGACGCGCTGAAGACGCTCCTCCTCGGCGCTTTCGCCCTCTCACCGGCAGCACGCGCACGGCGCCTGCTTGACCTGCCCGAGCTCGGCGACACGCGCCCGTCCGAGCGCATGGACTATATGCTCTCGTTGCTCGGTGAGCACTCTCCGGCATTCCTGTTCCGGGAGCTGTTCCTCCGTCAGCTACCTAACCCGGTACGCCTCGCCCTGGCTGGCACGTTGATCACGGATTCCCGCGCCCTCGCCAGGGAAGCCGATAAGATCTCCTTGGCGGGCCAGCACATCGGCGCGGTTACCTGGAGCCCGCCGCCGTCCGAGGCGATGCCCACGACGCCCGAGCGCCCTGCGCGGTTGGAGGCCGAACTGCCGGTGCAACTGGCGGCCGCCACGCCGCACCGCCCGCTTCCGACACGACGGCCAGGGCCTCCACCTGACCGGGCGTGGTGTTATTACCATGCCAGGTTCGGACACAAGGCTCGGACGTGCCGGCCCCCGTGCACTTTCGGCAGGTCGGGAAACGGCCGGGCCGGCGTTCATTCCCAGCCATGAGCGCCGGCCACTCGGGCAACTTGCTGTTTATTCGGGACAAAGCGTCTGGACGGCGTTTCCTGTGCGACACCGGCGCCCAACTGAGCGTCATACCTGCCTCCGAGCAGGACAGGCTGGACGCAGTTTGCGGCCCCTCTTTGGTCGCTGCTAATGGCTCGGCCATACGCACTTTCGGCCCACGCGTCGTCACCCTCTGCTTCGGCAGCCAGCGCTTTCAATGGACTTTTGTTACCGCCAGCGTCCCCGTGGCTTTGCTGGGCGCCGACTTCCTCTGCGCGCATGGGCTGCTGGTCGACGTCAAACGACGTCGCCTTGTCCACGCCGAGACCTTCAGCTCCCTGGCGTGAACAATGAGCAGCTCCGCGCCGACCGAACTGGCGTGCGCCCTCCCGGCAACGAACGAGTTCGCTCGCCTGCTCGTGGAATTCCCGGCCCTCACGCGGCCGACGTTTTCGGCCGTCGCGGTGCGGCACGGGATCGAGCACAACATACCCACTACGGGCCCGCCGGTCTACGCCAGGGCCCGCCGCCTCGACCCAGCCAAGCTCGCCGTGGCAAAGGCCGAATTCGACGCGTTGGAGCACCTCGGCATCATGCGGCGCTCCAATAGCGCGTGGGCCTCGCCACTGCACATCGTGCCAAAGCCGGGGGGTGGATGGCGCCCGTGTGGCGACTACCGCCGTCTCAATGACGTTACCACCCCCGACAGGTACCCGATCCCGCATATTCAGGACTTTTCCGCCCGTTTGGCGGGACGGGTCATCTTTTCGAAAATTGACCTGATACGGGGCTACCACCAGGTACCTGTCCGGGCGGCCGACGTCCCGAAGACGGCCGTCATCACGCCGTTCGGCCTGTTCGAATTTTTGCGGATGCCGTTTGGCCTCAAGAACGCGGCCCAGGCGTTCCAGCGCTTGATGGACGGCGTGCTGCGCGACCTGCCGTTTCTTTTCGTCTATCTGGACGACATCCTCGTCGCCAGCACGTCCCGCGCCGAGCACCTCCTCCACCTCCGAACACTGTTCGGTCGCCTCAGCGAGCACGGCTTAATTGTCAACCCGGTCAAATGCCACTTCGGCGCGACGACCGTTGACTTTTTGGGCCACCGCATCACCAAGACCGGGGCCGTGCCGCTGCCGACCAAGGTCGAGGCCATCACCACGTTCCCGCGTCCCCGTTCCATCAAGGCCCTCCAAGAGTTCCTCGGCATGGTGAATTTTTATCACCGATTCGTGCCCCGCGCTGCTCAGCTCATGCGGCCCCTTTACGAGGCCCTCCGGGGCAAGCCGGCCAAGCATGACATTGTTTGGTCCGCGGCCATGGACGCGGCTTTCGCCAGTGCCAAACGGGCCCTCGCCGACGCAACGCTGCTGGCTCACCCGGTGCTCAACGCGCCCATCGCCCTCACTACGGACGCCTCCAACTACGCGGTGGGCGCCGTCCATGAGCAATGGGTGGACGGGGTTTGGCAGCCACTCGCTTTTTTCAGCCGGCAACTCCGGCCGAACGAGTTAAACTACAGCACGTTCGACCGCGAGCTGCTCGGGCTATTCCTGGCCGTTCGCCATTTCCGACACCTCCTGGAGGGCCGCCCGTTCACGGCTTTCGTCGACCACAAGCCGTTGGTCTACGCAATGGCTAAGGTCACGGAGCCGTGGTCGGCCCGCCAGCAGCGCCACCTCTCCGCCGTGTCGGAGTTCACCACGGACATCCAGCACGTCGCCGGCAAAGACAACGCCGTGGCCGACTGCCTTTCGCGGGCCAGCGCGAACGCGGTCCACCTCGGCGTGGACTTCACGCTCATGGAGGCCGACCAGACCACCGACGCCTCGGTGCAGGCACTCCGCGTGGCGGACACGGGCCTCCGCCTGGCCGACATCCCCTTCGCGGGCACCGTGCTGCTCTGCGACGTCTCCCAGGGCCAGCCTCGCCCCATCGTGCCCGTTTCCTGGCAGCGCCGCATCTTCGCCTCCATCCACGGCCTTTCTCACCCGGGCCGGAAAGCTTCTCAGAAGCTGGTGTCGGCGCGTTTCGTCTGGCACGGCCTTCGACGAAACATCCGCGACTGGGCCAACGCCTGCACGGCCTGCCAGCGAGCCAAGGTCCACCGCCACACCCAGGCCCCGCTGGCACCTTTCGCCGTGCCTGAACGGCGTTTCGACCACGTCCACGTGGACCTGGTGGGTCCCCTGCCTCCCTCGCGGGGGTTCACCCACCTGCTCACCATGGTGGACAGGACCACCAGGTGGCCGGAGGCCGTGCCCCTCACCTCCACCACCACCGCCGACGTGGCGCAGGCGTTCATCGCCACCTGGGTCGCGCGCTTCGGCGCACCAGCGGACATCTCGTCCGACCGCGGCCCACAGTTCACGTCTGAGCTTTGGGGCGCGGTCGCCCGTTCGTTGGGGGTCACGCTGCACTGCACCACGGCCTACCACCACCAAGCCAATGGGTTGTGCGAGCGGTTTCACCGCTCCATGAAGGCCGCACTCATGGCCGGCCTTCAGGACGACGGTTGGGCCGACCGGCTGCCATGGGTCCTTTTGGGCCTTCGCACGGCCCCCAAGGAAGACCTCCAGGCGTCCGCCGCCGAGCTCGTCTACGGCCAGCCACTCCGCGTCCCGGGCGAATTCGTGCCTGACGCTACCAGTCCCTGGTCCGCCGCTCGCCAGCGCTCGGACCTCCAGGAGGCCGCCCGACGATTTGCCCCCGTGCCGACGTCCCGCCACGGTGGCCCCCAGTCCTACGTCCCCCCGGCGCTTCGCACAGCGGAGTACGTCTTTGTGCGTCATGACGCGCACCGGGGGCCACTCCGGCCGCCGTACGACGGGCCCTTCCGGGTCCTGCGACGGGGCGACAAGTCTTTCATCGTCGACTTCGGCGGCCGGCCGGACCGGATTTCTGTGGACCGCCTCAAACCGGCGCACATGGACGTCGACCGACCACCACGGTTGGCCCTTCCTCCGCGGCGAGGCCGCCCCCCGTCCACAGTTCCCCCCGCTCGACCACCCACCACCACGTCAGACCCCTCCCCACGACCCTCCAGGGGTCGCTTCGGCCGGGTCATCCGGACCCCCCTTAAATTGACCCTGCCGGTGCAGGTCGATTCTGGAGGGGCGTGTGTAGCGGTTACCGCTGGATGTACATAATCGCCTTGCACCGGCCAGAACACGGCCAGACGCGCCTCTCCCGGGCATACCCGGACTCACTGTTCCCGGGCACGCCCGAACCTCCCGGGCACGCCCGGTCTCGTCTTTCCCGGGCATGCCCGCTCTCGCCTTTCCAGGGCTCGCCCAGAGCGTCCGGGCATGCCCGCTATCGCCTTTCCAGGGCTCGCCCAGAGCGTCCGGGCATGCCCGCTATCACCTTTCCAGGGCTCGCCCAGAGCGTCCGGGCATGCCCGCTATCGCCTTTCCAGGGCTCGCCCAGAGCGTCCGGGCATGCCCGCTATCGCCTTTCCAGTGCTCGCCCAGAGCGCCCGGGCACGCCCAGCCTCGACTTGCCAGGCCGCAGCCAAACACGCCCGGGCAGGTCCAGACTCGCCTTTCCAAGGCTCGCCCTTGATACCCGCCACCCGGGCATGCCCGGTATAGCTTTTGCCGGGCAAACTTCCCGACATAAATGTGTATATATATTGTTGCCCGAAAAACGGGCTTGTCAGAATACCTGAGCTGTTTTGTTTCAATAAAGCAACTCGGACGAATTCCGTCTTTGGTCGCGTCAATTCTTTCGACTCGCGTTGGAGCGCAGTTCCTTCAGTATGGTATAACCATTTTCATCATGTATTAAACTATTAGGTATACCAGAAAGTAATGTCGTTTTTCAAAGAATAATACACAGCTTAAAAGACGACATTACCTTCCGGTACACCAAATACTTTCATAACTATCATTTGAATGCAAGCACATCATATTGTAGTCTGTTCCAATAGAGATGCCGTGATCACAATCATAATCCTCAAAATCTTCAGCTGTATAATGGCTCATTTATTAAGAAAAAAAAAAGTTTTTTTTTTTTTTTTTTTTGTATACAGGATCGAGGCTCGTGAAAGAGCTAACATTTATCACACAAAAAAATCAAACAGACACACAAAACATATTGTTGCGGTTCTGAGAAATGTACATATTGGTTAATAAAGGTTAAAGGTTTGCCCCCATAGTTAGTCCACATGCAACACGTAGGTCACCTTAGAACGTTAGTTATTTCATAGTATATGTGAGATAAGGACATTTCCAATAGTGATACCTGCGTTGTGTAAAGAAATAAAGAAGAGTAGGTCCCATTCATTTTGCAGCCCACCCTCCAATCGACCTCGTTGCGCACCATCCAGTCAGCGCCCCATTCCCCATTGCGCACCATCCAGTCTGCGCCCCATTGCCCCTCGCATTAGGATGCTGAAACCAGCCAAATGCCACGACGTAAGGCCTGGAAAAGGGGCGGAGCGCGAGGTCGGGGGTGTGGCCACGTCAAGCAGACATCAAGGGCGGAGCCGGTAAGACCCCAACAACCAACCAGGGCTCAGTGGGCATGGCCTAAGGGGCGTGGTAAGTGCACGTCTGGCACATTCGAGAGGGTTCGCTGGGCGGCGCTATATAACCGCGAGCACAAAGCCTTTCCAGAGGACTGATGCGCTTGATCGAGAGGACTGATGAGCGAGGGGCTTTGCAACAGGACTTGCTATTGGGGAAGGACTTGCATGATAAGGACTTGTTTGGAGCGCATTGCAGTGCGAGGAGGACTCGCACGATTGGCGCATAAAAGAGGCCTGATTGGAGATCGCCCTGTTTGAGGACTGGTTGGGAGAGGCGCTGTTATCCTGAGTGATTGCAAGGACTCGTTGAGGATTTGGCTTTGGGCTTGCGGGGAGCGCATATAAAGTGCCGGTATTTCTATTACATACATGGCCGTGAGCCGCAAAGTAACCGCTAGCCCAGCTTACCCATCCCCCCATATAATTGTCCGATCTGCGCCAACGACACGCGGAGAGCTTGCCTGCCATCTACCATCTTCTTCGTGGTACGAGTCGGGGACCGGAGCGAGCTGTGGACATCCTCCCTGGACCTTCAACACCCAACCTTCTACATCCCCGTGTGAGTCTGAGTGCAAACGGGCCCGTGTCCAGAGATAAGTTAAGACTGTATAAGGCTGCCCTGTGTATCTTCTTCTTCTTCACTGTACATAGTGTGAACAAACCAATCTGTTCTTCCTGTCTTTCCCGATTCGACCGTTTTAGTGATTTCTCCATTGGGTAAACGTGGCACGATTCAGAACCGCTAGAATCGGGTTTAGTACCTGTTAATGGCCCGAATCGCGGCTCGCTGCCGCTCGGCGTTTCCACCTACAACCGTGATTTGAGCGGGGCTTATTTCCTTGCTTCCTGGGCAGCGTTGGTAATTAGGTATTAGTGATTAGTCCTACGACCCTACTCAACGCTGTCCGGAAGCGACGTCATAGCCCCGGATCCCGTCGGCTAGTAAAAGACAAGGGGACTAATCCCCCCTTGTTAAGGGGAGAGGCCGACGCAAGAGATCCACAACAAAATATATATATATATATATATATATATATATATATATATATATATATATATATATATATACAGTCACGTGAAAAAGTAAGTACACCCCATGTAAAGTTTTGACCTTTTCAACATATTTCAACATACAGCTATTTGATCTTCATTTCAACAATATTGATAGATAAAGGTGATATTGTGGAGCTATGCTCACACGATAAAGCCGGACAAAATGGACGACACCAGGAACGAAGTTTCACTGAGCTATTTATTTTAGCTCAAATCGAAAGAACTCAAAAGCACTGAATAGCCCGTTAACACGGGCGGCAATTTATAACGAAAGTTCACCACACAAAAGCCACACCTCTCAGGCGGGCCGTGGTATGCAAGTAAGTCAGCCATGCCTCTCAGTCTCAACGGGGCATGGTATGTAAATCGAGAGTCCGCCCGGGCGAGGCAAGTCCGGACATGTCCGGGCGAGTCCGGGCAAGTAACCGCCCGCCGGTTACGTCATCGGCCGGTGCAAGGTGATTGTGCCATGCTTCCGGGAACCGCTACATGCGCCCACCCAGCATTCCCATCTAAAACCGTGGTTCGGGCGGGAGTTATTTCCTTGCTTCCTGGGCGGTGTTAGTAATTAGGTAATAAGAATTCAGCTTACAACCCTATTTAACGCCGTCCGGAAGGAACGTCATAGCTCCGGATCACGTCGGCTAGATAAAAGACAAGGGGATTAATCCCCCCTTGGTAAGGGGAAGGCCGACGTTGAGATCCGCAACAATATAAGGGTAGCGTTAGACAAGATGGGGAGAGAAGGGGAAGCACAAACACAACATTTGAGACCAAGGACATCAAATTGAGAATTTTATTTTAAATAGAAAAGTATCCATAAATTATGAAAAGATTTTCATCAAGCTAATTTCATTTTAAACGGTAAAAGAATCAATAAATTATGACGAGATTTTCATCAAGAAAAACGTTTTTTGAACAGAAAAGTATCTATAAATTACCACGAGATTTTCATCAAGAAAATTTCATTTTAAACGGAAAATAGTCTATAAATTATGACGAGATTTTCATCAAGAAAAATGTTTTTTGAACAGAAAAGTATCTATAAATTACCACGAGATTTTCATCAAGATAATTTTATTTTAAACAAGTTTACACGATATAAATATGATGAATACAATGCAATGCGATGTTTGAAATCGTGAATATAAATATTATGAAAAACATCTTCAAACACACATTCAATTTGCTTCAACAAATATGTCCATTGCAGCAAGAAGAAAAATAGCACTGCAAAGTGGGCGTAACCCCTCAGCCCATGCATGGTGGAAACCAATTTCAAGATGGCTGCCGTGGCGGCCATATTGAAAATCGCAGCACGCCCATTTTCGAAAGGAACCTTCCTCTACTCAACCCCAACACACACTGCAAAAATGGATTTAATCGGACAAGCCGTTCTGCTTGAAATTGACGGAAACCAATTTCAAGATGGCTGCCGTGGCGGCCATATTGAAAATCGCAGCACGCCCATTTTCGAAAGGCACCTTCCTCTACTCAACCCCAACACACACTGCAAAAATGGATTTAATCGGACAAGCCGTTCTGCTCAAAATTGATGGAAACCAATTTCAAGATGGCTGCCGTGGCGGCCATATTGAAAATCGCAGCGTGCCCATTTTCGAAAGGCACCTTCCTCTACTCAACCCCAACACACACTGCAAACATGGATTTAATCGGACAAGCCGTTCTGCTCAAAATTGACAGAAACCAATTTCAAGATGGCTGCCGTGGCGGCCATATTGAAAATCGCAGCGCGCCCATTTTCGAAAGGCACCTTCCTCTACTCAACCCCAACACACACTGCAAACATGGATTTAATCGGACAAGCCGTTCACCTTGAAATTGACAGAAACCAAAAGTTGACGGACGCCCGGACGACAATTCCCCTTAGCCCAATTTGGGCTGAGGGGTGAAAACTACATTGTGATGTCTGTCAAATGAATTATAAAAGGAGAGGTTTTACATCTCACCTTAAAACACAAGGACATATCCTCAACTATAAGCTCTCAAACCCAGAAGAGGTGGTGCACGAGTTTGAGGATTATGATGGTGATGAGAGTATTTATATTGAAAATATTATTGGGCCATTTAAAGGGCGTCTAAAAATAGGATTGTTTCGCTTTAAAGACCCAGAAACATCAATTGCTTCAGCAATTAATATGGTTAAACCAGCTATTGAAACTCTAATTAACAACACCCTGAGAGAAATCAATACCTTTAAGTTTTATAGAGGAGTAAAATTGAATATGGTAAGAAAAAATAGTGAAGAAACACCCTATATGAGAACAGACCCTCACTTTATCACATCATTCCAAGATTTTTTTAGTTTGTGATGTTTATGATGAACGTCATAGATATGAACTAACAGTTGATGACAATATGGCAGGTAGTGGATTTAATACGAGAAAAATCTTTTTTTGGATATTCACATCTTAAAATCAGAAACTCGTAATGAATCTTCTTAACTTGATTTACCAAGAGAGATAACGCTTAAAAGAGCAGTTGTTAATATTCAGAACAAAGATAACTAGAACTGCCACTTTATAACTGCTGGTAGTGATGACCGGTTTCCTCCGCCTTCCCACTTTGATACCCCACTTTCATCGGACACGCGTGACACATGACGTCATCTTTATAAACACTGAATTCAGTATTGCATTTTAAAGATTTTTTTTTTTAATGAGGGGCCCTCGGGGTATTTGGGGTCTTTTGAGTCCTCGGGGCCTTTGGAGTACTTGAAGTTTTCACCCCTGTCTGTCTGTCTGTTTGTTTGTGAACAAGATATCTCAAAAAGTTGTGGACAGATTCAGACGAAATTTAGCAGAGATGTAGCATGTGTGACAAGGACGAAATGATTAGATTTTGATGAAGATCTGGATTCAGATCCGGCTACTGGAATTTTTAAAGTGATTCTTCACCATTGAGTGATGGGGCTAAAAACGATACTTAGCAGGATATATCAAAAAGTTACGGATGGATTTGGATGAAACTTGGTGAACAGGTTGTGTGTGACAAGGAAGAATCGATTTGATTTTGGTGAAGATCTGACTATTCATTCATTCATATGAGAAATATTAAATTTTTTAAGTGATTCTTCACCACTGAGTGATAGGGCTAAAACCAACATATAGCAGGATATCTCAAAATGTTATGGACGGATTTGGACGAAACTTCGTGACAGGTTGTGTGTGTGACAAGTAAGAATCGATTAAATTTTGGTGAAGATCTGGATCCAGCTAGTAGAATTTTTAAAGTGATTCTTCACCATTGGGAGACAGGGCCAAAAACTATACAAAGCATGATTTCTCAAAAAGTTGTTGATGGATGATTTTTATGAAATGCGATTCTGTATTGTGATTTTCTGGTCTACTCTGGGATACAAAATGTAAACTGTTTACCTGACGGATGTATGCTCTCTACTGAGTGCTGTTCTAGTCTTGTTTCTTTGTTTGTGGGGTTCAGATTAACCCAGTGTCGGCCGTTCGATCAGGTAAGACTTCGAACCTTCCCGTGTGTGTGAAAAGATAATCCCACCAAGTTCGAAATATGCCTCGAAGTTAAAGATCGTTTTGGTCATTCGTCCTCTTGGGGTGTTAACCCCGGGGACGCGACAATTATTTTGAAATACTGTAAGTCTCTAAGCTGTTTGGCACCATGGAAACAAACAGATTGCATTGAGACACTGGTTTTTCTATATGCTTTGAGTCAACAACGAATCAACCATACACCGCTTCAATCTAGTAACTTTGCAGTCACGACAAAGGGATTGCAGTGTTACAATTATATTTACTATATTATTGTTGTTATTAATGTTATTATTATTATTATTATTATTACGGAAACGATACTACTGTATAAAGAAACCTCGGCTAATTTGTCCGAGGCAGCCTGAAGGTGAGGCATGAAGCCATGAAGCCTAAGGCCTATAAGTACTATTGTGAATTTTGGGTAGGGGGGTATATAGATTCAGGTAGATCTGCATAGGTATTATGCTCCGGCTGTCGGGATAAGGAATCCTCAACTGTAATAAGTTTGTTTAGGCGGTTTGGCGGATTAAGTGTATACCTGTGGACAAACAAGGATGATCAGGTGACAAGTAGAGTAGGGATTAGGCTAACTCCCCGGTATGTCAAACCAGTGATCATTCCGGTGTCCCGTATGGCAACACACCCATAGACATTAGCTAGGCCCAGTAGCGCACACAATAATTAATTCCCCACCCTCCCCTCCCCCGCCACAACGACAAAGGAACTGACGGAAGAACAGACCGGAAGCAACCGCGCGCTGTGGCGGCATGGCAGGCAAACATTGAACAGGCAGGCCGAGCCACGCCCAGGAGAACTCGTGATAGGCCAGGGGAGGGGCGAGTAACAACCAGGTCGCCGATTGGAGAGTAAGGAAGGCGAAGGACGTGCCACAGATTGGCCACCGACTGATGACGTAACACCAAAGGCGTGAGGCGCGAGGCCAATCAGTGCGGAGGGCGCAAAAGACGTGCAAGAAGCGACGCGCTCATTGGAGGGGAAGCACCAGTGACGTCAGAGTACGTCTGATAAAAGTGAGCGGAGACGGACATTTTCTCTCTTCCTTCTCTGTTCGCCCCTTCGCCTCTGCCTATCTTCACCTCTGCCTTTCTCTTCCCTTCTTGCCTTCTCTTTACGTTGGACCCTTGCTCGTTGGCCGACGACGATCATCCTCCCTGGTTATTCACGCACGGGACCTCGCGAGCGATCGCACGGGGACGCGAGGCTTGGTGCGCAGCGGCGGACATTGGCCCGGCAGCGCGCGGGCGAGAGGTTTCATCGAGGTCTGGTGAACAGGGGCGCATCGAGGCCTTTCTTCCCACCAATCGGAGCCGCAGTCGGACGACTGCGCTCGAAGCCTGACCATCCCTAGTCAACTATCCCGGACACACTACAGACAGAGCTAAGCCAGCACAAATGCAAACACAACGGTTTCTTTAATTCTTCTTCCCTTGTGCTCCTTGTTGAAGTGAGGTGTGTGAGATCCCAACCTCGGTCTTAGTTTTTACCGTCGCGTTTTTGTTATCGGCATCCGTGGCAATAAAGCCTTGTTCTTTCGTACATTCCAATTCCGTTTACGGCTGAGTTACTTTTTGCAGGTTTGAAGACTGCTCGGGACCGTCAGGTAAATTCCCGCTTCTTCTTCTTCCCCTTCTTCCTCCCGCGCATTTATAGGAAGTCCGCCATTGATCGTCGCCTCATTAACGCTGGATTGCCATTCGTGATTTCCCCGGTCTTAACCGAGGGGGAGTCGCGCGATAGTACTGTGTCGTTGGAAGACCCGTAACACCGATGTTTTCGATATTTGATGGTAATTTTTAACAATCGGTTTGTTTGTGTCTCACACTGAATGAAAAACGCAGAGCCTCCATTAGGCGCCCGCGAGCCCGCAGCCGCAGGGGGCCACCCACAAAGAGGGGCCTCCCACATCAGCTAACTGCTAAAGCATCTTGAAAGTCCAGTTGTGCAACATCTAGACTTTTCCAATAACACAATCCTGCATGCCTACCGGCTGCCAATCTCTTCATGGACGGGTTTAATCAAAGACATGTTGCACTTCACAACCACATGGCATTTCTATCTGTAAATCTCAAAGAGGATGAAAAATGCAGTGAAACACATGAAAACCGGACCTTTCGTGGCAGAGCTGTTGTTGTTGTTGTGCTCCTTCCGTGTCCATCACGCTTTATTCTAAAATCTTAAATGGTTCCTGTTCCCATACATTAAACATCTTCTTCATCCAATTCAGAAAGATAGATGGTGAAATGAAAATTTGAAAACTGCTTGAAAAATGAAATGAAAACTGCAAGCAGTTTTCATTTCTTCTTGTTTCCATACTTTTCCCAGCAACATCCCTACATCCTTTTTCATTTTTTAAATGTTTTTATTACGTGTTAAAAACCTTTCCAACGACCTCAGAGGAAATCGACTGAAATTTACTGTGAATCATTTACTCGATTTTACGTCATTTCCTCCATCTTGAGGAAGTACCTTTAGGACGGCAGTCAGCGTTATCTTCATTCTTAACATACTGGGCATTAGGCCCACATAAGCTATCTTGGCTTTAATGAACAGCGATTGACATCTGACTTCGTTCATTGTTGGCCACATATCACAATCTGGTTGACCCATACTACTGTCCAATCTAGTTTGGTTACAATCGGTACAGGCATCGCCGAGATATGACAATACATTACCCATGATGGTGTGGAAAGACAGATACACGCAGAGACAGACAGAACTGGTCATTCCAATACTTCGCTAACCCATCCGGAACCGAGGTATGAATCGATTCTTTGCCTGAAGATCTGTCACCATATTATTATCCCTCCAATAGAAAGGGGCCCCCACATGAGGTTTGTAGCGGGCCACTCACATACCCAGCGGAGACTCTGGAAAAACGTTAAGGTAGAGCATAGCGATTGTGATACATGATAGGTTCGACGATATGTTCCACCAGAACGGCATATAAATCAAAATGGCAGTGTGTGGAGTCCACCGTCGTACACCATAATGACATCATAGACATAATCACATCACATCACTGCTGTCATGTGACCAGATCCTCAGCTCTGATTGGTGTACATTTGTGAGGTACATAATACATACATATAAATGGACATGCGGACAAACACTGTTCTAGACGGCTTTGCCCTACAGGCTACGCTGTAAAAATACGAAGATACTGTCCTGTCCGTAGCCGATGAACACCAGTCTTGGACGAATAGCCGAAATTGTTCTTCATTCTGAGGAAGACAGCCAAATTTGGCAGTTGGTTTGGCGCGGGCGGGTTGAAGGAAACAAAGCACTTACCTGAACGGAAGCACACGGGTTTATTCCCGAACCCACAACAAATGAGAAATACCACAATTAAATTCATTGTAAGTAAATCAAGGAATAAAAATTAAAGGTGAGGTCATCTAATATTTCCTACTGTGAGACGTCTCCACTCAGTCACAAATACAACACACAGGGATTATGGAAAATAAAATGTTTCTGTTAGATGGCCGGCACTCAGCTATGGCCTCAGAGGACTTTTAGGAGCTCGGTGGTCGTTGAAGCTCGAAGCCCCACAGGCGGGAAGCGTGCAAGATGGCCGCACAGTTGCACTCCTCGGCACCACAAACGTGAGGTACTTTGTGAGGGCGGTCCTCTTCTGGGTCCCTCTGCCATCCGGGGAAGCGCAACGCGGACCCAGTCCACCACGAACTCAGCAGTGTCCGAAAAACCACTCCAAATCCTGCCGACTCGAAAAAGCGATCCTCTCAGGCGCAAACACAAAGGAAAAGACGCGGCTCCTCCACCAACGTCCGTTTCTCTCCAAAAACCCACACCGAGAGAGTCAGTGAGATGCGCTCTTCTTCCTCACACTCCTCTCAAACCTTTGTTGCTCTGACGTCACCCGGACCAATCGCAAGCTCAGGGTGTGGCCTGCCGGCTCTGCTCCACCACGCCCCTCGTACCACTCTGAGGGCGTGGCCTGCCGGCTTTGCTTGGCGTGAGTGTTAATTAAGGCGGGGCTTACTTGTCAATCGGCAATGTCCGGGTGCTGTCGGCAGTTGTGCTGGTTTAATGGAAGCTTTGCATGGCCGGCCTTGTAAATATAAAAACGTAGGGAAAGCGACAAAGGGAAACCACATACTGGGGAAAACTAACCTTAATCCCTAACTAGTTAGCACAGCTTCACCCCTCGTGTGAAGACACAAACAGTTAAAGCTCCAGTTTCCCTACATAAATACATCGAGATGTCTCCTACGCGTCCACGATCCATGCTATAATTATACAGTCCTACCTTTACTCTGGGATTCTATCATCTACCCCCATAAACGTAACAATACTTTAAATGTTCAAGGTCTAAAATTCCCAATGTCATTGACAGATATTCCAAAGTTTAAGAACATGAATAACCTGTTAATTTATATGGATTAACTGATAAAGTTCAGGTATTCAAAATTTCAAATAACTATGAAAAATGAAGCACACATTGACCTTCTGTGTTACAGTTCGGCAGAAAATTCACATTATGCTTGCATCAAAAATTTATCAAGACTAACCACTTCACAAGTAGTCAATATAAAATGTAAAACATACAATGTAAGCGATGAACAAATCTATAAATCATCCGTTTGTGATATACGCTCATTTTGAAAGTATCCTTGAAAAGATAAACACCGTTTCTCCAAACCCCAATCAATCAAACACAAATAAACACCAAAAACGTACTCCTTGTGCTTTTTGTTATTATACTAAATCCTGACAAATCTCACACTCTCACTTTGTCTCTCCGAAAAGACCGTCTGGAAAACCCTCCCCTTTAGTTTCTCAACAATCCTCTTCAAGAAGTTCTGTCACTCAAGCTCTTGGGTCTCACAATCTACCACGATCTCACGATCTGCCTCACCACCTCCACGTATGGCTTGCAAACATCCTCTCTGGTCGTAGTCAAGGTGTGGCCCTGAATGGTTTTCTCTCATCTCCCCTACCTGTTCATGCTTGAGTTCCCCAAGGTAGTGTTCTGGGCCCTGTGCTTTTTCTGGTCTTCATCAATGATCTCTCCCACTCTCTGGAAAATCCTCTCTATCTCTTTGCTGATGACTCCACTCTCTGCCGCTCCATATCTCAACCCTCAGATCCGCAGTCTGCAGCCTCCCCACTCTCTGCAGACCTGGACAAAATCACAGACTGGTCAGACAAGTGGAACATGTCTTTCAATCCTGACAAATCTCACACTCACTATGTCTCTCCAAAAATACCGACTGGACAACCCTCCAATCTACTTTCTCAACAATCCTCTCCAAGAAGTTCTGTCACTCAAGCTTTTGGGTCTCACTATCTGCCATGATCTTTCCTGGGAAAACCACATTTCCAAGCTGGCCTCCAAAGCCAGTCGCCGACTGGGCATCCTCCGTCGTGTGAAGTCCTTCCTGAGCTCCTCACCACATACAAAGCTTTCATCCGAAGCTCAATGGAATACTGTTCTCCCCTCTGGACCGGTGCTCCTGCCTCACAACTTGCTCGGCTTCACGCTGTTGAAACCAAAGCTTTCAGAATCATTGGAATCTCCGGGGAAGAAGCTAACTCCGAGGGCCTTTCACTCTCACCATAAGCAGGTTGGTGGTCTTTCTGTCTTCTACCGATTCCTCTCCGGCCTTTTTCTCATCTCTGGAACAAACTCCCTCACTCTCTTCAATCCCACTCCTCCCTCCCGGTCTTCAAAACAGCTGTTCACCACCATCTCATATCTCCCCCCATCCAAAACCTTGATCGTTTCTACCCCTGTTAATACACCCCAAATCCCAGTGTGTGTGTGTGTGTGTGTGTGTGTGTGTGTGTGTATATGTATATATTGTTACGGATCTCGGTTTCGGCACTCCCCTTACCGAGGGGGGTTTAATCCCCTCGTCTTTTAAGCTGGCCGTCCGAGTCCTGGAACTATCTCGCCACTTCCGGTCAGCGCTGAATAGGGTAGTAGGCCAATTATTCCTATGACCTAAGTACCAGCGCCTTCCGGTAAGCAAGGAAATGAGCCCCGCCCGAGCCGCGACTGTAATGGACACGCCGAGCGAAGCGAGCCACGACTCAGGCCGTTAACAAAAGACTAACCCGATTATAAAACGTTTGGCCAAAATCGTGCCACAGGTACTCAATTGAAAGAAATCACGAAAGCGATCGGACGAGAATGAAACCAAAGTAAGGAGGAACAGGTATTTATTAATTATTTACAACAAATCAAAGGAACCGAAGAAGAAACAAAAGTAATTTACAGAAGAAGAAGAAGAAGACACAGAGCAAACTTATCTACACAGGCTTAACTTATCCCCAGGACAATACAGACAGCACAAATTCACACACACGAATGGGAATTGCAGGCAGGAATGGCTGGACAAAGGATGAGAGGGGCAGACGGTCCACAGAGCTGGCGGGTAGGGAGGTCCGGGGATCGCGGCACGCCGTTGGTGTCTCGCGTGCACGCCCTCGCCCAGTCAGGTTCAGCGGCGAAAACCCGGTCATCAGCCTCCTTACGCGTCTCTGTCTCCTCGCCTCCGTGACTCTCTCTGCCTCCAACTCAACTTCTCGGTTCGTGCTCCCTCACTCATCTGCGCAAGCAGTCCCTCACTCGTCCTTTTATTGCCCTCCCCGAAAACAAACTGCGGGATACGAGGGCACGCCTACCGGGTCGCTCACCACGGTGCTGGTTGGCTGTTAGGGCTGGCTGACTCCACCTCTGATGACGATGAGGTGCCACGCCCGTGATCCGGCGGCTCCTCCCCCCTTCTTCTCCGTTCTTGGCCTCGTGCGTAAGAGTTTTGGCGGTGTGATGCCAACAAAACAGCCCAATGCAACGGCGGCGAACGCCGCCTTACTGGCACTTTAAAGAGACGATTGGGGAAGTTGAAGGGGGCCTATCTTATTTGATTGATGCAACGTAGAGTCAACTATTGGAAACACAGCCTTACCTGGAACACATAATAATGAAATAACTACGAAGAGGGCCTATGATTCGCTACGTGTTGCAATGTGGACTAATTAGGGGGACGACCTTTGCCCTTTACATGAAATGGAGGTATTTACAAAAAGAATTATTTACAAAGGGGTATATTTACAACAATTTACAAGTGCAGGGTTCTCAAAACCCTAACACAGCACCCTCATTCCTCCAGGCACATCCCAGGCCGAAAAAACTTTAACTTAATGTGACATTTAGGTGTAATACCCCTCTACTATTAACCTTACCCTGAGTGCGACAATTTTAAACACAATTAAGTATGTCCCCCTGCTGCGTTGCATCCTGCCTAACAGATTCACACCCACAGAATAACCGAATTGCGGAATTATTTTCAAGCTCCATATTTACGGTGGGGAGCATTATTTACACAGCACTATTTGTATTTACACGGCAAACCCAGGACCTGCCATTTTTGGGAAACAAAAAGAACCCTGTGGGAGATAGGAAAAGCATGCACTGCACTGATACACCACCTTCACATGCCCGGGGATGCAGAATTGATATCGCAATGCATCCCCGAGCATGCAAGCACAAAAACACGATAGCAAGCACCATCAAGCACCATCCAGTGCACAGTCATACATTTCATTAAAAAAACAACTGTTGCACGGTTCTTCTTTCTGCTGCTCCCTCTGCTGGCCGATGTCTCTTCCTGATGTTGTCCTTCTTGTGGCCTATTTGCCAGTAATAATAAAAAGCACAAAACGTGTCCACTTTTTTATTTAGAGCCCACAGGGGCCAACTATGGGTGGTACACCTGTAGGGCAAAAGGGGCCACCTCACCGTGGTCCGCAAGCCAACTCTTCCCTGGCCATCATGGCCGGTCCCAGCAGAGGGGCCAGGCCCCAACACGTGGGGTCCATATGGGTGTGGTGCTTAGCCACAAACATGTGGTCCATATGGTGGTGCTAGGCCACAAGTCGTGCGGTCCATAAATTGGTGCATCGGTCCAGGCAGCTGGCAGCGGCGGCTCGGGCACACAGATGCGGCTCCCGCACGCTTCCCCTCAGTGCCCAGAGAGCACGGTCCATGGGTGGGGAAGGAGGACAAAGCAGAGTTAGCGGGGTGCAAGGGCGCAAGGGTACACATCAACACAAGGCAATGCAGAGGTGAGGTGCGCATGGAGAGCGAGCGGAGAAAGCTCGTCCCTATCGTACGTAACCCCCCCGTCACCTAATCTACCCTTGCCCCTTCTCCCATATTTACACCAATTTACAATTGGTCTCTACGTCCTGTCTTCCCCATATCTCCCCTAATTCCAAATTTGTTACCAATCCCAATTTCTCACATTTGCCATCACCCAATTCATCATCAATCCCTCTTAAGGAGGAAGAGATGGAACAACAGCACAATGTCACACCCACATCATGATGTGTCTTACATCCCCAAAACATTTGCAACAAAAAATAAGAAAACCATGGTGTGGAGTTCTGTTATCACCTCAGGTGAGTGGATGTAGATGGTGCGAGGAGATTTCAATCCTAACTATCCTCTAAATGACTAACGTTCTTTACACTACCCGGGGTCTTTACCTGCCAAACCATTGGTCACTTTACTCTATGCGGTTCTAAAAACCGAACTCCCATTGACAAAACTGTGGTGCTCATCAATTTGGGTTCTCACTCCCCCGATTCAACTCCCCGTGCCTTTGCACAATTTCAGGACTGGGTCGTGTGGCGCTACCAGCAGGTCCGCTCACCTGCACACCTCCGCCAGTGCAGTTGCCTCCGAGCTTACCTGCTCCTTACCCTAACCTATCTACCTGGGGAAGGCCCTCTGGCGCTCTCCCCACTCGGTGCCCTCTCTGGCACTGGGCTACCCGGGTCCGTCCTCCGGATCCTCGGGCCCCATTCACAACTCTACCGGCTCCCAGAGCCCACCTGCGGCCTCACCTGGCCGACATCCTCACAGTGGCGGAGTACCCATTTAACCATACACACTAACAGGCCACACGCCCAGCCATTTCCACGTCACTAATGCAGTAATGCACCCATCCAAACACCATTCTACCACACGCACCACAGATGCCAATATCCACCACAATTTACCTAGACCCTCTACCTACTTTTAAACTACCCTCCCCGGGTATTCGTGAAAGGGGTCCACCCTCCCCATCCACTACCTTCGCACCACCAACTCCACTCCACATATTCCACACTACTCACTCCACACCATCCATTCCATACTCCATTTACTCCAGACCAGTTATTCCATTCAACCATTCTCCATACACCTGTTGCATCACACCTGGTGCTCCCTGCACCCTCCTTCCTCCAGGACCATTCGCTCAATACAACTCACAATCGCACTTTTCACCATACGCTGCTCAATACACTTTCAATTCTCCAAACCATTGCCTCAGGCACACAGATTTTCCCACGCTCACACACACATCTTTCCCCAAGCATTGCCTCTCAATTCCTCATTTCAATATGCTCACCAGCAAGACTCTCATACTAATTCCTCATTCAATAAACCACACCACAAACACACTGCATCATATGAGCTGACTACCCCCCTTCTGAAACTCGCGCTTCCCAGTCGCCCCTTATATTATTGCGCTCCCTCGTCGTTATAATCTACCTAATCTCTTCTACATCCCCACTACAGGTACAATGTCACTACTTAATTCTACAGTTACCTATTGTCATCTCGAGGTCCCTATACATTTATCCTAACCCTACCTGGCTTGGTTTGCACCGCCAAACCCCATAAACTATAGCTCATTTGCCCGGGTGGATGTGAGGGATGGTGGATTTGCCATCCCTCCACCTCGGGCATCTCACTATCAATTTTGCCCATCCAATTCCTGCCAATCAAAATTTTGCCAATCTTTACTACCAATCATCTTCGCCAATCAAATTTACCAATCCAATTTGCCAATCATATTCCCTATTCCCAATTTCGAATCGAAACACTATCATCTTCACAGTCCATTAAACTTGAGCCTCTCGGTACGTCGTTACATTTTCAAAGCTCGGCTTCGCAAAGCCGAGCGATGAATGCGGGTGGTTTGTCCACAGCGGTTGGGTCCGTCCGGCACTCGGTTCAGGGGAGGAAGTTTGGTTGGGCCGAGGTTTAAAGCACTATCCCTACGCAGGGCCTTTCGCTCCCAAGCACGATGGGCCAACCTTGCCCGGGTGGAACGCCGCCACCACAAGGGGGCGCCGTTCCGATCCCTCCTACCTTCCCTCGAACCGGACCGGTCGCCTTGCCCGGCAAAGCCCGGACTCGACCGTACGGGGCGGGCCCCGGCCCGGATCGTGCACGACGCTCCGAAGAGAAGCGATGCTGCACCGATCCCCGCCGGCTCCCGCAATACCCACAGCCCGGCACGGACCGAGAGCTCGCGTCGGTTAAACGTCGGTCAAACCGCTATCCCGTTTAACGTCGATGCTCGCTTTGCATTCTCACACCACTCGTTCCGTTCGTTCTCTTTCGCTCCAGACTCCGCCCTACCCATAACGCTCACCACACACTCTCGCGCACATTCTTGCGCATCCATTCCACCATTCGCACACCCTGTTACACACCACTCCTCTCGCGGACCTTCTTGCGTACACTTGTCGTTCACACACTTCCTTAACACACCTCCTCGTGCACTCTCCCTCGGTACGTACTCCGTACCACTCATGGGGGTGCACTCTTGCATCCACCCACTCACGCGCTCCGATGTGCCCTCCCGCACCCGTGCCACCACCAACTCAGGTGTGCCTCCTCGCACACGCTCAACCATTCCAAGTGTGCATTCTCGCACCCACTCCACCACCAACTCACTCTCCGTGTCACACTCCGTACACTCTGTTTCACACATACCCTCCGACGTGCATTCACTCTCGCACCCGGTATCACTCCCATACTCTGTCACACACTCACTCTCCGACGCACACTTTTTTCTTACACACGCGCCATTCTTTCTCACACCACGCACCACGGACCTCCCACAAACGCCCGGGTGCCATGTCGACCCCAATCGCGCGACAAACCCTCTCGCGCCAAACACTTTTCCGAAAAATCTCTTCGCCCCATATACTACACAGTTCACCTTGGGGATTCTTCTTCCTCCTCGCTCCAACACCTGCAAATCTTCATAAGGATTAAGCACGGCATCATGATGCGAGCACGGCCCTTGCACATTATCAATCACTTTCTCCGATTCCATTCCTATCTCTGCCGTCTCTTCAATCCCAATTTCAACTATAACCATTTCATTCTGAATTAATTCTTTTTCCGCCGCTGCACCTGAATTTGCCGTCCAATTCGGCGGCCGTCGGGTTTTTCACACCCTGTGTCGCGATTTCTATAACGGTCCACCCGGCTGTGCTTTGCTCACCCTCGCTCACCCCGCGCTTCTCAAACCGCCCTACCTCATCGTGTACCCGTGTGCCCCTCCCGCTCAACATGCGATCCATGCTCTCCCCACATTTTTGTATGCGGTCACCCATTCTGTCCCCAACTTTACTTATTCGCTCCAATTTGCTGTCTAACTTCCCAATTTGGTCACTGGTACCCCTAGCTTCATCCCTCATTTCTGCCCTTGATTTGTCCCCCAATTCTCTCATCTCTGCCCTTGATTTGTCCCCCAATTCTCTCATCTCTGCCCTTGATTTGTCCCCCTCTATTTTCATGTCTTCACCCGTTTTGACCATAAAGGCCCTTATTTGCTCCATGAATAGGCCCAAGTCCGTCGGTGCCGCAGGCTCGGCCGCCGCGACCATATGCGAGGTGCCATTTTGTGCTCTTGCAACCTCGTGCGAGGCGCCGCCATCTCGTGCGCCTGAAACCCCCTCTACCACATTCTCATTGCCCTCCTCCTCTCTCTCTCCCAATTCCTCCCTGGGGTCCTGGGTTGCCTCTAACTCCTCTTCTAACTCCCCTACCGGCATCCGATGGCCTTGACTATCCATGGCACGACTTTAATTTGGAATATTAAATAAAATTTTGGCCGCTCGTAAATTTTGACCAAATTTTCTCGATGGATTAAAAATTTGGTTCGGGTCTCAAATCCCACTCCCCGACACCAATTGTTACGGCCAATAGCACAATTGGTGTCCAAAATTTGGGCGAAATATATTTAGTCCCAGGTTCCAGATCCCACTGACACCAATTGTTACGGATCTCGGTTTCGGCACTCCCCTTACCGAGGGGGTGTTAATCCCCTCGTCTTTTAAGCTGGCCGTCCGAGTCCTGGAACTATCTCGCCACTTCCAGTCAGCGCTGAATCGGGTAGTAGGCCAATTATTCCTATGACCTAAGTACCAGCACCTTCCGGTAAGCAAGGAAATGAGCCCCGCCCGAGCCGCGACTGTAATGGACACGCCGAGCGAAGCGAGCCACGACTCAGGCCGTTAACAAAAGACTAACCCAATTATAAAATGTTTGGCCAAAATCGTGCCACAGGTACTCAATTGAAAGAAATCACGAAAGCGATCGGACGAGAATGAAACCAAAGTAAGGAGGAACAGGTATTTATTAATTATTTACAACAAACCAAAGGAACCGAAGAAGAAACAAAAGTAATTTACAGAAGAAGAAGAAGACAGAGCAAACTTATCTACACAGGCTTAACTTATCCCCAGGACAATACAGACAGCACAAACTCACGTACACGAATGGGAATTGCAGGCAGGAATGGCTGGACGAAGGATGAGAGAGGCAGACGGTCCACAGAGCTGGCGGGTAGGGAGGTCCGGGGATCGCGGCACGCCGTTGGTGTCTCGCGTGCATGCCCTCGCCCAGTCAGGTTCAGCGGCGAAAACCCGGTCGTCAGCGCTGGTTCTTCCTCCTCGGTCATCAGCCTCCTTACGCGTCTGTCTCCTCGCCTCCGTGACTCTCTCTGCCTCCAACTCAACTTCTCGGTTCGTGCTCCCTCACTCATCTGCGCAAGCAGTCCCTCACTCGTCCTTTTATTGCCCTCCCCGAAATCAAACCGCGGGCTACGAGGGCACGCCTACCGGGTCGCTCACCGCGGTGCTGGTTGGCTGTTAGGGCTGACTGACTCCACCTCCGATGATGATGAGGTGCCACGCCCGTGATCCGGCAGCTCCTCCCCCCTTCTTCTCCGTTCTTGGCCTCGTGCGTAATGGAGTTTTGGCGGTGTGATGCCAACAAAACAGCCCAATGCAACGGCGGCAAACGCCGCCTTACTGGCACTTTAAAGAGACGATTGGGGAAGTTGAAGGGGGCCTATCTTATTTGATTGATGCAACGTAGTCAACTATTGGAAACACAGCCTTACCTGGAACACATAATAATGAAATAACTACGAAGAGGGCCTATGATTCGCTACGTGTTGCAATGTGGACTAACTAGGGGACAACCTTTGACCTCTACAAGAAATGGAGGTATTTACAAAAAGAATTATTTACAAAGGGGTATATTTACAACAATTTACAAGTGCAGGGTTCTCAAAACCCTAACAATATATGTGTGTGTGTGTGTATATATGTGTGTGTGAGTGTATGTGTGTGTGTGTGTGTGTGTATGTATATATACATGTGTGTGTGTGTGTATATATACATGTGTGTGTGTATGTATGTATACATGTGTGTGTGTATGTATGTATACATGTGTGTGTGTATGTATGTATACATGTGTGTGTGTATGTATACATGTGTGTATGTATATATACATGTGTGTATGTATATATATATATATATATATATATATATATATATATATATATATATATATATATATATATATATGTGTGTGTGTGTGTGTGTGTGTGTGTGTGTGTGTGTGTGTGTGTGTGTATATCAGTAATGTTTTTACTGGTTGATGATATGGAAACGATCTTACCCACAATAATGCAACATTAGAGCCGCAGCTGCGATAGCGATGGCGAATCCTAAAGCAAACTGTAAGACTTCGTCTCCGACACCCTCAAACCAGGAATCGTTCATGGAGATTGGGCCACGGAGCCGATGCCGATGACAGGACGAAGAGGAAATGGAGATCGAGAAGAGAGAGGATCACTCAGTGTGCAGTGCACAAGTTCTGGTGAATCGGACGTTTGAACGGAACTCCTTCCTGTACTGTACGTGGGTTAATATCCGCCCAAACCCATCAAGCTTTTCTTCACGTATCGACCTCTGACATAGTCTCTCACACTCGGGTGAAAGGGGAAAAAAAAGAAAAGTCTCATTGCCACGCCCACGGCAGCAGCTGGGCGGAGCCCGTTTCGCAGAAGAACTTTCGAATAACAGGAGGAAAATTTGCTGCAGGTGGAGAAGGAGCTTTGTGGGTCCATCACGTCAGCGGCACAACAATGCCAGATGAAATAAATAAATCCATCAATACAACAATTCCGCAAAGCGTGGCAGGTTCAGGGAAATCACACAAATCACAATCACCCAACCACTCACACCCAGCACACACGTACACAATCACAATCACCCATGCACTCACAGTCAGCATACATACACACACACACACACACACACACACACACACACACACACACACACACACACACACACATATATATATATATATATATATATATATATATATATATATATATATATATATATATATATATATATATATATATATATATATATATATATATATATATATATATATATACAGTATTAAAGCGCGGCGTTACGCGCGCTGCTTGCGAGCAAGGAGGAAGCGGACAAGCGGTAACTTATAAGCGTCTTTATTTCAGGAGCTCACTGTAACACTGGCGCGCTCCGGGCTGCGCGCCCGGTGTATATCATGAGGCCACGCCTACCCCTCGGGCGTGGCCACCGCCCACTTGGTGCGCGGAATGATGTCACCACGCCAGTGGGCTTTTGTGTCCGCCACACGCGCCCCCCCAGAATTCCCGCGCACCTGGAGGGCCAGTTTGCGGGGCAGACGAATGACCCGGCCGAAGCGCCCCCTGGCGATCGGCGGCGTCCGGGGTGCATGGATGCCAGGTGGGATGCCCCTGGCTGCCCCTGGGATGGGTGCAGGACCGGGGGGCGGCGTGGCGGCGGGGCTGGGCGGTGCCGGGGGTCCGCCCGCAGGTGGGCGGCCCTGACGTGGGGGTCGGGCCACTGGCGGTGGATGGTCCACGTCGAGGTGTGCCGGCTTGAGGCGGTCTACCGAAACGCGGTCAGGAGTACCGCCGATGTCCAGGGTGAAGTGCTTCGCCCCGGTCTCCAGCACGCGGAAAGGCCCGTCGTACGGGGGCCGCAGTGGTGTCCGGTGGGCATCGTGGCGGACGAAGACGTACTCCGCCGTGCGAAGCTCCGGGGCGACGTGCGTCGGTGGGGGCCCGTGGCATGCCGTTGGCACCGGGGCGAACCTCTGGGCGGTCTCTTGCAGAGCGGAGCGCTGCTGTGCCGCGGACCATGGTGCCGTGGAGTTGGGGAGGAACTCGCCCGGCACCCGCAGCGGTTGCCCGAAGACCAACTCCGCCGCGGATGCGCGCAGGTCCTCCTTGGGCGCCGTCCGGAGGCCCAGCAGGACCCAGGGGAGCCTGTCGACCCAGCCGCCGTCGCGGAGGGTGGCCCGGAGCGCGGCCTTCAATGAGCGGTGAAATCGCTCACACAGGCCGTTAGCCTGGGGGTGGTAGGCCGTGGTTCGGTGCAGCCGGACCCCGAGCCCCTACGCGACCGCCCCCCAGAGCTCCGAGGTGAACTGGGGGCCGCGGTCGGACGAGATGTCTGAGGGGGCGCCGAACCGGGCGACCCAGGTGGCGATGAAAGCCTGCGCGACATCGGCCGCCGTTGTCGACGCCAAGGTCACGGCCTCCGGCCACCGGGTAGTGCGGTCCACCATGGTGAGGAGGTAGGTGAAACCCCACGAGGGGGGCAGAGGTCCCACCAGGTCCACGTGGACGTGGTCAAACCGGCGTTCCGACACCGTGAACGGGGCCAACGGGGCCTGGGTGTGCCGGTGCACCTTGGCGCGCTGGCACGCTAAGCACGTCCTGGCCCAGCCGCGGATGGCCTTCCGGAGGCCATCCCAGACGAACTTGTCGGCGATCAGCCTTTGGGAGGCCCTCGCGCCCGGGTGGGACAGGCCGTGGATGGCGTCAAACACCTGGCGCTGCCAGCCCGCGGGCACGATGGGGCGAGGACGCCCGAGGGAGACGTCGCACAAGAGGGCCGCGCCCGCGCCGTCGAACGCCACCTCGGTGACGCGGAGGCCCGTGACGGCGGTCCGCAAGGCCTGGACGTCGGGGTCAGTGGCCTGGTCCGCTGCCATCCGGGCATAGTCGATGCCGAGGTGGACTGCGTGGGCGACGGCCCGGGAAAGGCAATCCGCCACCGGGTTGTCCTTCCCCGCAACGTGCTGGATGTCCGTCGTGTACTCGGACACGGCCGAGAGGTGACGCTGCTGCCGGGCCGACCACGGCTCGGTGACCTTGCCCATCGCGAAGATCAGCGGCTTGTGGTCGACGAAGGCAGTGAACGCATGGCCCTCGAGCAGATGGCGGAAGTGCCTGACCGCCAAGTGAAGTCCGAGCAACTCGCGGTCGAAGGTACTGTAACGGTGTTCGGGCGGGCGAAGCTGCCGGCTAAAGAACGCCAGCGGTTGCCAAGCTCCACGCACCCATTGCTCGTGCACCGCGCCCACCGCGTAGTCCGAGGCATCGGTGGTGAGGGCGATCGGTGCATCGGCCGCCGGGTGCGCGAGCATGGTGGCGTTAGCCAAGGCGAGCTTCGCGCCCGTGAACGCCGTGTCCATCTGCTCGGTCCAGGTAATGTCGCCTTTGCCCGGCTTACCTCGGAGAGCTTCGTGCAGGGGGCGCAGGAGCTGGGCGATACGGGGCAGGAACCGATGGTAAAAGTTCACCATGCCCAGGAACTCCTGCAGCCCTCTGATCGTGCGGGGGCGCGGAAACCCTTCACCGCCTCCACCTTGGCCGGCAGGGGGACGGCTCCGTGCCTGGTGACACGATGCCCCAGAAAATCGATTATGGTGGCGCCGAACCGGCACTTTGCGGGGTTCACAATCAGGCCATGCTGGCCCAGGCGTTCGAAGAGCGTGCGGAGGTGGCATAGGTGCTCTTCGCGGGACGCGCTGGCGACGAGGATATCGTCCAGGTAGACGTAGAAAAAATCCAAGTCACGCAGGATGCTGTCCATCAGTCGCTGGAACGCCTGAGCCGCATTCTTCAGACCGAAGGGCATGCGCAGGAACTCGAAGAGTCCGAATGGCGTGATGACCGCCGTCTTCGGGACGTCCTCCGGCCTGACGGGGACCTGATGGTAGCCGCGTATGAGGTCCACCTTTGAGAAGAAGGACATGCCCGCCAAACGGGCGGAAAAGTCCTGAATGTGGGGGACGGGGTAGCGGTCGGGAGTCGTGGCGTCATTGAGACGGCGATAGTCCCCACACGGTCGCCATCCCCCGCCGGGCTTCGGCACGATGTGCAGCGGCGACGCCCAAGCGCTCTCTGAGCGCCGAACGATGCCGAGTCGCTCCAGGGTAGCGAACGCCGCTTTTGCCACCACCAGCTTCGTCGGCTCGAGGCGGCGTGCCCGGGCGTAGACCGGTGGCCCGACGATGGGGATGTGATGGGCCACCCCGTGCTTGACGGCCCCCGCCGAGAAGGTGGGCCGCATGAGGGCCGGGAAGCCGGTGAGGAGGCGGGTGAATGCGTCCGCTGCCGGAAGCGTACAGACCAACGTGGCCGGAACCGAACCGTTCGGCAAGCCGCTTGGCAAGCCGCTCGTTGAGCTGGGCAACGCACAAGCGAGCGAGCTGAACGTCTCGGCCTGGACAAGACGTCTGCGCTTGACGTCGACCAGGAGCCCATTAGCACACAGGAAGTCCGCGCCAAGCAGTGCCATGGGCACGTCGGCGGTGACGAACGTCCATCAGAAAACCTGCCCTCCGAACCGCAGAGAGAGGCAGCGTTTTCCGTACGTACGGATGGGCGTCCCGTTCGCGGCAAGCAGCGCGGGGCCCCCACCCGCGGCGTGCTTGTCTGACGTGCCGGCGGGAACGACACTCACCTGCGCTCCCGTGTCGCACAGGTAACGGCGCCCGGAGAAGGTGTCCGTTATGAACAGCAGGCTGCTCGAACGGCCGGCGCTCATCGCCACGCCCAGGCGTTTCCCGACCTGTTGAAGGAGCATGGCGGATGACACTGCCGAGCTTCGTGGCCGAACTTGGCGTGGAACCAGCACCAGGTGGTGGAGCTGGAGGAGCGCGGCTGGCTCCGCCAGGCCGGTGGAGTTGGCGGGTTTCCCCGCGGTGGCGGTTTTCGCCGCGGCGGTGGGCGGGGCGTGGCGGCGGTCACGAGGTGCGTATCAGCATGCTGCGTATGCTGTATAAGCTGATGCTGTGGATCAGCAGCATCAGCAGCATCAGCAGCATCAGCCACGAGGGCCGTGACGGCCACGCCGACTCTCGCCCGCATGTCCGAAGCGGCGAAGTACTTGTCCGCCTCGGCTGCCAATGCTCGGGGTTCCGTTAGCCCGGTCCCGGCCAACGCGAGGCGAACCTGCGCTGGAAGTTGGCGACGGAAAAGCGCCCGGAATAGAGAACCGGGGGCTTCGTCGCCCAACAGTGACAGCATATGGTCCATTCGGACCGACGGGCGCGTGTCACCGAGCTCGGGGAGATCCAGGAGGCGGTCGGCCCGTGCGTCGTCCGTGAGGCCGAACGTGGCTAGGAGTAGCCGCTTGAGTGCCTCGTACTTGTGGCCGTCCGGTGGGTGGCGAAGGACGGACACAACTCGAGTGGCCGTGCCGGGCCCGAGGGAGGCGACGACGTGGCAATAGCGCGTGTCATCGCCGGTGAGGCGCCGAAGCTGAAATTGGGCTTCGGCCTGGACGAACCAGACTTCGGCCTGAGCCTCCCAAAATTCGGGAAGTTTGATGAAGTTGGCCATGGCAATGGCGTCGCGTGTGGAAGGATCGCTCCGGCAGATCCAACGTCAAGGGGGTCACCAGTAAAGCGCGGCGTTACGCACGCTGCTTGCGAGCAAGGAGGAAGCGGACAAGCGGTAACTTATAAGCGTCTTTATTTCAGGAGCTCACTGTAGCACTGGCGCGCTCCGGGCTACGCGCCCGGTGTATATCATGAGGCCACGCCTACCCCTCGGGCGTGGCCACCGCCCACTTGGTGCGCGGAATGATGTCACCACGCCAGTGGGCTTTTGTGTCCGCTACAGTATATATATATATATATACTAGCAGAAGTACCCGGCATTGCCGGGCGGGGGAAGGGGAGGGTAGGGGAACGGGGGGGGAGGGGAGGAGAGGGTGGGGAGGGGAGAATAGGGGGGGGAGGGGAGAAGAGGGGGGAGGGGGAGGGGGAGGGGGAGAGGGGAGAAGAGGGGGGGATGGGGAGGGGGAGGGATGGGAGGGGGAGGGGGGAGGGGAGGTGTAGGGGGAGGGGAGGGGGGAGGGGTGAGAGTGGAAGGGGGAGGGGGAGGGGGAGGGGTGAGAGTGGAGGGGGGAGTCAAGTCGGAAGTCATTGTCTTCAATTGAATGTCGCATTTATTTTTTATTCCCTGTCAAATGGCATTGGTCCCGCATTCTAAACCCGGAAGTCGGAAGTCATCGTCGTCAAATAAATGTAGCATGTATGTTTCACTCTCTGTCACATGCCGTTGGTCCCATGTCAATCGGATGAAGTTGAAAAATTAACGTTCCGAAATACGCTGATGACGTCATAATTTTAAAACGCGAAGTTTTTTAAATTTTAAGGTGTGCTGTAGTTGTTCTGAGACGTACTGATTCCGAATATGACTTTGGTTTTGCTCTGCAATGAGTAGTTCTCGAGTTATAAGAGGACAAACAAACAAACATACTTTACTGCTTTTTATATACTAGGGCATGCCCGTACTATATATACGTATATCTAAAATTATATCCCCCCCCTCTATTTACATGAAATGGTTTGGTCCATTCGCAAAGCCAAAGCGAACGGCTTGCGAGTACGGTGACAATCCCCCCCCTCTATTTACATTAAATGGTTTGGTCCATTCGCAAAGCCAAAGCGAACGGCTTGCGAGTACGGTGACAATCCCCCCCCCCCTCTATTTACATGAAATGGTTTGGTCCATTCGCAAAGCCAAAGCGAATGGCTTGCGGAGTTTGGTAAATGAATCGCCATAGCTCGGTAACTACTTCTCCGATTAATATGAAACCTTGAAAAGGCACATCCTCAGGTCCCCAGCAATATACCTGGCAAGTTTCAAGTATATCGGACCCGTGGTTGTCGAGAAACAGCGGTCACAAACAAACACACAGACAAACACACAGACAAACACACAGACATACAGAGATTACTGGAATTATATATATATATATATATATATATATATATATATATATATATATATATATATATATATATACATATACAGTATATATATGTATATATATATATATCCAAATATATGTGCAGTTCTCCAGCTTTCAATTAATGGCGGTTGGTATGTTGGTTGGTATTCTCCAGCTTAATGGCGGTTCACCACTGATGGTATGAAATCGCATAGTGACTGGTATATAACCGAAAGGTTTTCAGAGTCATAAGTGTATGCAGTACTCACTGCGTTGCCCTGATGAGCCCCAAAAGGGCGAAACCAGGTCGGTAACTGTGAGTTTTACATACACTTATGACAGTATCTGAACTAAGATCAAAATTCTGCTCTGTCAGAGGGTTCTCTTGAGAGCTTGACAGGCAGAGCGTATGTACATGGCAGTGACGTCATTACTTGCGCTCATTGAAAGCTGGAGAACTGCACATATATTTGGATTGGTTTGCTCCCGGCTGCATCCAGGGGATTCCATATAATGAGTGGACCAGAGGTAATGTGCCATGTGGCAGATGGCACTTATCGCTCCAATTAAGGTACAGCATAGCTGGATGGGATACCTTAATGGCGGTTCACCACTGATGGTATGAAATCGCATAGTGACTGATATATATATATATATATAAAACTGTAAGAAATAGTAGAAACTCCAAAGTACGCGCAGGGAGTCTCATTTGTATTGAATAAATAATCGTTAGATTAAATAAGACGCGGACGTAGCTTCAGGACGTAGATCTTTAATTGTCGACAAGCTTTCGAACCAACAAAGGTCTTCTTCTGAGTCAGCCCCAAGTTCAACGGAAGTGGCATATATATATATATATATATATATATATACCGGCTCCCATATATATACAGTATATATATATATATATATATACATATATATATATATATGTAGCGGCTGCCGCTGGGGTTTCACAATCGCCTTGCACCTATCAAGGACGCGGAGCGATCACCATGCCGGGCTCGTCCAGGACGCCCGGGCAGGCCCGCGCTCAACTTGCCAGGCCTCGGTCGGGACGCCCGGGCATGCCCGGGCATGCCCGGGCAGGCTCGCCCTCAACTTGCCAGGCCGCAGCCAGGACGCTGGGCCACGCCCCCTGGCGCCGGGCCTGGGCAAACCCCCTGGGTTAATAGATATATATTGCTGACCGATAAACGGGTTTGCAGAGTGCCTGAGTGTTTGATTTCAATAAAGCAACTCAGATGAATTCCAGCTTTTTGTCGCGTCCATTCTTCTGATCGACGTGGGAGCCCCAGCTCCTTCATTGGTGACCTATCGACATGGACACGGCAGTCGCCCTTAAACTGCCTACCTTCTGGGAGGCTCACGCTGCGGTTTGGTTCGCACAGGCGGAGTCCCTGTTCGCCCTGCGAGGCATCACGGCCGACGACACCCGCTTCCACCATGTGGTAGCTGCGCTCGGGTCGGCTACCGCAGCCCGCGCCCTGAGCCTCCTCGAAAGCCCGCCAGCCGCTGACAAATACGGCGCGATTAAGCAGCTTCTCCTCGATGCTTTCGCCCTCCCATCGGCGGAACGCGCACGGCGCCTGCTCGAACTGCCTGAGCTCGGCGACACGCGCCCTTCCGAGCGAATGGACTACATGCTTTCACTGCTCGGCGAGCACTCTCCGGCATTCCTGTTCCGGGAGCTGTTCCTCCGTCAGCTGCCTAACCCGGTACGCCTCGCCCTGGCAAGCACGACGATCACAGATCCCCGGGCCCTTGCCAGAGAAGCCGACAAGATCTCCGCTGCAGGACGGCGCATCGCAGCGGCGACATGGGACCCACCGCCGTCCGACGCAACAACCATGGCGCCCGAGCACCCGGCACGGTCGACGGCCGAACTGCCGACGCAAGTGGCGGCCGCTCTACCGTGCCGACCACCTCCACCCGACCAAGCGTGGTGTTACTATCATGCCAGGTTCGGACAAAAGGCCCGGACATGCCGACCCCCGTGCACCTTCGGCAGGCCGGGAAACGGCCGGGCCGGCGTTCATTACCAGCCATGAGCGCCGGCCATACGGGCAACTTACTGTTCATCACGGATAAAGCGTCCGGACGGCGCTTCCTGTGCGACACCGGCGCCCAACTGAGCGTCATACCCGCCTCTGACCAGGACAGGCAATCCACGGTTTGCGGCCCCTCCTTAGTTGCGGCCAATGGATCGACTATCCGCACCTTCGGCCCGCGCAACGTCACCCTCTGCTTCGGCGGCCAACGCTTTGCTTGGACGTTTGTAACCGCCAACGTGCCCGTGGCTCTGCTAGGCGCCGACTTCCTCTGCGCACACGGACTGCTGGTGGACGTCCAACGGCGTCGTTTAATCAACGCTGAAACCTTCAGCTCCCTGGTATGCACATTGAGCAGCTCCGCGCCGACCGAGCTGGCATGCACCGTCCCGGCGGCGAACGAGTTTGCTCGCCTGCTCACGGAGTTCCCGGCCCTCACGCGGCCGACGTTTTCGGCCGTCGCAGTACGGCATGGGATCGAGCACCACATACCAACCACGGGCCCGCCGGTCTACGCCAGGGCCCGCCGCCTCGACCCAGCCAAGCTCGCCGTAGCGAAGGCCGAATTCGACGCGTTGGAGCACCTCGGCATCGTGCGGCGCTCCGATAGCGCGTGGGCCTCGCCACTGCACATCGTGCCAAAGCCGGGGGGTGGATGGCGCCCGTGTGGCGACTACCGCCGTCTGAATGACGCTACCACCCCCGACAGGTACCCGATCCCGCATATCCAAGACTTCTCCGCCCGTCTGGCGGGACGGGTCATTTTTTCGAAAATTGATCTCATACGGGGATATCACCAGGTACCTGTCAGGGCGGCCGACGTCCCTAAAACGGCAGTCATCACGCCGTTCGGCTTATTCGAATTCTTGCGGATGCCGTTTGGTCTCAAGAACGCGGCTCAGGCGTTCCAGCGCTTGATGGACGGCGTGCTGCGTGACCTGCCGTTCCTTTTCGTTTACCTGGACGACATCCTCGTCGCCAGCACGTCCCGGGCCGAGCACCTCCTCCACCTCCGAACACTGTTCGAGCGCCTCAGCGAGCACGGCCTCATCGTCAACCTGGCCAAATGCCACTTCGGCACGACGGCCGTTGATTTTTTGGGCCACCACATCACCAAGAACGGGGCCGTGCCGCTGCCAACCAAGGTCGAGGCCATCACCACGTTCCCGCGTCCCCGCACCATAAAGGCCCTGCAGGAATTCCTGGGAATGGTGAATTTTTATCACCGCTTCGTGCCCCGCGCTGCTCACCTCATGCGGCCCCTCTACGACGCCCTCCGGGGCAAGCCGGCCAAGCACGACATCGCCTGGTCCGCAGCAATGGATGCGGCCTTCCAACGCTCGAAGCGGGCCCTCGCCGACGCAACACTGCTCGCTCACCCGGTGCTCAACGCTCCCATCGCCCTCACCACGGATGCCTCCGACTACGCGGTGGGCGCCGTACATGAGCAATGGGTGAACGGGGTTTGGCAGCCACTCGCTTTTTTCAGCCGGCAGCTCCGGCCGAACGAGCTCAAATACAGCACGTTTGACCGGGAGCTCCTCGGTCTACACCTGGCCGTCCGCAATTTCCGCCACCTCCTGGAGGGCCGACCTTTCACGGCGTTCGTCGACCACAAGCCGTTGATTTACGCCATGGCCAAGGTCACGGAGCCATGGTCGGCCCGCCAACAGCCCCACCTCTCCGCCGTGTCGGAGTTTACCACGGACATCTGGCACGTCGCCGGCAAAAACAACGCCGTGGCCGACTGTCTTTCCCGGGCCAGCGCGAACGCGGTCCACCTGGGCGTGGATTTTGCGCTTATGGCGGCGGACCAAACCACCGACACCACGGTGCAAGCCCTCCGGGCGGCGGACACGGGCCTCCGCCTGGCCGACATCCCCTGCGCGGACACTGTCCTGCTCTGCAACGTCTCCCAAGGCCAGCCTCGCCCCATCGTGCCCGTCACCTGGCAACGCCGCATCTTCGCCTCCCTCCACGGCCTTTCCCACCCGGGCCGGAAAGCTTCCCAGAAGCTGGTGTCGGCGCGTTTCGTCTGGCACGGCCTTCGTCGGGACGTCCGCGATTGGACCAGCGCCTGCACGGCCTGCCAACGGGCCAAGGTCCACCGACACACCCAGGCCCCGCTGGCACCTTTCACCGTGCCCGAACGACGTTTCGACCACGTCAACGTGGATCTGGTGGGCCCCCTCCCCCCGTCACGGGGGTTCACACACCTGCTCACCATGGTGGACAGGACCACCAGGTGGCCGGAGGCCGTTCCCCTCGTCTCCACCACCACCGCCGACGTGGCGCAGGCTTTCATCGCCACCTGGGTCGCCCGCTTCGGCGCACCGGCGGACATCTCGTCAGACCGCGGACCACAGTTCACCTCCGAGCTGTGGGGTGCGGTCGCCCGCAACCTGGGGGTCAAGCTCCACCGTACTACGGCCTACCACCCCCAAGCAAACGGGTTGTGCGAGCGATTCCACCGCTCCATGAAGGCCGCGCTCATGGCCGGCCTTCAAGACGGCGGTTGGGCCGACCGGCTGCCGTGGGTCCTTTTGGGCCTTCGCACGGCCCCCAAGGAGGACCTCCAGGCATCCACCGCCGAGCTGGTCTATGGCCAGGTGCTACGCGTCCCGGGCGAATTCGTGCCCGACGCTACCAGTCCCTGGTCCGCAGCTCACCAGCGTTCGGACCTCCAGGAGGCCGCCCGACGGTTTGCCCCCGTGCCGACATCCCACCACGGTGACCCCCGGTCCTACGTCCCCCCAGCACTCCGCACAGCGGAGTATGTTTTTGTGCGTCACGACGCACATCGGTGGCCACTCCAGCCGCCGTACGACGGGCCCTTCCGGGTGCTGCGACGGGACGACAAGTCGTTCGTCATCGACATCGGCGGCAGGTCGGACCGGATTGCAGTGGACCGCCTCAAGCCGGCGCACGTGGACGTCGACCACCCACCACGGGTGGCCCTTCCGCCGCGGCGAGGCCGCCCCCCGTCCACGGGGCCCCCCACTCGACCGCCCACCACCTCACCGGACCCCCTCCCACGACCCGCCAGGGGTCGCTTCGGCCGGGTCATCAGGACCCCCCTCAAGTTGACCCTGCCGGTGCAAGTCGATTCTGGGGGGACGTGTGTAGCGGCTGCCGCTGGGGTTTCACAATCGCCTTGCACCTATCAAGGACGCGGAGCGATCACCATGCCGGGCTCGTCCAGGACGCCCGGGCAGGCCCGCGCTCAACTTGCCAGGCCTCGGTCGGGACGCCCGGGCATGCCCGGGCATGCCCGGGCAGGCTCGCCCTCAACTTACCAGGCCGCAGCCAGGACGCTGGGCCACGCCCCCTGGCGCCGGGCCTGGGCAAACCCCCTGGGTTAATAGATATATATTGCTGACCGATAAACGGGTTTGCAGAGTGCCTGAGTGTTTGATTTCAATAAAGCAACTCAGATGAATTCCAGCTTTTTGTCGCGTCCATTCTTCTGATCGACGTGGGAGCCCCAGCTCCTTCATATATATATATATATATATGACTCCATGGTAAGATCTCCAACCTTTAATTGAACAAACAATGACTCAACGTTTCGATTAACAACATGTGAAGCCACACGCCTCCGTTAATCTTCCTCAAGAGTGATAAAATCATCTCAACATCCCCTTATATGCAAAGTGGGCGGGGTATATGCAAAGTGGGGTGGGCAAAGCTGGACAGCCAATGAAACCGTATCACACCGCTCTCGTGAACGGAGACGTTATTGACCAAATTCAAAAATCAACCGCATATTAACGGCTTAAAATAATCCTGTAAGCAATGCTGGATTATAACTCAAGTCTTTAGAAAATCAGGAACAATAATTACATTTAATTAAAAGTTAAACTTGTAAACAATTAAATTGTAAATTAAATTAAAACTGCAAATATATTAAAGCAAAAAAATTTTTTTTTTAAGCTAAAATAAAATTGCCATAATATCAAGATCATCACATGTGGCCCTATGCGGTAAACGGGAATGAGAGATGGAGGGGGGTTATAGGGGGGGGGATAGAATGGGGGGGGGGAACCAGAGGGGGGGGTGGAAGCGGAGGGGGGGGGGGGGGTTGGGGAGAGGGGTGGTTTGGAGGGAGGGGGGGGAGGGGGAGGGGGCAAATTGTCCGAATAAAAACCTTGTGTGACATATTATGTGGACTCGTTCAAAATACGGAATTCCTGCTTCGTTTACACAAGAGTGGGTCAAACGCTACCGGTAAGTCAACTACCTCTTGTGTGATCGAGGTAACAGTTTCTTCTGTGTGCCAAGCCTCCAAAACACGTCTTCTGTTTCTGTTGGGTGTGGAACCCAAAATATTAACCCTATCCCATAAAGGTGTGTGGCCTTCCTTAAGGCCGTGTTTGGCAATAGCAGATCTGCTGGGAAAATTACATTCAAATGCTTTTTGGTGTTCAGCAATACGTTGACCTAAGGTCCTCCCGGTTTCACCCACAAACTCAGCTCCACAACCACAGGGCACTACGTATACCACCCCTGACCTATCCTTCCTCGGAAGCTTGTCCTTGACCCTCATAAGGGCTTGGCGAAGGGTGAAAACCGGTGTGAAACTCACCCTCACTCCTGCCAATTTCAAAATTCTGCCGACCCTCTGTGAAACCCCCGGTACAAAAGGGAGAACACACAAACCCTTTGGTTGTTCTCTCGGTCTCAGCCTGTTGTGTGGGGAAGCCCTTATTGTTTTCCTGTTGGGTAGCAAGCTGTCAGGATAACCATTTGCCCTTAACACATTTTGAAGATGGTCCACCTCACTGATCTTGTCTTCAAAGTGGATGGTAAATCACGTGCTCTTTTTGAGAGGGTGTGCACCACCGATCTTTTGTGTTCCATTGGATGGCAAGAATTGAAATCAAGGTAGCGATCAGTGTGTGTCGGTTTTCTGTACACCGTTACCTTTAAGGCTCCTTTGGGATCCCTTACGACGAGTGTATCCAGAAAGGGAAGGGCTCCATTTTTCTCCTCTTCAATGGTGAAATTAATGGAGGAAAAAGTTTGTCCTCTTGTGTGATCACAAGGACCATCTTGTCACAAGGTCAACTTGTCACACAAGTAATTATTGTTCCTGATTGTTGCAGAAGGGCCTTAATTTTGCCATCACTCCCCGATTTGTTCCGAAAGACACCATTGTATCACGGGTGGAATCTGCGATGATGAATCTTGATAACACCACCAAGAACGAAATCAGATCACGAGTGGCTGCTGTTTTATTTCGCCCTCCGCAATTTTCACGCAACAATTTCAATTTGGACCCGAAAGAACAACAAGCTTTACGAGAGTTACGCAACATGGATGACGTGGTGTTCTTACCAGCGGACAAAGGACGGGCAACGGTGCTCATGGATCGTCTTGTATACACGAACAAAATGCAGGATATGTTGGCGGACCAAAGTACTTATGAACGGTTAACCGCAGATCCAACGAAGAAGGAGGAACGAAGGTTAAACTCAATGCTTGCCAGATTAAAAGCGACTGGTAGACTATCAGCTGCGGCGTACAAACGTCTGTGCAGCAGTAAGGGCGTGGCTCCCAGGGCCTACGGGCTACCGAAAGTGCACAAAGAGGGATTTCCGCGTCGGTTAATCGTTTCCTGTATTAATGGTCCGTCATATGCTCTATCCAAGTTTTTGGCAAACATTTTGAAGCATTTGGTGGGGACGACAGAGCGAACCGTGCACAACAGCACAGCATTTGCTGAAAGAGTGAAGCGGCTCACCATCAAGGCACACGAGACCATGGTTTCGTTTGATGTTGTGTCTTTATTTACCAACGTGCCCATAGCCCTGGCGATTGAGGTTGCAAACCGGCGTTTGATGGAAGATGATCGATGGAAAGAGACTGCGGGAGCTTTAAGCCCGATGGACGTCTGCGACATGCTTTCTACCTGCCTCTCTTCCACCTACTTTGTATTTAATGAGGTATATTACAAGCAGGTTTATGGCACCGCTATGGGTTCCCCGGTATCGGCTGTGATTGCCAACATGGTGATGGAGGATTTGGAGGAACGCACCATTCCAGCCCTGTTAGTGCGACCACGTGTTTGGTTCCGGTACGTGGATGACACATTTGTCATCTGTCACTCTGATGAGGTGGGCATCATACATGTGACCATAAATAAAACTTTTTCCTCCATTAATTTCACCATTGAAGAGGAGAAAAATGGAGCCCTTCCCTTTCTGGATACACTCGTCGTAAGGGATCCCAAAGGAGCCTTAAAGGTAACGGTGTACAGAAAACCGACACACACTGATCGCTACCTTGATTTCAATTCTTGCCATCCAATGGAACACAAAAGATCGGTGGTGCACACCCTCTCAAAAAGAGCACGTGATTTACCATCCACCTTTGAAGACAAGATGAGTGAGGTGGACCATCTTCAAAATGTGTTAAGGGCAAATGGTTATCCTGACAGCTTGCTACCCAACAGGAAAACAATAAGGGCTTCCCCACACAACAGGCTGAGACCGAGACAACAACCAAAGCGTTTGTGTGTTCTCCCTTTTGTACCGGGGGTTTCACAGAGGGTCGGCAGAATTTTGAAATTGGCAGGAATGAGGGTGAGTTTCACACCGGTTTTCACCCTTCGCCAAGCCCTTATGAGGGTCAAGGACAAGCTTCCGAGGAAGGATAGGTCAGGGGTGGTATATGTAGTGCCCTGTGGTTGTGGAGCTGAGTATGTGGGTGAAACCGGGAGGACCTTAGGTCAACGTATTGCTGAACACCAAAAAGCATTTGAATGTAATTTTCCCAGCAGATCTGCTATTGCCAAACATGGCCTTAAGGAAGGCCACACACCTTTATGGGATAGGGTTAATATTTTGGGTTCCACACCCAACAGAAACAGAAGACGTGTTTTGGAGGCTTGGCACACAGAAGAAACTGTTACCTCGATCACACAAGAGGAAGTTGACTTACCGGTAGCGTTTGATCCACTCTTGTGTAAACGAAGCAGGCATTCCGTACTTTGAACGAGTCCACATAATATGTCACACAAGGTTTTTATTCGGACAATTTGCCCCCTCCCCCTCCCCCCCCCCTTCCTCCAAACCACCCCTCTCCCCAAACCCCCCCCCCTCCGCTTCCACCCCCCCCTCTGGTTTCCCCCCCCCCATTCTATCCCTCCCCCTATAACCCCCCTCCATCCCGCATTCCCGTTTACCGCATAGGGCCACATGTGATGATCTTGATATTATGGCAATTTTATTTTACCTTAAAAAAAAAATTTTTGCTTTAATATATTTGCAGTTTTAATTTAATTTACAATTTAATTGTTTACAAGTTTAACTTTTAATTAAATGTAATTATTGTTCCTGATTTTCTAAAGACTTGAGTTATAATGCAGCATTGCTTACAGGATTATTTTAAGCCGTTAATATGCGGTTGATTTTTGAATTTGGTCAATAACGTCTCCGTTCACGAGAGCTGTGTGATACGGTTTCATTGGCTGTCCAGCTTTGCCCACCCCACTTTGCATATACCCCGCCCACTTTGCATATAAGGGGATGTTGAGATGATTTTATCACTCTTGAGGAAGATTAACGGAGGCGTGTGGCTTCACATGTTGTTAATCGAAACGTTGAGTTATTGTTTGTTCAATTAAAGGTTGGAGATCTTACCATGGAGTCATTTGGATTTACTCCAAACCGCAAATCTTTGCTTATATATATATATATATATATATATATATATATATATATATATATATATATATATATATATATATATATATATATATATATATATATATATGTATATATATATATATATATATATGTATATATAGTTGCGGTTTTTAGAACCCTCCACTTTGTAAATATCTGTAATATTCCCTTATAAATAATCCCCTATAAATATTCCCATTTTTGGTGTAAAAGGTCAAAGGTCGCACCCTAGTTAGGTCATATTGCAACACGTAGGACACCATAGGCTTCTTCTTTAGTTATCTCATTAGTATGTGTTTCAGGTAAGGATCTGTTCCCAATAGTTTGACTCTGCGTTGTATTAATCAAATAACCTAGGTCCCTTCAATTACCCCCAATCTCTCTCTCTCTCCAAAGTGCCAGTAGCACCTACAGGCGTAGCTTGTCCTTCCTAATGTTCTCACATCATCTTATTGCCGTCGTCGCTGCCTTAGCGCTCACTCCAAACGCCATTGAACATGCGGTCGGCTCGAGGAAAGAAGGGGCGGAGCCACGGGAAGAGGTGTGGCCTCGCCCACGAGCCGTCGAGGGTGGAGCCAGTGAGCCCTCGCTGACCAACCAGGGCTGAGGTGAGCTCGTTAATGGGCGTAGCCCTATGAAGGCGGCTTGATTTTCCAAGCGCGTGATATAAGCGCGAGCGCCAAGCCCTTTGATGGACTGCGCAGGGAGCCATCAATTGTGTATGGACTGTGCCGGGGGATGCTGATCCTAACGGACTGCGCCGAGGGATGCTGATTGTGAACGAACTGCGCGGGGAGCGCTCGATTGATTGTCACGTTGTTTGAGCGACCTGCGCGAGGGTACCCTCTGAGACGAACGTTGGGCGAGAGAGAGTTGGCACGAAGATTATGTACGCGGCATCCCAGTCCCCCGCATAATTATAAGGTCCGGTCACGCGCCAACGACACGCGAAGCTGCCTGCCATTCTTCGCGGCGGACCCGGAGCCTGGAACCAGCTGCCTGGACCCTTCTCTTCCTTCCCACCACCACCACCACCCATTGTGTAAGTGTGTTTGTACTGTCCTGGGTGTGTGATAATATAAGACTGTATAAGGTTGCCCTATGTCCTTTTATTTCCTTCTTTTGTATATGCTTGCCTTTCGTTTCCTCTTTTCGTGTAGTTAATAAATCATATTTGTTCTTTCCTTACCTTTTGGTTTCCCCTCATCCGATCGTCTTTGTCTTTTCCCCATTGAGTACCTGTGGCACGATTAGAGCCGCTCAGAATCGGGTTAGTTTTATTGCTAACGGCTCGAGCAGAAGTATCGCCCTGCTTTGCGGAGAGGGGGGCAAAGGTATCTGGGAACCCGTTGACTGTCACCCTGGTCAATCTCAACCCCGCAAAGGAGCGCGATATCTTCTAGGACTCGGACGGCCAGCTTAATAGACGAGGGGATTAGCTGCCCCCTCGGTAAGGGGAGCGCCGTAATCTGAGATCCGCAACAATTGGTGTCGGGGAGTGGGATTGAAGCCCGAACCAAATTTTTAATCCATCTGAAAAATTTGGTCAAAATTAGGAGCGGCCGAAATTTATTATTAACATCCAAATTGAGTCGTGCCATGGATGGTCAAGGTGATCGGATGCCAGTGGGGGAGATAGAAGAGGGGTTAGAGTCAACCCAGGACCCCAGGGAGGAGATGGGAGAGATAGAGGAGGAGGTTGAAGAAGGTGCGGTAGAGGGGGTTGCAGGCGCACAAGATGGCGGCACCTCGCACGTGGTCGCAGTAGCACAAGATGGTGGCGCCTCGCACATGGCCTCGGCAGCCGAGCCCGCGGTGCCAACGGACTGGGACCTATTTATGATGCAAATAAGGGCCCGCATGGTCAAGTCGAGTGAAGACATAAAAATAGAGGGGGACAAATCAATGGCAGAAATGAGAGCCGGGTTAAGTAATATGGAAAATCAAATTGGGGGATTAAAAAACGATTTGGGAAGCAAATTGGGGGGATTAGGAAGCAAATTGGGGGGATTAGGAAGCAGATTGGGGGGGATTAGGAAACCAAATTGAAGGGTTTGGAAACAGAATGAGTGACCGCATACAAAACTTTGGGGAGAGAATAGACCGCATGGCAGGCGGGAGAGGCGCATCGGTACACAGCAAGGTAACGCGACTCGAGGAGCGCGGGGTGAGCGAAGGTGAGCAAAGCGAAGCCGCGTGGACCGGGATAGAAATCGCGACTCGGGGTGTGAAAAACCCGACGGCTGCCGAATTGGACAAGGCAAATTCATGTGAGCCCACGGTCATCGAGCTGAATAAAGAAAAAGAAATAGTGGAAATGGAAATTGGAGAGACAGCGGACGTAGAAGAGCACTCGCGGGGTGAAAAGATGGAAAATGCACAAAGTCTGTGCTCGCATCCTGATGCTGTGCTTATTAACCAGATAAAAAGTTTGCAGTTGGTGGAGGAACGAAGAAGAGGAAGCGCCCAGGTGAGTCGGGTTGTGTTTGGTGCAAAAAGAATTGTCGCGCGCTTGGGATGCAGGCGTAACCCGGGCACTCGTAAAAGGTCCGTGGTGCGTGTTATGGATGGCAATGGCGCGCGTGTACGAATGGCGTTGGAGCGCGAGTGTAATACCGAGTGCGAGAGCGAACGCACGTCGGAGTGTAGGTGTGATGAATGCGACACAGAGAATGAATGCGATCCAGAGTGTGGAAGTGGGAGTGAGTGTGACCAGGAGTGTGAGTTGGATGGAGGGAGTGTGCGGGAACGCACACCTGAGTTGGTTGTGGCGCGTGTGCGGGAAGGCACATCGGAGCGCGTGAGTGGGTATGTGCAGGAGTGCACACCCGTGGTGTGTGTTACGGAGGACGTAACGGGGGAAGAAAGGTGTGGAATGGAGTGTGTGATAACAGAGTGTGCGAATGGTGGAATGGATGCGCAAGAATGTGCGCGAGTAGAATGCATGGGATGTACGAGAGGCATTGGAGCGCAGGGTTTGGTGAGTAAAGAACGGAATGAGTGGTGTGAGCATGCGAGTAGGGCATCGACGTCGACCGGGGCAGCGTTTAGGCTGACGGATAGCCGACGCGAGCACTCGGTGCGCGGTGCTCTTTGTGTGTTGCGGGAGCCGGCGGGGATCGGTGTCGCGTCGCTCCTGCTCAGGGCGTCATGCACGATTCGGGCCGAGCTCCGCCCTGCACGGTCGAGTCCGCGCTTTGCCAGGTGAAGCAGGTGGCCCGATTCGAGAGGAAGGAGGAGGGGCCGGCGCGGCGCCCCCTTGTGGTGGCGGCGTTCCACCCGGGCAAGGCTGGGCCATCGCGCTTGGCAGCGCAAGGCCTTGCGTAGGGATGGTGCCTTGAACCTTGGCCCGACGAAACCTCCTCCCCTGAATCGAATGCCGGATGGACTCAACCTACAGTAGACTCAAACCACCCATATGCATTGCTCGGCTTTGCGAAGCCGAGCTTTGAAAATGCATGGACGTACCGAGGAAGCTCAGATATAGCGGACTGTGATGATGATAGTGTTATTGTTTGGAATTGATAGGGAATTGGCTTGAAATTACTAGTGATTCGAAATTGGGAATAGTGATGGTTGGACATTGATACCCAGTGTCAGGGGGTGGTATCTCTACCATCCCTCACATTTTGGGGGTCAAAGGAGCTATAGTTTTATGGGGTTATCTTGGTGAAAACCAAGCCAGGGAGGGTTTGGATAATGTATAGGGATTTAGAAAGATGACCATAGGTAACTGTAGATTTAAGTAGCGACATCATACCTGTAGTAGGGGACGTAGGTAGATTAGTTTGGATGATAACGACGTGGGATGTGCAATAGTATAAGGGAAGACGGGAAGCACTAAGTTAGAGGGAAAACCAGGTAGATCAGATGATGCAGTGTGTGTGTAGGAAGTGATTGAGCGGAGTATTGTGAAAGGTGTGATTGTGCATTGAGTTGAGTGTATTGTATTGAGTGAATGGTCCTGGAGGGAAGGAGGGTGCAAGTGCCACCAGGTGTGCAGGTGCCACCAGGTGGGCAAGTGCCACCAGGTGTGTGGGCACAAGGTGTGCAAGTGAAAGTACAGGTGAATGAAGAATAGTTGCAGGGAATAAATGGTCTGGAATGAATGGAGTACGGAATGGATGGTGTGGAGTGAGTAGTGTGGAATACATGGAGTGGAGTGGTTGGTGCGAAAGGAGTGGATGGGGGAAGGATGGACCCCTTCACGAATACCCGGGGAGGGTAGTTTAAAAGTAGGTCGAGGGAGTAGGTAAATTGTGGTTGGATATTGGCATCTGTGGTGCGAGTAGTTGCACAGGAGTGTTGTGTTGGGTGCATTAGCGGAGTAAATTGGCTGGGTGTGTGGCCTGTTAGTGAGTGTGATTGAATGGGCACTCCGCCACTGTTAGTATGTCGGCCAGGTGAGGCCGCAGGTAGGCTCTGGGAGCCAGTAGTTGTTCAATGGGGCCCGAGGATCCGGAGGACGGACCCGGGTAGCCCGACGCCAGAGAGGGCGGTAGGGGGTGAGAGCGCCAGAGGGCCTTCCCCAGGTAGGTTAGGGTAAGGAGCAGGTAAGCTCGGGAGCAGTGGCGGAGGTGTGCAGGTGAGCGGACCTGCTGGGAGCGCCACACGACCCAGCCTGGAAATTGTGCGAGGGCACAGGGAGTAGAATTGGGGGAGTGTGACCCCAAATTGGTGAGCACCACAGTTTGGTCAATGGGAGTTCGGTTTTTAGAACCACATAGAGTAAGATGGCCAATGGTTTGGCAAGGAAAGACCCCGGGTAGTGGAAAGTGTGTTAAAGTCATTTAGAAGATAGTTAGGATTGAAAGTCTCTTCGCACCATCCGCATCCACTCACCAAGGCGATTGGACTCCACACCACTGTTGGTTGCAGACATTTGGTATGAAAGACGCATCATGACGTGGGTGTGACATTGCTCATTGTTCCATCTCTTCCTCCTTTTGAGGGATTGATGGTAAATTCGGCATCGAGGGATTAACGAGAAATTGGGATTGACGACGAATTTGGTATCGAGGGGAGATATGGGGAAGACAGGATGTTAGCGACGGATTTGTAAATTGTGTAAATACGGGGTAAGGGCAAGGGTAGATTAGGTGACAGGGGGTGGGGGGGCGTACGGTAGGGACGAGCTTTCTCGGCTCGCTCTCCTGCGCACCTCTCCTCTGCATTACCTTGTGTTGATGTGTACCCTTGTGATCTTGCCCCGCTGCTTGCTTGTCCTCCTTCCCCCACTCATGGATTTGTTTATTTTGGGCCGGGGGGGAGTGCGCAGGTGCCCGCAGTTGTGTGCCCGCACCCTCGCTGCTGCCTGCCTGGACCGGTACCACACTTATGGACCGCACGTTGTTGTGGCCGAGCACCACATTCATGGACCCCACATTTTTGGGCCTGGCACCTCTGCTGGGGACCGGCCATTGTGGCCAGGGAGATCTTGCTTGCGAACCACGGTAAAGGTGGCACCTAAGCCATGCAGGTGGACCACCCTTAGTTGGCCCCTGCTGGCCATAATTAAAAAAGTGGACGCGTTTTGTGCCCTTCTTGTTTATGATTAAATAGGCCGCAAGCAAAGAAGTCATCCAGAACCAGCGGCCCAGCAGAGAATCCATCGGACACCATTCATTGACATTGATTATTGTGTTTGAAATGTGCATTTTCATTGTTGGTGCATTTTTTGTGTGTGTTTGGTGCTTATTGGTGCTGGTGGTATCAGTGCAGTGCAGTGTATGCCTTTCCTCTTTTCAAAAGATCTTCTTTTTGGTTCCCAAAAGACAGGTCCTGGGTTCGCGTGTAAATACCAAATAGTGTCTTTGTAAATAATGCTCCCCGCCGTCAATGTGTAGTTTGAGAATGAATTCCGTGATTCGGTTATCCTGTGGGCATGAGTCTGATAGACAGAATGCAATGCAGCAGGCGGGACATACTTAGTTGTTTTAAAAATGTCGCACTCAGGGTGAAGTTAATAGGAGAGGGTTACCACACCTGAGTGTCACACTAAGTTAAAGTTCTGTCGGGCTGGGTCGGCCCTGGAGGAAATGAGGGTGCTGTGTTGCGGTTTTTAGAACCCTCCACTTTGTAAATATCTGTAATATTCCCTTATAAATAATCCCTTGTAAATATTCCCATTTTTGGTGAAAAAGGTCAAAGGTCGCACTCTAGTTAGGTCATATTGCAACACGTAGGACACCATAGGCTTCTTCTTTAGTTATCTCATTAGAATGTGTTTCAGGTAAGGATCTGTTCCCAACAGTTTGACTCTGCGTTGTATTAATCAAATAACCTAGGCCCCTTCAATTACCCCCAATCTCTCTCTCTCTCTCTCCAAAGTGCCAGTGGCACCTACAGGCGGGGCTTGTCCTTCCTAATGCTCTCACATAATCTTATTGCCGTCGTCATTGCCTTAGCGCTCGCTCCAAACGCCATTGTACATGCGGTCAGCTCGAGGAAAGAAGGGGCGGAGCCACGGGAAGAGGTGTGGCCTCGCCCACGAGCCGTCGAGGGTGTAGCCAGTGAGCCCTCGCTGACCAACCAGGGCTGAGGTGAGCTCGTCAATGGGCGTAGCCCTATGAAGGCGGCTTGATTTTCCAAGCGCGTGATATCAGCGCGAGCGCCAAGCCCTTTGACGGACTGCGCAGGGAGCCATCAATTGTGTACAGACTGCGCCGGGGGATGCTGATCGTAACGGACTGCGCCGGGGGATGCTGATTGTGAATGAACTGCGCGGGGAGCGCTCGATTGATTGTCACGTTGTTTGAGCGACCTGCGCGAGGGTACCCTCTGAGACGAACGTTGGGCGAGAGAGAGTTGGCACGAAGATTACGTACACAGCATCCCAGTCCCCCGCATAATTATAAGGTCCAGTCGCGCGCCAACGACACGCGAAGCTGCCTGCCATTCTTCGCGGCGGACCCGGAGCCTGGAACCAGCTGCCTGGACCCTTCTCTTCCTTCCCACCACCACCATCACCCATTTGTGTAAGTGTGTTTGTACTGTCCTGGGCGTGTGATAATATAAGACTGTACAAGGTTGCCCTATGTCCTTTTATTTCCTTCTTTTGTATATTCTTGCCTTTCGTTTCCTCTTTTAGTGTAGTTAATAAATCATATTTGTTCTTTCCTTACCTTTTGGTTTCCTCTCATCCGATCGTCTTTGTCGTTTCCCCATTGAGTCCCTGTGGCACGATTAGAACCGCTCAGAATCGGGTTAGTTTTATTGCTAACGGCTCGAGCTTCGGATTGCTAAACCGCTCGGCAATCTTCCATCTTGTCCGTGGCTCGAGCAGAAGTATCGCCCTGCTTTGCGGAGAGGGGGGCAAAGGTATCTGGGAACCCGTTGACCAGTCACCCTTGTCAACCTCAACCCCGCAATGGAGCGCGATATCTTCTACTCGGACGGCCAGCTTAATAGACGAGGGGATTAGACCCCCCTCGGTAAGGGGAGCGCCGTAATCTGAGATCCGCAACAATATATATATATATATACACGTGTGTGTGTGTGTGTGTGTGTGTGTGTGTGTGTGTGTGTATGTGTGTGTGTGGGTGTGTATGTGTATATATATATGTGTATATATATATATATATGTATGTATGTATGTATGTATGTATGTTTGTATGTATGTATGTGTGTGTGTGTGTGTGTGTGTATATGTGTGTGTGTGTGTGTGTGTGTTTGTGTGTGTGTGTTTATGTATGTATGTATGTGTGTGTGTGTGTGTGTGTCGGTGTGTGTGTGTGTGTGTGTGTGTGTGTGTGTATGTATATATATATATATATATATATTGTTATGGTTTTTAGAACCTTCACTAGTAAATTTTAGTAAATGTTTCCCTTATAAATGTTCCCCTGTAAATATCCCCATCAATTGGCTTGTTAAAGATCGCACCCTAGTTAGTCCATGTACAACACGTAGCGAACCATCGGACCTCTCCGTAGTTATTTCATTATTATGTGTTTCAGTTAAGGATCTGTTCCCAATAGTTCAATCTGCATTGCATTAATCAAATAAGATCGGCCCCAGTACTTCGTTTGCCAGCAGCGTTCGCTGCTCCTTGCCTTGATTCGGTTGTTGGCCCCAAACCGCCATTAGCCATGCGGTCAAGCCGAGGAAGAAGGGGGCGGAGCCACCAGAACAAGGTGTGGCACGTCGACGCATCGGCAGAGGTGGAGTCAGCGAGCCCTTTGCCGGCCAACCAGTGCCGCGGTGAGCCAACCGGTAGGCGTGTCATCAGAGCCGGCGGCTGGATTCCAACACAAACGATAAAAGCGGCTGAAAGGGACTGCTTGAACAGTCGGGTAACAGTCGGGTGAGACGGTACAGTTGAGAGTCGAGTGAGAAGGTTCAGAGAGTCGACTTGGGTTGGAGACGGCGCTTGGTGAGGTCTGGCTGAGAGAGACGAAGCTGCGCGGAGCTCTTTGACAAGCTGCTTCGAAAAGCCCTACCGCGTGAACGAATATGTGCAGCTGCCGCTGGGTTTTTCGCCTCGAGCCCGGAGCGTGGACTGGAGCCACCCTCGACGCTGCGCACCGGCCCGGACCGTCCCACCCTGTCACCTGCATGGACCCTTCTCCTTCTTCCAGTCATTCCTGCCTGCCATACCCTTTCGTGTAAGTCTGTTTGTCTGTCCTGGGCGTTGGTAATATAAGACTGTTTTAGGCTGCCATGTGTATTTTCTTCTTCTTCATCCTGTATATTACTTTCGTTCTTCTTCTTTGGTTTTGGTGTACATAATTAATGTCTGTTATTTCTTACCTTTGGTTTCTTCTTTCCCCCGATCGCTTTCGTCCTGTCTCCATTTGAGTACCTGTGGCACGATTTGGCCAACCGCAATAGTCGGGTTTAGTCCTTTGTTAACGGCTCGAATCGCGGATTGCTAAACCGCTCGGCAAATACCATCTTGTCCGTGGTTCGAGCGGTACTTGTCTCCCTGTTTTGCGGAGGGATTGGTAAAGGTGTTCGGGAGAACACCTTGACCAATAACCCTGACCAATTTCACCCCGCAAAAGAGCGTTATAAGTACCAGGACTAGAGACGGCCAGCTTAACAGGCCAAGGGGATTAACCCCCCCCCTTGCTAAGGGGAGTGCCGTCTCTGAGATCCATAACAATATATATATATATATATATATATATGTATATATATATATATATATATATATATATATATATATATATATATATATATGTGTGTATGTATGTATATGTGTGTGTATGTGTGTATATGTGTATGTGTGTGTGTGTTTATGTATGTATGTATGTATGTATTGTTACGGATCTGTCACTTCTGCCTTTGTTGTTATTTGGTACTTGTAAGATTTTTAGTTTCAGCTAATATTGTTGTTTAGATTTTTGTGTGATATGGAGATGACTTTAGTGAAAGGTTAAAATAAATCTTTGTGAAAGAGAAATAAGACGCGGCAAAGAGGCCAGAAGAGGAGAGAGGAGGAGCTTGGGAGAGGAGGAGATGGCCATGAGAGAGATACAGCCGTGAATCGCATCGAGGCTGCGAGCGGACTTTTTTGATATTGTTCGCAAATGAGTTGAGGCTTCCCGGGGGAGGGATTGCCGACGACATCGTCCTATATTGCAGGTTTTATTACGAAGTGTGAGCTATTGTTGGAGGGCGCAAGCGCCTCCATTACAGGCCGATACGCCATTTTGTCCTCAACGAGGTTGTTCATTTTAATAAGTGATATTTTCATTGTACTTTCTTTAAGAGTGTTATTATTGTGTATGTGAGAGTTCTTCATACAATTACTTGTTTTGTTCTATGATTGCAATGGTGTGGTTTTACCATGGTTTATTAGAACACTGAAAATAACAAATCTTTCTGCCGTGTTCCCGCTCCAGACTCTGAGGGGCACCGTAACCGGGGTTTGGGGAGAAAAACGTAAAAGTGTGTATGTGTATTTATGTATGTATGTATGTATGTATGTATTTGTGTGTGTATGTATTTATGAATTTCACGAACTGGGTGAATGCCACGGGCAATTAAAGTTTTCTCCGAAGGGTTATCTTCGTCGCCATGTGTACTTCCACCAAAAGAACCCTCCCATCTACTTTCTCAACAATCCTCTCCAAGAAGTTCTGTCATTCAAGCTTTTGGGTCTCACTATCTGCCATGATCTTTCCTGGGAAAACAACATTTCCAAGCTGGCCTGCAAAGCCAGTCACCGACTGGGCATCCTCCGTCATGCGAAGTCCTTCCTTGGCACACCTGAGCTCCTCACCACATACAAGGCTTTCATCCGCAGCTCAAAGGAATACTGTTCTCCCCTCTGGGCCGGTACTCCTGCCTCACACCTAGCTCCTCTTCACGCTGTTGAAACCAAAGCTTTTAGAATCATTGGAATCTCCTGCGATGAAGCTGATTCTGAGGGTCTTTCACTCACTCACCGCAGGCAGGTTGGTGGTCTTTCTTTCTTCTACCGACTCCTCTCTGGCCTTGCTCCCCCTGCTCTGTCATTGTTCTGTCCCCCAAATATTCCTACAGGTCGCACAAGATCTGGCAGCAACCCTCTTATGGTTAAACTGCCAAAATCAAGACTCTCTGCTCACCTTCATTCCTCTTTTCTCCCACCTCTGGAACAAACTCCCTCACTCTTCAATCCCACTCCTCCCTCCAGGTCTTTAAAACAGCTGTTCACCACCATGTCTTATCTTCCCCCATCCAAAACCTTGATCTTTTCTAAACCCGTTAATACACCCCAAACCCACCTCCTTCAAATTCCCTGTTTTCTTTCCTGAAAGTCCCTGTGGCATCCATCTTGTTTATACCGTGTATCCTGCCCCAGCGCTCTCTCGTCCACAGATCTCCCTGTTCTCTACTGTTGTTGTGCTCCCCTCTCTCTCCCACTATTGTCTTCCGCTCCCTTTATTATGTTATGTGGTATCTATGTGTTAGCTTTTGTACAAGCCTCGATTTAATTTACAAAAAAAAAAACCCGGTAGTCTAACAGCGGCGTAGCCGGGCTTGTAAAATATTATAAACCACAAACTCACATGTTTAGCTTTTTAAACAGTCGCTAATGCTGTTTATAACATTAAACAAAGAAATTTGGAGGAATCCCGACATCCGTGAGGGAAGTTTTACTTACAGAACTGAGGTAAGATCTACTGTAATCTAGATTATACCCACAAGAGTTAGGTATGTACCGTTTTGTTGGAAGAGACGTAACGCCGATGCTTTCGATATTTGATGATCATTTTGACAATCGGTTTGTTTGTGTTTCACACTGAATGAAAAACGTAAAGGTCGAGCATGGCGATTGTGATATACGACAGGTTTGACTATATATTCGGCATGAACGACATATAAATCAAAATACCGGTGTGTGGAGTCAGCCACCATACCACCGTAATGACATCAGCCGTAATCACACCACCCTGTCATGTGACCAGATCCTCAGTTCTGATTGGTGTACGTTTGAGGGGACATACATACATACATACATACATACATACATACATACATACATACATACATACATACAGTCGTGGCCAAAAATATTCACTCCCTTGCACTTTTTTCAATTAATGCACCATTTCTTCCAGAAAATTGTTGAAAATAAAATATTTTAGTATCCACACATGTATTTCTTTGGTTTGCAGTGGAACAAAACAAAAAAGCTGAAAACATTACTAAATCTTAGCTTATTTTACACAGAAATCCTAAAATAGCCCGGACAACAATATTGGCATATTTTTGTAGTTGATAGAAATAATTATATTTCAAGAAGGTGATTCGCCTTTACTTTGGAATTGAACTCACATGTGGTGAGTTGCAGGTGCCTGCAATATAAAAATCCCTCATTCAACCAGTTTGAATGGAGAAAAGGAGTCATTCTGCTGTTTTGTGTCACTGTGTGTACCGCAATGAGCATGGAGAAAAGAAAGAAAACCAGAAAATTGTCTGAGGAGGTCAGACACAAGATTGTAGCCAAGGATGGACAATCTCAAATCTACAAGTCCATCTCCAGAGACCTTGATGTTCCTGTGTCCACATTACACAATGGTGTCAGGAAGTTTAAGGCCCATGTCACTGTAGCTAACCTCCCTGGACGTGGCCGCAAGAGAAAACTTGATCGAAAATTGCAGCGAAGGATTTTTTGAATGGTGGAGAAAGCACCTCAATCAACTGCCAAACAGATTCAAGCTGACCTTCAGACACAATGTACGACAATTTCAACTCGCACCATCCATCGTAACTCAATGAAAGGGGGTTCTATGGTAGGAGACTCAGGAGGATCCCACTGCTGAGAAAGCCCGACTGGAGTTTTCCAAAACACACCTGAACAAGCCAAAATCCTTCTGGGAGAAAGTCCTGTGGACAGTTGAGACCAAATTTGAGCTTTTTGGTAAAGCACATCATCTCTATGTTTACAGAAAACAAAATGAAGCCTTCAAAGAAAAAAACACCTTCCCTACAGTCAAGCATGGAGGAGGTTCAGTGATGTTTTGGGGTTGCCGTGCTGCCTCTGGCACTGGGTACCTTGAATGTGTGCACGACATCATGAAACAGGAGATTAACAAGACATTTTGGAGCTCAATGTTCAACCCAGTGTCAGAAAGCTGGGTCTCCGTCTAAGGGCATGGGTGTTCCAGCAGGACAATGACCCCAAACACTTCAAAAAGTACCCAGGAATGGTTAAAGACAAAACGCTGGACTGTTCTGAAATGGCCAGCAATGAGTCCAGATCTAAATCCCATTGAACACCTGTGGGGAGATCTGAAAATAGCAGTTGGGAGAAGGCACCCTTCAAATCTGGGAGAACTGGAGCAGTTTGCACAAGAAGAGAGGGACAAACTGCCAGCAGAGAGGTGTAGGAAACTCATTCATGGCTATAGGAAGCGCTTGACTGCAGTTATTTTGTCCAAAGGTGGCACCAAATATTAAATCAAGGGTGTCAATAATTTTGTCAATACCATTTCTTTATATTTTCTGATTTAAAAGAATATATTAAGTTCTACATAGATCCATAAATCTATATGGATCCATAACTCTACATTAATCCATAAATCTACATGGATCCATAAATCCATATGGATCCATAAATCTACATAGATCCATAAATCTATATGGATCCATAAATATACATGGATCCATAAATCTACATGGATCCATAAATCGATATGGATCCATAAATATACATGGATTCATAAATCTATATGGATCCATAAATCTAAATGGATCTATAAATCTACATGGATCTAAAAATCGACATGGATCTATAAATCCATATGGATCTATAAATCTACATAGATCCATAAATCGATATGGATCCATAAATATGGATCCATATCGATTTTGACGTCTCTTCACAGCTGTGCATGCGCGCACGCTTTCGAAGTTAAGTAATTTTTCGCAATTGTGTTTTTGTCAAAACTGTATCTTTCTTTCGGTGTATGCACCTATTGGTGTGTCTTTAATAGGATGCTCAGTGTTGGTTTTTCATACCTGTGTACAGAATCGTCGGTTAGTTCGTGTCGCGTATTCTGAGGCCTAGTGTAGTAGGCTACCGTGTCCGACCTTGGCTTGAGGCTTTGTTTTTGTCTCAGCGGTTCTTTGATCGCGCTGCAATTACTTTCGGTCTCTGTTTTTCCCAGTCTTTTCACCCCATACTTCCTTGTTTTAAAATGTCCTCAAAGAAAAAAAAACCAAAAAAATAATTTCCTTCTCTGTTCAATTCCGTTTGTTCGTTCTTATTTGTTCGTTCGTTCTTCGACCACGTTGTTCGTGATCACGTGATCACGTTGTTAAAAAAATGTTTAATCTGTCCCCTGAAAATCTGTATTCTGTCGTATACTTCAACACCTTTTTCTTCTTCTTCTATAAAAGGATGCTTTCGACTTGCTCACCAAATCTATTCATTCCAAAAAAAAATTCCATCTCTTACAGTGCCTCTTTCATACATTCCCAAAACTCTCCAGCACTCCACCCATCCTTCAGCGTCCTCAAACGTATTTTTGACTCGAAGGTCTCAAGAAACTCATTTTGCAATAAATGTTCGTTTCCCATTCATCGTACACTTTTCAAAATCCAATCTCACCCCTCCCCTCCAAATCTTCCCCATCACCCCTTCCCTCCAAAACTTCCCCATCGCCCCTTCCCTCCAAATCTTCCCCATCGCCCCTCTCCTTCAAAACTTCCCCATCACCCCTCCTCTCCAAATCTACCCACTTGCCCCTCCCCTCCAAATCTTCCCCATCACCCATCCCTTTCAAATCTTCCCCCTTGCCCCTCCCCTCCAAATCTTCCCCATCACCCCTTCCCTCCAAAACTTCCCCATCACCCCTCCCCTCCAAAACTTCCCCATCACCCCTCCCCTCTAAATTTACCCCCTTGCCCCTCCCCTCCAAATCATCCCCATCACCCATCTCTTTCAAATCTTCCCCCTTGCCCCTCCCCTCCAAATCTTCCCCATCACCCATCCCTTTCAAATCTCCCCCCTTGCCCCTTCCCTCCAAAACTTCCCCCACACCCCTCCCCTCCGAGACTCTCCCTCGCTCCCCCCCTACTAGACTCCCCTCTCACCCTCCTCATCAAAGCGTCCTCCCCGCTTCTTCCCCCTTCCAACTTTCACCTTCATCTCCCTCAACCTTCTGCCTCACTCTTCCCCCTCCTCAAATAACACCTCACTGCGCCTCACCCAATCACCATCAAACCTTTTGTCCGCCCCATTCTTCCCTTTCTCCAAGCTATTCTGAAATCTCTGACACACATTCAACAGCTCTCCCTACCTCTTCCTCCTCTTCCACATCTTACCCTACCGCTCCCCCCCCCCCCTGTTCTGTATCCGATGCTCCCCCTTCCTCTTCTTTAACAGTATGGACCTCAAACATCCAGGGCCTTCGCTCAAACATGACCGATCTCTCCATACAGGTTGCTTCTGTCAAACCAGACGTGATCTGCTTAACAGAAACTTTCCTCCTTCATGATGTCTCTGATTCCTTGGTATCTCTCCCAGGTTACTCCCTTCTCCGGTATGATAGACCTGAGCCTCGTCCTGGAGGTGGGGTTGCTATTTTTATAAAAAAAACTCTCTTCCTCACTCGCCCTGCACTGCCCTCTCTCCACCTCACCCCCAGGAATACCTTTGGCTACGGCTTCCCCTTCGCTCCCACCTTTTGTTCATATGTGTGTTGTACCGTCCACCAAACAGTGATGACTCCATCTACATCTTGCTGTCTGATAATATGGACCAACTTCTATCTACCCATCCCAACTCTCTCTTCCTCATATGTGGTGATTTCAATTGTCACCATGCCAGTTGGCTGGGTGTGGGTACCTCTCTCACCAGCCATGGCTCTTCAGCAAAGGACTTCTGTGACTCACTGGGACTGACACAATCTGTCAATTTCCCGACCCGGATCTCAGTCAACGGAGCATCTTCTCTTCTGGACTTGGTTATGACTAACTTCCCTGAAAATGTCTGCTGCTCTTCTTCTGCTCCAATCGGCTCATCTGATCATGTGCTTGTTAAAGTGGACATCTCTCTGACCATTCTCAGAGAGCCTCCTCAGCATCGACGAGTCTGGCATTTCACTCAGGCCAACTGGCACGGTCTTCAAGCAGCCATCAATCATCTGGACTGGTCTCCCATCTCTACCGCCTCTGACATCAACTCATCCTGGGAATTCTTCCAAAGTAAATTGCTCTCTCTCTCATGCACAGATTTATCCCATCTCGTCTTCAGTTGTCATACCCTTCCTCCCGTCCATGGTACACGGAATCTTGCGGTGAGGCTATTGCCCAGAAACAACTTACTTTCGTCTCCTGGAAAGCAAATCCAACGGAAGGAAATCTCATTTCCTTTCACAAAGCCCGAAACAAGTGTGTGTCCACCCTCAGGAGAGACAGGAAACAATATCTCTCCGTTCTCAGGACCGAACTCTCTTATCTGTCTCCCTCTTCCAAATCCTGGTGGCGTCTGGTCAAATCGGTTTCTGGTGTTTGTTCCCCCTCCATCCCCTCCCTCACCTCAAATGGCCACACGGCTGACTCCGCCCGTGAAAAAGCTGAATGCCTCAACTCTGTGTTTGCCTCTAAATCTTGTGTCCCAAACCCATCCCTCTCTGTACCCACCGTACCCAGTCGTACCCAGCTGCCCCTGGACTCTGTGTCCTTTTCTCCTGACAAGGTGGAAAAGCTTCTGTCAACCCTCGACTCTGATTCTGCAACTGGACCTGACGGCATCAGCCCACGGGTCCTAAAATCCTGTTCTTCTGCTCTTTCACTCGCTCTCTCTGTTCTCTTCACCTTCTCTTTTGCTCAAGGTCATCTTCGATCTGCTTGGAAATCTGCCAACATCACCGCTTTGCACAAAAAAGGTGTAAAAACAGATCCCAGCAACTACAGACCAATCAGCCTTCTCCCAATTATCAGCAAAGTCATGGAATCCATCATTGCTTCAGATATGAAATCTTTCCTCTTCTCCAATGGCTTGATCTCTGATCATCAATTTGGTTTCAGACCTGGTCACTCTACTCTGGACATGCTGCTTCTGCTTTCTCAACAATGGATGGAGGTCCTCAATGCCAAACAGGAAATTAGAGCAGTCTCCCTTGACATATCACTTGCCTTCGATACGGTCTGGCACCCCGCTCTGCTCACCAAACTCTCCTCTTTTGGTATCCATGGCAATCTCCACGCATGGCTGGCGGACTTCCTCTCTAGTTGTAGTCAACGTGTGGCCTTGAATGGGTTTCTCTCATCTCCTCTTCCTGTTCAGGCTGGAGTTCTCCAAGGCAGTGTTCTGGGCCCTGTGCTTTTTCTGGTCTTCATCAATGATCTCTCTGACTCTCTTGAAAATCCTGTCTATCTCTTTGCTGATGACTCTACTCTCTGTCGCTCCATTCTTCATCCCTCAGATCGGCAGTCTGCAGCCTCCTCACTCTCTGCAGACCTGGACAAAATCACAGACTGGGCAAACAAGTGGAACATGTCTTTCAATCCTGACAAATCTCACACTCTTACGATGTCTCTCCGAAAAGACCGACTGGACAACCCTCCCAGCCAGTTTCTGAATAATCCTCTCCAAGAAGTTCTGTCACTCAAGCTTTTGGGTCTCACTATCTGCCATGATCTTTCCTGGGAAAACCACATTTCAAATCTGGCCACCAAAGCCAGTCGCCGACTGGGCATCCTCTGTCGTGCGAAGTCCTTCCTTGGCACACCTGAGCTCCTCACCACATACAAGGCTTTCATCCGCATCGCAATGGAATACTGCTCTCCCCTCTGGGGTGGTGCTCCTGCCTCACACCTCGCTCGTCTTCACGCTGTTGAAACCAAAGCATTTCAGAATCATTGGAATCTCCCACGATGAAGCTAACTCCAAGGGCCTCTCACTCACTCACCACAGGCAAGTTGGTGGTCTTTCCGTCTTCTACCGACTCCTCTCTGGCCTTGCCCCCCCCCCCCAGCTCTCTCTGGGCTCTGTCCCACAAATATTCCTACAGGTCGCACAAGATCTGCCTGCAACCCATTTATGGTTAAACTGCCAAAATCAAGACTCTCTGCTCACCTTCACTCCTTCATTCCTCTTTTCTCTCACCTCTGGAACAAACTCCCTCACTCTCTTCAATCCCACTCCAACCTCCAGGTCTTTAAAACAGCTGTTCACCACCATCTCTTATCTTCCCCCATCCAAAACCTTGATCTTTTCTACCCCCGCTAATTTCACCCCAATTCCACTTTTTTGAAATAACAACTTCTGTCCTGGAAGTCCTTGGTGTCCTTGTGTTTTATACTTCTCCCTCCCTCCCCCCTTCCCACGCCTCCTCCCCCCCAAGCCCTCTCCCTTCCACACATCTCCCTGCTCTCAAATGTTGTGTTTGTGTGCTGCTCCTTCTCTCCCCATCTTGTCTTCCGCTCCCTCTTCTTATATATTTTGTTTGTCTGGTTGATTTGTTTGTGAAGTAAATGTTAGCTCTTTCACGAGCCTCGATTCAGTCTACAAAAAAAACAAAAAAAAAAACAAAAAAAGAAAAACAAACTAAAAAAAAATACATGGATCCATAAATCTACATGGATCCACAAATCTACATGGATCTAGAAATCTACATGGATCTATAAATCTACATGGATCCATAAATCTGCATGGATCCATAAATGTACAAGGATTCATAAATCTACGTGGATGCATAAATCCATATGGATCCATAAATCTACATAAATCCATGAATGTATATGGATCCATAAATCTATATGGATCCATAAATCTACATGGATTCATAAATCTATATGGATTCATAAATCTATATGGATCCATAAATCTACTTGGATCCATAAATCTACATGGATCCATAAATCTACATGGATCTGGAAATCTAAATGGATCTAAAAATCTACATGGATCCATAAATCTACATGGATCCATAAATCTACATGGATCCATAAATCTACATGGATCCATAAATCTACATGGATCTATAAATCTACATGGATCTATAAATCTACATGGATCCATAAATCTGCATGGATCCATAAATGTACAAGGATTCATAAATCTACATGGATGCATAAATCCATATGGATCTATAAATCCACATGGATCCATAAATCTACATGGATCCATGAATCCATATGGATCCATAAATCTACGTGGATCCATAAATCTATATGGATCCATAAATCGACATGGATTCATAAATCTACATGGATCCATAAATCTACATGGATTCATAAATCTATATGGATCCATAAATCTACTTGGATCCATAAATCTACATGGATCTATAAATCTACATGGATCTATAAATCTACATGGATCCATAAATCTACATGGATCCATAAATGGACAAGGATTCATAAATCTACTTGGCTCCATGAATCTATATGGATCCATAAATCTATATGGATCTATAAATCTACATGGATCCATAAATCTACATGGATCTATAAATCTACATGGATCCATAAATCTACATGGATCCATAAATCTACATGGATCTATAAATCTACATGGATCCATAAATCTACATGGATCCATAAATCTACATGGATCCATAAATCTACATGTATCCATAAATCTACATGGATCCATAAATCAATATGGATCCCTAAATCTGCATAGATCCATAAATCTATATGGATCCATAAATCTACATGGATCCATAACTCTACATGAATCCATAAATCTACATGGATCCATAAATCCATATGGATCCATAAATCTACTTGGATCCATAAATCTATATGGATCCATAAATCTACATGGATCCATAAATCTACATGGATCCATAAATCGATATGGATCCATAAATATACATGGATTCATAAATCTATATGGATCCATAAATCTACATGGATCTATAAATCTACATGGATCTAAAAATCTACATGTATCCATAAATCTACATGGATCCATAAATCTACATGGATCCATAAATCTACATGGATCTAGAAATCTACATGGATTCATAAATCTATATGGATCCATAAATCTACTTGGATCCATAAATCTACATGGATCTATAAATCTTACATGGATCTATAAATCTACATGGATCCATAAATCTACAGGGATCCATAAATGTACATGGATCTATAAATCTACATGGATCTATAAATCTACATGGATCCATAAATCTGCATGGATCCATAAATGTACAAGGATTCATAAATCTACGTGGATGCATAAATCTATATGGATCTATAAATCCACATGGATCCACAAATCTACATGGATCCATAAATCTACGTAGATCCATGAATCTATATGGATTCATCAATCTATATGGATCGATCAATCTACATGGATCCATAAATGTACAAGGATTCATAAATCCACTTGGATCCATGAATCTATATGGATCCATAAATCTATATGGATCTATAAATCTACATGGATCTATAAATCTACATGGATCCATAAATCTACATGGATCTATAAATCTATATGGATCTATCAATATACATGGATCCATAAATCTACATGGATCCATAAATCTGCATGGCTCCATAAATCTACATGGATCCATAAATCTACATGGATCCATAAATCGACAAGGATCCATAAATCTGCATAGATCCATAAATCTACATGGATCCATAAATCGACATGGATCCATAAATGTGCAAGGATTCATAAATCTACATGAATCCATAAATCTACAAGGATCCATAAATCTACTAGGATCTCCCGGTCACTTTTTAAAAGTTTAGGACCGCCTTGCACAGTCGAGGTGCTTCTGGTTTAAATGAGCAACAATGACCGGCAGATCAGACACACCGATCCCAGCCTCTCTAATTATTTTAAATAGGAACGACCTGGGTCCATCATATTGACGGCATTCCAGAAACACGTGAGTTAAAGGTTCGGGTTTCCGACAGGTGTCGCAGGTCCCGGTCGGATGGCGCCCTATCACGTGACGATACGAATTACGGCGAGTGCCCAAATCTAAGGAGAGAGCCACCTGGTCCTTGGTGGACAACAGTGGAAGCCTTATTGAGGGTCGGAGGGCACCTCTGGATTCCCGCTGTAACCTCATACCCCACTGGGATTGCTTTACCGGAAGTGCGTGTTTATGTACGTTTTAACCGTATCGATCGGACCAATGAGGGAGCACTTTCGAATCCGCCTCAACCTAACGAATGAATGAGAGTTGAAGGAACTTGGAAGGATTCATTATTGTGACGTCGTTTCCGTCATGGAGGAACAGCCGTGTGTTGGTGTGACCATGGCGTCGGTTCGGGCTCTGGTGGAGAGAAAGGAGGCGCTGGAAAAGAAGATCCAAGAATTACATGACGAGCTTCAGGAGGTGAGTCAGGATTCTGTGATACTGATAGCGGTGAGGGTTGGGAAACCTGGAGGTGAGGGTTGGGAAACCTGGCGGTGAGGGTTGGGAAACCTGGCGGTGAGGGTTGGGAAACCTGGCGGTGAGGGTTGGGAAACCTGGCGGTGAGGGTTGGGAAACCTGGCGGTGAGGGTTGGGTAACCTGGCGGTGAGGATTGGGTAACCTGGCGGTGAGGGTTGGGAAACCTGGCGGTGAGGGTTGGGAAACCTGGCGGTGAGGGTTGGGAAACCTGGAGGTGAGGGTTGGGTAACCTGGCGGTGAGGATTGGGTAACCTGGCGGTGAGGGTTGGGAAACCTGGCGGTGAGGGTTGGGAAACTCTCTGTCCCCAACGTCTCCCACTCTCTGTCCCCAACGTCTCCCACTCTCTGTCCCCAACGTCTCCCACTCTCTGTCCCCAACGTCTCCCACTCTGTCCCCAACGTCTCCCACTCTCTGTCCCCAACGTCTCCCACTCTCTGTCCCCAACGTCTCCCACTCTCTGTCCCCAACGTCTCCCACTCTCTGTCCCCAACGTCTCCCACTCTCTGTCTCCAACGTCTCCCACTCTCTGTCCCCAACGTCTCCCACTCTCTGTCCCCAACGTCTCCCACTCTCTGTCCCCAACGTCTCCCACTCTCTGTCCCCAACGTCTCCCACTCTCTGTCCCCAACGTCTCCCACTCTCTGTCCCCAACGTCTCCCACTCTCTGTCCCCAACGTCTCCCACTCTCTGTCCCCAACGTCTCCCACTCTCTGTCCCCAACGTCTCCCACTCTGTCCCCAACGTCTCCCACTCTCTGTCCCCAACGTCTCCCACTCTCTGTCCCCAACGTCTCCCACTCTCTGTCCCCAACGTCTCCCACTCTCTGTCCCCAACGTCTCCCACTCTCTGTCCCCAACGTCTCCCACTCTCTGTCCCCAACGTCTCCCACTCTCTGTCCCCAACGTCTCCCACTCTGTCCCCAACGTCTCCCACTCTCTGTCCCCAACGTCTCCCACTCTCTGTCCCCAACGTCTCCCACTCTCTGTCCCCAACGTCTCCCACTCTCTGTCCCCAACGTCTCCCACTCTCTGTCCCCAACGTCTCCCACTCTCTGTCCCCAACGTCTCCCACTCTCTGTCCCCAACGTCTCCCACTCTCTGTCCCCAACGTCTCCCACTCTCTGTCCCCAACGTATCCCACTCTGTCCCCAACGTATCCCACTCTGTCCCCAACGTCACCCACTCTGTCCCCAACGTCTCCCACTCTCTGTCCCCCAACGTCTCCCACTCTCTGTCCCCCAACGTCCCCCAATCTCCATCCCCAACGTCCCCCACTCTCCATCCCCAACGTCTCCCACTCTCTGTCCCCCACCGTCTCCCAATCTCTGTCCCCCAACGTCTCCCAATCTCTATCCCCAACGTCTCCCACTCTCTATCCCCAACGTCTCCCACTCTCTATCCCCAACGTCTCCCACTCTCTATCCCCAACGTCTCCCACTCTCTATCCCCAACGTCTCCCACTCTCTATCCCCCAACGTCTCCCACTCTCTGTCCCCAACGTCTCCCACTCTCTGTCCCCAACGTCTCCCACTCTCTGTCCCCAACGTCTCCCACTCTCTGTCCCCAACGTCTCCCACTCTCTGTCCCCAACGTCTCCCACTCTCTGTCCCCAACGTCTCCCACTCTCTATCCCCAACGTCTCCCACTCTCTATCCCCAACGTCTCCCACTCTCTATCCCCAACGTCTCCCACTCTCTATCCCCAACGTCTCCCACTCTCTATCCCCAACGTCTCCCACTCTCTATCCCCAACGTCTCCCACTCTGTATCCCCAACGTCTCCCACTCTGTATCCCCAACGTCTCCCACTCTGTATCCCCAACGTCTCCCACTCTGTATCCCCAACGTCTCCCACTCTGTATCCCCAACGTCTCCCACTCTGTATCCCCAACGTCTCCCACTCTGTATCCCGAACGTCTCCCACTCTGTATCCCGAACGTCTCCCACTCTGTATCCCGAACGTCTCCCACTCTCTATCCCCAACGTCTCCCACTCTCTATCCCCAACGTCTCCCACTCTCTATCCCCAACGTCTCCCACTCTCTATCCCCAACGTCTCCCACTCTCTATCCCCAACGTCTCCCACTCTCTATCCCCAACGTCTCCCACTCTCTATCCCCAACGTCTCCCACTCTATCCCCAACGTCTCCCACTCTCTATCCCCAACGTCTCCCACTCTCTATCCCCAACGTCTCCCACTCTCTATCCCCAACGTCTCCCACTCTCTATCCCCAACGTCTCCCACTCTCTATCCCCAACGTCTCCCACTCTCTATCCCCAACGTCTCCCACTCTCTATCCCCAACGTCTCCCACTCTCTATCCCCAACGTCTCCCACTCTCTATCCCCAACGTCTCCCACTCTCTATCCCCAACGTCTCCCACTCTCTATCCCCAACGTCTCCCACTCTCTATCCCCAACGTCTCCCACTCTCTATCCCCAACGTCTCCCACTCTCTATCCCCAACGTCTCCCACTCTCTATCCCCAACGTCTCCCACTCTCTATCCCCAACGTCTCCCACTCTCTATCCCCAACGTCTCCCACTCTCTATCCCCAACGTCTCCCACTCTCTATCCCCATCGTCTCCCACTCTGTATCCCCAACGTCTCCCACTCTCTATCCCCAACGTCTCCCACTCTCTATCCCCAACGTCTCCCACTCTCTATCCCCAACGTCTCCCACTCTCTATCCCCAACGTCTCCCACTCTCTATCCCCAACGTCTCCCACTCTCTATCCCCAACGTCTCCCACTCTCTATCCCCAACGTCTCCCACTCTCTATCCCCAACGTCTCCCACTCTCTATCCCCAACGTCTCCCACTCTCTATCCCCAACGTCTCCCACTCTCTATCCCCAACGTCTCCCACTCTCTATCCCCAACGTCTCCCACTCTCTAACCCCAACGTCTCCCAATGTCCCAAAAGGGGACCACGGTGCCCAAAAAGGGCCAACCCCCGCTACGCGGGGGAAAACGGCGTCCAGAGTTGCCGTTGGTTCATGTTAAGAAAGATCTTTCAGGCAGTGTATAAGTAGGAGACTCGTCCAACTTTATTTTTTCACTCCAAAACCACGGAGGTATATAATATGGAGAGCCAATTGGCCACCTCGCAGCATTAGCCGCCGTGAAGCCACCGGAAATAGTCTGGCGGCCATATTGGGAAGCCGATCGTAAGCCTGTCAAAGCAAAGGCGTGGCGCACTGATGATGCAGCTGGAGCGAATTTTAGGACCGCCGACTATTTAATTAATATAGAATACTAATATTTGAACTGATATTCGGGCTCAGAATCCCGTTCTTTAAGGAAATGGTGTTCATTAAGTTTGAAGTTGGTTCTAGACGCATTTTTCCTGGGGAATCCAATGGTTTAGAGCTTGTTTGAAAAAAAAGTGCCCAAAATTACCGCTCGGTGTTCTTTATCGTTCTTCTCATGACCCAATCACCCACTAGTAGGAATAAGAATCCTGACATGTTACACCCCTGTTTAACTCCTGTCTTCACCTTGAACCATTCTGTTGTTTCACCTTGGTCGACGACCGCACATTGAAAGTCTTGGTAAAGGGCTTTTACAAGGTTCACTAATTTTCCAGGTATGCTGTATTTCTTCATTATGACCCAGACTTTCTCTGGGCAAGGAGTCGAAAGCTTTCTAGAAATCTATAAAATTGAGGTACATCGTCGTTTGCCATTCTTTGGCTTGTTCTGTAATATTCCTCAATATAAAGATCTGATTTGTTGTCATGTTATATGATGTTACTTAATTCAGTCATTATATTGTAACTAAGATGTGTATGTTTCTATTACCGAGATGTTAGAAACCACGCAGATATAATGATAACCAGAGTTTATTCTACACTGACATGGGTCAGCAACACATCAACAGTGAGTCAGTCACATAAATGACATGAAACGCTGTCATGTAGTTAACCCACACAATTCACAGTTAACCCACAAAACACACCCACACCATGTAGAGATGAGGTCGCTCTTATATTTCAGCTTGCTCTGGTGTTGCCTCACTGGTGAGCAAACAGGACCAGTTTGCAATATTTTTTCCTGATGCGCTCTTCCTTCATGTCATCATCGAGTGTTCTCACAACATGATGGAAACGTATCTTGCTGTATGATTGTGATACAGAATGTATTAAAGCAAACACATGGTTGCTGTCTGCCTCACAGTCAAACATGTGCCGATCCAAGGAAGCAAATGTAGACCGACCGACCTCAGAAAGGACAGAAGTGGAAATTGCCACTCTTATCCCACTTTCACGAGGCATTTTGCCATTGCTTACAGCCAGGAGCCTCTTGACACAGCGTTCAGTCGCCTCACAGACACGAACAACACTGTGCGAGGGAACTATGAGGCCACCCCTGTTCTTGGTAACAATCAGGCTGTACATTGGTGTGGTTTGCCATTCTTCGTTGTTACTGGTCAATGCAGAAAGACATTGGCTACACTTCAGAGTCTTCCTCACCATCCTCACCACATAGCCGGCAATATAGCCAACACATGACTCTGTAAAGATGGAAAGTTGCTCAAAATTTGGAATATCCGCATAGTCGTGGTCCTCTTTTGCCGGCGATCTCAACTCCAGGTCGTATCGTCTGGCCACCAACATGTCGTGACTCTCGTCAGGCACAGCCTGCTTTGCAACGCACTTGAAGGAAGCCGCATTCAGGATTCTGGTTGAGTCCTGTGCAGAACAGTTCCCACTTGCAGACTTGATGTCATGTCGCATCAAGAGGCGCTTATATGCGGCAACAAACTGCCGGGCCGTTGGGTTATTCCCACTTCCACATGCAATGCGGACCGCTCCAAAGAAAAGTTCAATGTGGTCTTGGCTCATTTTGTACGTGAGCAGGTATCGCAGGGGAGATGAGGCAGGTTTGACATATGTGAAATACAAAATTTTGACACTCTCTATGCAGATCATGAAACCAATGAAGGGGGTTTTCAAACGCGTATTGGTCATAACTTGACCATTCATGTTTTTGATGTTGGACAAGTAACTGTAGGCAGTATCCAGGAATGGCAGGAAAAGTCCTTCTCGTGATGTCATGAGTGGTGCCTTGTAGTTTCGTGCCAATGGATTGCGAGAATTTAGAATGTCAAACAGTTTGTCCAATGTTTCAATGTATTGGCAGGTAGCCTCACTGCCCTGAAATTCTGATAGTTGCAAAGTGTCCCTGCAAAACCGAATTGCATCTGCCACACTAGTGCTCAATGTCTGAGCAGCTGTGTCCACCTTCATGACATTGCTCTTCCACTCGATGTGTTTCCGGGAGAGCTTATTTCCCAGACGCAAGCCTTCCCTCTTCTGCAGATCAAAGAGTGCCTGGATGTATTTCCACGCGATGACTTTTTTGTTGCCATCCTCCATCATTTTCATGGATCCAAGACAGTTTCTTGCAAGTTTAAGCATGTGACATGCATCGAGTACAACACAAATGTTCTTTTCGGGATTTGCTGGGTGGGGAAATGTTGGTTTCACATTCTGCGGCGTGATGTCGGCACCTAGCTCACGTAACATTGTCAAATGAGCGGACGGTCCATCGCAAGTTAAGGAAACCACCTCTGCACCGATATCATGCAATTTTAGTAGACATTGTGTCACCAAATTCGCCTGTTCCTTCCCCGACAATCCATTTATCATAAAGTATGCTACAGGCACTTTCCAACTGTCATTCAGTGCAACCAGCATGAAAACCAGTGCGTTGCTGGCCTGGGGAGCACTGTCATCTTGGACTCCGTTTCCGATGTCGACGTACCCCAATACCTTGTCCCCTAAAAAGTCAATTGCCTTCATGATGGCCATCTCGTCTAACATCAGGCTACACAGTGTTCTCTTGCCAGTCTCCTTCTCTGCTTTAAACCGGCTCTCTAGTGCTTGGAATACAACTGCACTAAAACCAGGTGAACCATCAATTGCGCTGTACCATTTCCGGATTGTGGATGGACTTGGCAGTGCCAAGTCGAATGTCTCTCGAACATAGTCGTATCCTTTAGCAGAATAAAATTGAAGAGTGAGTGCGAAAGCTTTGATGACTGGATCGTATTCATCTCTCGAGCGTTTGCCGCTGCCTTTGTTCTTCAGCATTCTGCTCACAATAGCTTTTGACACACCAGAGAATGTTGTGTTGAGCATTTCAATACAATTGTCGGTGACCATCCCATTCTCCCTCAGGTCTTCCACGATGGTATTCAGGGACTCCACTTTTCTGGCTAACCTTCTGTTGTGTTGCTGACTCACTTTTAATTTTTTTCGAAAGTTGTCCAGCTTGTGGACTGCTTCATCGAGCTTGTGCTTCAATACCAGTGGACTTGTGACGGAGTAGGAGTGATCTGTGGTCTGAAATGAGGGTCCCACCTCAGGTTCAGGATCTTGAGTAGTGGCTTGAGGTTCTGGTGTATCTTCTTGGATGACAGACCTGGCCACTGGCGCTTTCCTCAAAGCTGTAACCTATTTGGAAAGAAAAGAAAAGGTGAACCATTAATACTCATTAAGTTGTTTTTAGGGCTGAGCCGAATGCTTAGAAGCTTCGTTCATTAGATTGGGGTTCTAATTAGAAATAGATGTGACTGCGTTGGACGTATTGTAACATTGTTTCAAAGACTAAACATTTTGTTAAATATTATTACAACAAAGCTTCGGGGGGGAAATGCCAAGAAAGTGTACAAAATGGGATTCGGCTCAGCTCTAAATCTTTTTAAAAGCAACTGAGTTGTTCTCCATAAAACTCAAACGATCGTGAGATCAAACACGGACGCAGACACAATCGGCTTCCCAATATGGCCGCCAAGCAACTTCCGCTAGCTTCAGCCGACAGCCGTCATTGGCTCTCCAGTTTATTATATACCTCCGTGTCCAAAACCTCATTGTTATTACTGTACGGAAAATGTGCATTATTTTTGTGTAGCATTTAAAACTAAAGCGTTGATCGCGTTTAAATTTAAGCCATTTGGTGTTTCGTTTTAAAGTGATTCAGCAAATCGTTGAAAGTGATCATTGGAAGAACAATGTGTTTTGGATCGCACGCCATTGCAGGAAGGTACAAAATTCACGTTATCTCCAAAAATCTGGATCATCGGTCAGTTGCCTTCATTTTCCTGCTTCACAATTGCACGTTACGGGAAAACGAGCGTTTTGGCGGGAAAACAATTAGGCTTGGTTGCTCTACGTGCGGGTTCTTGTTGTACACAAAAAGTTCTACTAGGTTTTACTCGGTTTTTAGAAAAGTTTTTCCCCAACAGTTTTTTTTCCCCAAAGTAAGATAGATGTCTGTGTGTTAGTGTTGTGGTGAAGTGTTTTCATGTGGTCGTGAGGTTGGAGATAATGGATGAGTGGTGATTATTGTGTTTTGAGATGTCATGGTAAACTGTGAACGGGGATTTCACAATAGCAGGCCATGGCAACTTTTTGTAACACCTTGGTACCATCTTCTATGGGAATGTGTTAAAGAATTGAATGGCAGCGGGGGAGGAAATGCGTTTTGGGATCTTGTGGGTGGGGAAGGTGTGTGTGTCCACAGGTACAGATCAGGCTCTGAGGAGCGATGCCTGCGGCCCCCCTCTGCGGCAATTACCCCTGGCAGCCAGTGGTATCTGGAAATTGGAGCTTGTCGGTGGAGGGTCTGGTTGGGCGCCGTGGGGTAAAGGAGACCCCCGGCGACCCGTGGAGCTGCGTGGCAGCAGGAGGCAACGGAGCCTGGTGTGTGGAGACCCCCACCGGCGGGGTAATGGTGGAAAGGGCTGTTGGGCTGTCACAGGGCCAAGAGGTAAAGGGGGGGGGGGGGGGGAAAGAACTTGTAAGTCGGTTGACTTGTTTTTGGGACTGCGGGCACCACAGCCTGAAGCGCCCCCACCATCTTGTTGTGCGGTACCTCCCCGCTGCCTAGTTGAGAAATGACATGCACACACATGAATGACATCAATGCCATGGTCCTGCAGGGGTTTGTGATCAATATGTGCTTTGAAATGATTTTGTATGTGATGTGATGACTTACGGAATGAGAATGAGTGGATAAGGGGTTTGTGTTGAATGAATGAGGTGAAAACCACCTAGCCATGTCACTCACCTGTAACATCTGGACAGGGCCCACGGAAACCTAGGGGTGCATTGGGATGGCCCCGCAGGTAAGGTTGTGTCTTGTGGCATCCACCGGGGGACGCGGTCTGTAGACTGGGTTTGTACAAATGTTTATAGAGTTTTGAATTTTTGAATAAGGATAAGTTTGTGGCTAAGGTAGGATTTTTGAGTGTTGTTGTTTGTTGCCTTCCACCACAGGAACGACCAGGATCATTGTAAATATTTGAAATGTACATGATTGCATAATTGTTAAGGGGGTTAGCTTGTTAAGGGGCTGTCACACCTTGACGTTTTAGCCAGCATACGCCGACGTATGAAAAATTTGGCGAATACGCTGGCACACGTCGAATACGTTATGGGTAAGTTTTGTATACGTTAAGAGCACGCTGAAGCACGCTGGCATACGTCGTAGTACGCCGAGGCAGTCGACAAATTTTGTGCATGCACAAAATTTGTCGACGTATGCCAGCGTATGACTCACACGTTCCGCATACGCTGACCACAAGTTGTAGGCACGTTAGGCGATCGTTGACACACGTCGACACGTTACTTGTAAGTCGAAATACGTCGAGATAATGTCTAGCGTACCCGAAACTTATTTCTAACCTATGAGTAACGTGCTTTGAACCTGTGTGTAACGTATCTCCAACGCATATTGACGTATGTAGACGTATTTGAAGTCTTCCGGACGACCACAGAACTTACTGAACGTTACAGCTACCGTATAATGGCGTATTGGCAGCGTTTAGGGGAATTGGTATAAATGGGGTTCACAGGAGGAACCCGTCAGTGTTCCAGACTCCATGGTGAGCAGATGTCCATGTCATCCGAGAGATGGAGGATCCGGCAAGGCCATGCAGCATCACCCCTCCACTGTCAAGCTCATTGTCAAAGCATGCTTGAGCCTGCACAACCTCATGAGGACCAGGTAATTCATGTTTACATAGCATATATTATACAGTATACAATGCAATTTAACTTTTAGCCTATGCTTATAAACATTATATGATTTACCTTAAATGTTATATGTATCATTATATTGCTTTTTATTTTACAGCGCATTAGAATATATGTTTTTATTATAGGTGCGCTTTATAAGTAAATAAAATCAAATTCAAATTCCAGGTACCCAGGACTACAGAACCAGCAGCTTGACCGGGCAGAGAATGAGAACCGCGACCTTGTTCCAGGAGCATGGCGAGAGGGACATCACTTGGAGGATACACAGACTGGCCCCAACACTGCCTCCAAGGACGGAAAGAAACAGAGGAATCTCCTCAAGCACTGGGTTAACTCCCCAGCTGGCGCAGTTCCGTGGCAAGATAGGATGATTTAGATATTTGTATTATTGCATTGTTCAGGCAATAGAGGACCTCAGAGACAGTAAGATTCCTCTTGAAATGAACATCGTATAAAAAGCTTTTTTTCAATTATGCACTTTGCAATATACATGTACAATTCAACAAAGAAAAAATGTCCTTGTTACTTTGTAATACGTTTGTATTGACTGTACATTATATTATTATACCTTTTTCAAAGTGTATGAATAAAAAAAAAACACATTTAGAGGCCATTTTTCCCCGCAAAGCGGGGGTTGGCCTTTTTCGGGGACCGTGGTTGTTGTTGTTTTTCGGTCACCTTTTTGAAGCAATGTTTTACGGCCGGATGCCCTTCCTGCCACCAACCCTTTTTGTCGCCTTTTACGACAAGCAGGGAATTACCAGTGAACTGGTACTCAATTAGCCGACCTCGGAAGGATGACAGGCTGAGTCACCCCCCTGGCGTTAATTCAGCGATCGACCGGGATTCAAACCCAGGATCCTGGGATCCTAAGCTGGCACCCTAGCTTACGGAAGCACGGAAGCTAGCACGGAAGCCCTAGCACCTGGTGTATGAATAAACATATATATTTATATGGACCCAAAGGGAGTCAGTGATTCCTGATGTTGACACTTCGATGTCTAGTGCGGTTATGATTTGAATCGTCGGCGGCAGCCTTTTATAGGCTACGCCACGTGATCGTCGGCGATACGCTGTCGCGCGCTATGCATACGTTAGACTATCGTTGTGCATAAGTTGTGAACGCCGACAACACGCTAAGCATTCGTTGGTATAAGTTATCTATAAGTTATCGAACCGTTCTGTGTACGTTACTAATACGTTATGCATACGTCCAGCTCGTTATGAATACGCTATTATACGCCCAAAACTGAAAAAAAACATCGATAGTTCAGCGTACGCCAGCGTTTTAGATAAATTTTGATACGTCGGCGTACGCTGGCTAAAATGTCAAGGTGTGACAGCCCCTTTAAGGAGAATAGGTGGGAAGTCCGACTCACTTCCCACAAAACCACCTTTAGAGGCCATTTTTCCTTGCAAGCGGGGGTTGGCCTTTTTCGGGAACTGTGGTTGTTGTTGTTTTTCGGTCCCCTTTTTGAAGCAATGTTTTACGGCCGGATGCCCTTCCTGACGCCAACCCTTTTTGCCGCCTTTAACGACAAACAGGGAATTACCAGTGAACTGGTACTCAATTTGATCCTCACTTCCACTTCCCACAGCCCTCCTGATTTATCTCATAGGTTAATTAAGTGCGTGACAGTAAGTGTTAAGACTGGAATGGTAGCGCCTGTAGTGAACCTAGCAGGAGCTACGGTTCCGGGGGGGGGGCTGTGTTATGTCGGGAGGGACGCGCACTATGTAAAGCCAGATAGATCTGTGTAGGTAGGTATCCGACTGTTGTGATAGGGAATTGACCTGTAATAAGTCTGTGTTTAGTCCGGTTTTGTTTGTCGGGTTAACATGTCTGCTTGTGAACATACCAGGATGTTCGAGTGTTAGATAGTGTAGGGATTAAGATAACAGCCCCTGTGTCCAACTTGGTCATCAAACCTTTGTCCCTTATGGCAATGCACACCTGCAGACACTTAGTTAAGCCCTTTAGTGCACGCATTAATTAAATTCCCTTCCCTGACAAGACTTTGGAAGAAAACGGACAGGAAGCCAGTTCAGGGCACAGCCGATGATTGCCGCCGCCAGCTACACCTCCGGCAGGCCTCGAGTAGCACGCGCTATCACCACGCTACAGGGAACGAGTGATGGGTTGGCACGGTAGGCGCAAACCTCCAGCCAACGAGTCAGTGGAGGGCACTGATTGGGTGGCGCGCCAAGGTTGACGTCACCGCCACAAGGTTATTTCGGGGCGGGCCGAACGACATTTTCCCTCTTGCTCGACCCCTGGTTCTCTTGTCTTGCAAGTTCTCGAGTTGCACATCTGGCTCTGACCCTGGCACGTCCCTCTCTCGCTTGCATGTCCCTTTGTCTCTCTGGCACGTCCAACTCTTGAGAGAGCTCACTTGGACTTGGCTGATAGCGTGCAGTCGCACTTGCGTTCTCTCCTCCTGCAATTTCTTCGTTCTGAGTTTGTGCCTCGGGTTGGAGATCGACCGTGTGTGGAGCTTGCCAGCCTGCGTTGGACGCGTGGTGCGTGGAGCGAGGCCTGGTGGTGCTCGGAGGTGGACGGAGGGGGCCACGTGGGACGTCGACGGACGCAAGACTACAGACGAGTTAAGACGCACCGCACCCACAAATACACGACGTGTTCTTTTCGTTAATTCATCCCTTGTTCGTTTCTGAAGTATGGTGTGTGGGATCCCAATTTAGAAATTAGGTTTATCGTCGCGTTCCCCCGTCCCGACTTTTGATTAAATAAACCCTTGTATTATTTTTCATTCCTTGTTAAACCTGTGTCCGTTTGAGTTCGTTCGCCTTCGACAGGTACGCACTTTTACCGCAGCTCCCATTTTCCTTCTTCCTCCCGCGTTTGATAGTAAAATCCGTGTTTGGTCATCGCCTCCAATTAAATCCGTTTGGTCCATCCGCGAGCCCTGGTATTAACCAAAGGGTCCACGCGACAATACCTTTAGTCAGTGTACAGTAGTATACTGTTTATTCCACCAGGTGAGCACCAGGGGTATTGCCCCGATGTTTTCTCTTGCGGTTTGAAATTGGCATTTGCAATGTTAGTTCAGTAAAGAGTAGAGAAATATACACTCTGTTGGTGATCATAGTAAAAACGGCATGCAACTAGCAACCTTGTTATTCCTCGTTAACCTACCAGGGATGACCATAAGTCATTGCATGGCTGAGTGGAAGAAAAGAGACTTGTGCAGACCGGTGGGGCCATTCCCCAACAGCTTCCCGCCTCGGAGCACTTGGCAGCGTATAATTGTCCCTTCAGAGGTGATGCGCGCGCATCTTATAAAATACTAGAAGAGGGTATCCGTTGCTTTGGTGATGGACCAACTAGACTTCATGTCTCTTGCTGCTAGAAGGGGGAAGAGGATGTTGAGGGGAGGGGAAGGGCTTGGGTGGGAAGGGAAGGGAAGGGAAGCGGGGAGAGGAGAGGAGAGGGGCAGAGATGTGCTGCATATACATATTTTGGGGGAGGCTTTCACAGGCCCCTCCATTTAGGGGGTGGGTGAGGGAAAAAGGAAGGAGGCCAAATTTACCCATGTTTAACATGAGCATTGCCAAGGTCAAGGAAATTGTAATACCCTCTGTCACCACCACCAGGTGGCGCTATACAGTACACATTTCACCACCACCAGGTGGCACTATACAGTACACATTTCACCACCACCAGGTGGCGATATACAGTACAGATTTCACCACCACCAGGTGGCGATATACAGTACACATTTCACCACCAGCAGGTGGTGATATACAGTACTCATTTCACCACCACCAGGTGGCGATATACAGTACAGATTTCACCACCAGCAGGTGGTGCTATACAGTACACATTTCACCACCACCTGTTGGCGCTACAAGGTACACATTTACATAGAACCCC